>NW_027361711.1:13102500-13572500 GCF_039654945.1 Dendrobates tinctorius
CCCCGGATAACATGTATGGATAGCGTACACATTCAAAATATATGTCTCAGGAGGCAGGCTCAGACTTTGTCAGGCCCAGTATGGATTGCACGTGATTGCACAAAGGTTAGAAAGGGTACCGTATCCCTGGATAACATGTATGGATAGCGTACACATTCAAAATATATGTCTCAGGAGGCAGGCTCAGACGGTGTCAGGCCCAGTATGGATTGCACGTGATTGCACAAAGGTTAGAAAGGGTACCGTATCCCTGGATAACATGTATGGATAGCGTACACATTCAAAATATATGTCTATACAGCATGTGACCCCGGCCATGGGGGGGAGGCAGCACAGTTAGGGAGTTTTAGAAAGTGGCATATGTTGATGTTGGACATTCAGCTAATGCAAAAGGCGAAATAGGTGAAGTACCAGGAAGAGGTGGACCAAAGCAAGCCATTTTTCTGTCACCCTAAGTGTCATCAGGGGAAGGTGGGACAAAATCCTTGGAAACCCATGCGTGGTTCATTTTAATGAAGGTTAGATCATCCACATTTTGGGTTGACAGACGGGTCCTTTTTTCTGTCAGGATTGATCCAGCTGCACTGAAGACTCTTTCCGATAGCACGCTTGCAGCTGGGCAAGCGAGCTCCTGTAAGGCATATTGGGCCAATTCAGGCCAGGTGTCCAGTTTAGCGGCCCATTAGTCAAAGGGGAATGACCTGTGTGGGAGAACATCGATATGGGAGGAAAAGTAGTTTGTAACCATAGTTGACAACTGCTGTCTCCTGTCACTTTCCATCGATGCAGTATTACCAGTTGTGTGAGCGGTATTTGAAAAATCAGTCCACAACATTGTCATGAAACCCCCGTCTCCAATGCCACTTCTGCTGTGTGCACCACGAACACCTCTACCAAGCTGCCCCCGGCCCGTACGGCTCGTGTGAGAACCATCACCGCTGCTGTGTGCTGGGAATGCCTCAAGCAACCGATTTACCAGAGTTGCTTGTTTATTAGCCAATATTAGGTCAAGGTTCTCCTGTGGCATGATGTTTTGTAATTTGCCTTTATAGCGTGGATCCAGGATGCTGGCCAACCAGTAGTCGTCATCGTTCATCATTTTGGCAATGCGGGGGTCCCTTTTTAGGATCCGCAAGGCATAATCTGACATGTGGGCCAAGGTTCCTGGTGTCAATGATGCACTGCGAGTGCTGGGTGGAGGAGCACTTTCTGGCAAATCCACATCCCTCCAGTCATGCACAAACCCTGTACCAGACCTTGCCACGCCAACATTTTCACTTGCCCCACGAGATGCATCCTCCTCCCCTAAGTAATCATCCCCATCATCCTCCTCCTCCTCCTCTTCTTCCTCCACCTCGTCCAGGAGAGGTCCCTGAGCAGACAATGGCTGAATGTCATCAAGGATTCCCTCCTCCTCTTCCTCCTCATCAACATTGGCTGCAGACGCCTGCTCCTTAAGGTGCGTCAAAGTTTGCATGAGCAGACGCATAAGTGGGATGCTCATGCTTAGGATGGCGTCGTCTGCGCTTACCAGCCGTGTGCATTCCTCAAAACACTGAAGGACTTTACAAAGGTCTTTCAGCTTCGACCACTGCACGCCTGTCAACTCCATGTCTGCTCTCAAAGTGCCTGGCCGTGTATCCTCCCACAAATGCATTATGGCCTGCCTCTGCTCGCACAGCCGCTCCACCATGTGCAGGGTGGAGTTCCACCTTGTTGCAATGTCGATAATGAGGCGGTGGTTGGGAAGGTGGAGCAATCGCTGCAGCTTCTGCATATGAACGGAGTGTACAGGCGACCGGCGGATGTGCGCGCACAGTCTTCGCACCTTCTGGGGCAGGGCTGTTAACTCCGGATAATTTTTGAGGAAGCACTGCACCACCAGGTTCAAGGTGTGAGCCAAGCAAGGTATGTGGCTGAGTTTTGAAAGGGCTATGGCTGCCACAAAATTACGGCCGTTATCACTAACTACCTTGCCTGCCTCAAGATGTACACTGCCCAGCCATGACTCAGTTTGTCGCTTCAAGTACTCGGCCAGCACCTCGGCGGTGTGTCTGTCGCCCAAACACATCATCTGCAACACAGCCTGCTGACGCTTTCCACTAGCTGCTCGATAGGGGGACACATCGTGTGCAACAGTGGCAGCTGCAGATGGAGTGCTCGTACGACTGCGCTCTGTGGACGAGCTTTCGCTTCTGGAGGAGGAGGAGGAGGAGGAGGGTCGAACGCCTACAGCCAACTGTTTCCTATACCGTGGGCTAGGCAGCACTGTCCCACCACCGCTGTCCCCTGTGGACCCTGCATCCACCACATTAACCCAGTGCGCAGTGATGGACACGTAACGGCCCTGGCCATGCCGACTGGACCATGCATCAGTTGTGAGGTGCACCTTTCCGCTCACTGACTGCTTGAGTGCATGGACAATGCGGTCTTTCACATGATGGTGGAGGGCTGGGATGGCTTTGCGAGAGAAGAAGTGGCGACTGGGTAGGTCATAGCGTGGTACTGCATAGGCCATGAGTTCGCGGAAAGCTGTGCTTTCCACCAACCGAAAGGCCATCATCTCAAACGAGATTAGTTTGGCAATGTGGGCGTTCAAACCCAGTGTACGCGGATGAGAGACTGAGTACTTTCTTGACCTACTCATAGTGTCTGGGAGGGTGAGCTGGACTAGAGAGCTGCATATGGTGGAAGTAGCAGTGGACAGGGCGGACTGAGAGAGGGTTGATGATGGTGATGGAGTTGGTGTTCTTTCTGATGGCCTAGAATCAGGCTTTCGTTGATATAACAGTGGGATTCCCTGACTGCTGTGGTCTTGCAACGACACCTCAACATTTGCTGCTGTGCTAACCGGTGGGCTTACAGTGGGGGAAACAATGTAGCGTTGCTGACTACCTTCGTTGTGATCAGTTGCACATGTGGCACTTGAGGTTTGGTGTTGTGTCCACGCTTGCAAGTGCATGCTGGTTAAATGTCTAAGCATGCAACTGGTATTCAAATTTTTCAGATTTTTCCCTCGGCTAAAGGTCTTTGCGCACTTCTTACAGATAACCTTGGCCTGATCATGAGGATTTTGTTCAAAAAAGTGCCACACTGCACTCTTCCTACTTTGGCAGACATTTTGCGGCCTAGCACGCTGTGATCTTTTGACCCTCTGGACAAGCTGTCCAGCAAATCTTTTGATGTTTGGAACCTGTCTTTGGAGTGCTCCGGGCCTGCCAGATAAC
This sequence comes from Dendrobates tinctorius, assembly GCF_039654945.1. Lineage (NCBI taxonomy): Eukaryota > Metazoa > Chordata > Amphibia > Anura > Dendrobatidae > Dendrobates > Dendrobates tinctorius. Next base: position 13,105,728 of record NW_027361711.1, read on the forward strand.
AGCTGTTGCGATGTCGATGTCTGCTGTGGTTGCTCCTCATCTGAGCTATTGGAAGCAGCACCCTCTTCCCCCAATGGATGCCAATCTGGGTCAACAACTGGGTCATCCATCACCTCCTCTTCTATGTCATGTGCACCTTTCTCTGTGTCACCGTGTATGGTGGTATAGTGTGCGGGAAGGGGCACCTGAGTCTCATCAGGGTCAAAATCTGGCTCTGTACACTGCGAGGACAATGTAGTGCTCTGAGTGAATGTACCAGCAGAATCATCCATCAGCGGCTGTGCATCAGTGCACTCCATGTCAGATTCATCTTGGCCTGGGTAATTCACCATTTCACTTGATAATCCAGGCATGGTATGTGAAAACAGCTCCATGGAGTAATCAGTAGTATGGCCTGCGTCATCCTTCAATCTTGGTTGGGGTGAAGGACACAAGGAAAGGTGTGGTTCATGAACATGAGCCTCCAATGACGACTCAGTGCTTTTACTTTTTACAACTGAAGAAGAGGAGGTGATAGAGCTGGAGGCTGAGTCAGCAATGTAAGACAAAACTTTTTCCTGATGCTCTGCCTTTAAAAGCGGTTTGCCAACTCCTAGAAAACTAAGCGTTCGAGGCCTTATGTAGCCAGACGATGACGCAGGGTCAGCACCTCCTGCATTCGGTCCTATTTTGCTCTTGCCACTACCATCAGATCCACCACCAACACCATCATTACCAGCTGCCAACCCCCGCCCAATTCCACGGCCTCTTCCACCAGCCTTCCTCATTTTTGGTAGAAATGTAGACAAAATCCAACAAACTATATAGTAATGTAAAACAAGGTACAAGGTGTCTATAGGACAGGGGAGATTTAGAATTTCTGCACACACTTGTGGACAGTGGACACTTTTGGATTGTGTGAGGCCCACTGATATCTGAGCGCTATGTGACACGCTCGATGGCACAGCTGCCTGTGACCAAAGTGACAAGAGGATAATGGAGATTTTGAATCTCTGCGCACACTTTTGGACACTGGACACTTGTGGATTGTGTGAGGCCCACTGATATCTGAGCGCTATGTGACACGCTCGATGGCACAGCTGCCTGTGACCAAAGTGACGAGAGGATAATGGAGATTTTGAATCTCTGCGCACACTTTTGGACACTGGACACTTGTGGATTGTGTGAGGCCCACTGATATCTGAGCGCTATGTGACACGCTCGATGGCACAGCTGCCTGTGACCAAAGTGACGAGAGGATAATGGAGATTTTGAATCTCTGCGTACACTTTTGGACACTGGACACTTGTGGATTGTGTGAGGCCCACTAATATCTGAGCGCTATGTGACACGCTCGATGGCACAGCTGCATGTGACCAAAGTGACGAGAGGATAATGGAGATTTTGAATCTCTGCACACACTTTTTGACACTGGACACTTGTGGATTGTGTGAGGCCCACTGATATCTGAGCGCTATGTGACACGCTCGATGGCACAGCTGCCTGTGACCAAAGTGACGAGAGGATAATGGAGATTTTGAATCTCTGCGCACACTTTTGGACACTGGACACTTGTGGATTGTGTGAGGCCCACTGATATCTGAGCGCTATGTGACACGCTCGATGGCACAGCTGCCTGTGACCAAAGTGACGAGAGGATAATGGAGATTTTGAATCTCTGCGCACACTTTTGGACACTGGACACTTGTGGATTGTGTGAGGCCCACTGATATCTGAGCGCTATGTGACACGCTCGATGGCACAGCTGCCTGTGACCAAAGTGACGAGAGGATAATGGAGATTTTGAATCTCTGCGCACACTTTTGGACACTGGACACTTGTGGATTGTGTGAGGCCCACTGATATCTGAGCGCTATGTGACACGCTCGATGGCACAGCTGCCTGTGACCAAAGTGACGAGAGGATAATGGAGATTTTGAATCTCTGCGCACACTTTTGGACACTGGACACTTGTGGATTGTGTGAGGCCCACTGATATCTGAGCGCTATGTGACACGCTCGATGGCACAGCTGCCTGTGACCAAAGTGACGAGAGGATAATGGAGATTTTGAATCTCTGCGCACACTTTTGGACACTGGACACTTGTGGATTGTGTGAGGCCCACTGATATCTGAGCGCTATGTGACACGCTCGATGGCACAGCTGCCTGTGACCAAAGTGACGAGAGGATAATGGAGATTTTGAATCTCTGCGCACACTTTTGGACACTGGACACTTGTGGATTGTGTGAGGCCCACTGATATCTGAGCGCTATGTGACAGGCTCGATGGCACAGCTGTGACCAAAGTGACGAGAGGATAATGGAGATTTTGAATCTCTGCGCACACTTTTGGACACTGGACACTTGTGGATTGTGTGAGGCCCACTGATATCTGAGCGCTATGTGACACGCTCGATGGCACAGCTGCCTGTGACCAAAGTGACGAGAGGATAATGGAGATTTTGAATCTCTGCGCACACTTTTGGACACTGGACACTTGTGGATTGTGTGAGGCCCACTGATATCTGAGCGCTATGTGACACGCTCGATGGCACAGCTGCCTGTGACCAAAGTGACGAGAGGATAATGGAGATTTTGAATCTCTGCGCACACTTTTGGACACTGGACACTTGTGGATTGTGTGAGGCCCACTGATATCTGAGCGCTATGTGACACGCTCGATGGCACAGCTGCCTGTGACCAAAGTGACGAGAGGATAATGGAGATTTTGAATCTCTGCGCACACTTTTGGACACTGGACACTTGTGGATTGTGTGAGGCCCACTGATATCTGAGCGCTATGTGACACGCTCGATGGCACAGCTGCCTGTGACCAAACTGACGAGAGGATAATGGAGATTTTGAATCTCTGCGCACACTTTTGGACACTGGACACTTGTGGATTGTGTGAGGCCCACTGATATCTGAGCGCTATGTGACACGCTCGATGGCACAGCTGCCTGTGACCAAAGTGACGAGAGGATAATGGAGATTTTGAATCTCTGCGCACACTTTTGGACACTGGACACTTGTGGATTGTGTGAGGCCCACTGATATCTGAGCGCTATGTGACACGCTCGATGGCACAGCTGCCTGTGACCAAAGTGACGAGAGGATAATGGAGATTTTGAATCTCTGCGCACACTTTTGGACACTGGACACTTGTGGATTGTGTGAGGCCCACTGATATCTGAGCGCTATGTGACAGGCTCGATGGCACAGCTGTGACCAAAGTGACGAGAGGATAATGGAGATTTTGAATCTCTGCGCACACTTTTGGACACTGGACACTTGTGGATTGTGTGAGGCCCACTGATATCTGAGCGCTATGTGACACGCTCGATGGCACAGCTGCCTGTGACCAAAGTGACGAAAGGATAATGGAGATTTTGAATCTCTTCGCACACTTTTGGACACTGGACGATTGTGGATTGTGTGAGGCCCACTGATATCTGAGCGCTATGTGACACGCTCGATGGCACAGCTGCCTGTGACCAAAGTGACGAGAGGATAATGGAGATTTTGAATCTCTGCGCACACTTTTGGACACTGGACACTTGTGGATTGGGTGAGGCCCACTGATATCTGAGCGCTATGTGACACGCTCGATGGCACAGCTGCATGTGACCAAAGTGACGAGAGGATAATGGAGATTTTGAATCTCTGCGCACACTTTTGGACATTGGACACTTGTGGATTGTGTGAGGCCCACTGATATCTGAGCGCTATGTGACAGGCTCGATGGCACAGCTGCATGTGACAAAAGTGACGAGAGGATAATGGAGATTTTGAATCTCTGCGCACACTTTTGGACACTGGACACTTGTGGATTGTGTGAGGCCCACTGATATCTGAGCGCTATGTGACAGGCTCGATGGCACAGCTGCCTGTGACAAAAGTGACGAGAGGATAATGGAGATTTTGAATCTCTGCGCACACTTTTGGGCACTGGACACTTGTGGATTGTGTGAGGCCCACTGATATCTGAGCGCTATGTGACAGGCTCGATGGCACAGCTGCCTGTGACAAAAGTGACGAGAGGATAATGGAGATTTTGAATCTCTGCGCACACTTTTGGACACTGGACACTTGTGGATTGTGTGAGGCCCACTGATATCTGAGCGCTATGTGACACGCTCGATGGCACAGCTGTGACCAAAGTGACGAGAGGATAATGGAGATTTTGAATCTCTGCGCACACTTTTGGACACTGGACACTTGTGGATTGTGTGAGGCCCACTGATATCTGAGCGCTATGTGACACGCTCGATGGCACAGCTGCCTGTGACCAAAGTGACGAGAGGATAATGGAGATTTTGAATCTCTGCGCACACTTTTGGACACTGGACACTTGTGGATTGTGTGAGGCCCACTGATATCTGAGCGCTATGTGACACGCTCGATGGCACAGCTGCCTGTGACCAAAGTGACGAGAGGATAATGGAGATTTTGAATCTCTGCGCACACTTTTGGACACTGGACACTTGTGGATTGTGTGAGGCCCACTGATATCTGAGCGCTATGTGACACGCTCGATGGCACAGCTGCCTGTGACCAAAGTGACGAGAGGATAATGGAGATTTTGAATCTCTGCGCACACTTTTGGACACTGGACACTTGTGGATTGTGTGAGGCCCACTGATATCTGAGCGCTATGTGACACGCTCGATGGCACAGCTGCCTGTGACCAAACTGACGAGAGGATAATGGAGATTTTGAATCTCTGCGCACACTTTTGGACACTGGACACTTGTGGATTGTGTGAGGCCCACTGATATCTGAGCGCTATGTGACACGCTCGATGGCACAGCTGCCTGTGACCAAAGTGACGAGAGGATAATGGAGATTTTGAATCTCTGCGCACACTTTTGGACACTGGACACTTGTGGATTGTGTGAGGCCCACTGATATCTGAGCGCTATGTGACACGCTCGATGGCACAGCTGCCTGTGACCAAAGTGACGAGAGGATAATGGAGATTTTGAATCTCTGCGCACACTTTTGGACACTGGACACTTGTGGATTGTGTGAGGCCCACTGATATCTGAGCGCTATGTGACAGGCTCGATGGCACAGCTGTGACCAAAGTGACGAGAGGATAATGGAGATTTTGAATCTCTGCGCACACTTTTGGACACTGGACACTTGTGGATTGTGTGAGGCCCACTGATATCTGAGCGCTATGTGACACGCTCGATGGCACAGCTGCCTGTGACCAAAGTGACGAGAGGATAATGGAGATTTTGAATCTCTGCGCACACTTTTGGACACTGGACACTTGTGGATTGTGTGAGGCCCACTGATATCTGAGCGCTATGTGACACGCTCGATGGCACAGCTGCCTGTGACCAAAGTGACGAGAGGATAATGGAGATTTTGAATCTCTGCGCACACTTTTGGACACTGGACACTTGTGGATTGTGTGAGGCCCACTGATATCTGAGCGCTATGTGACACGCTCGATGGCACAGCTGCCTGTGACCAAAGTGACGAGAGGATAATGGAGATTTTGAATCTCTGCGCACACTTTTGGACACTGGACACTTGTGGATTGTGTGAGGCCCACTGATATCTGAGCGCTATGTGACACGCTCGATGGCACAGCTGCCTGTGACCAAACTGACGAGAGGATAATGGAGATTTTGAATCTCTGCGCACACTTTTGGACACTGGACACTTGTGGATTGTGTGAGGCCCACTGATATCTGAGCGCTATGTGACACGCTCGATGGCACAGCTGCCTGTGACCAAAGTGACGAGAGGATAATGGAGATTTTGAATCTCTGCGCACACTTTTGGACACTGGACACTTGTGGATTGTGTGAGGCCCACTGATATCTGAGCGCTATGTGACACGCTCGATGGCACAGCTGCCTGTGACCAAAGTGACGAGAGGATAATGGAGATTTTGAATCTCTGCGCACACTTTTGGACACTGGACACTTGTGGATTGTGTGAGGCCCACTGATATCTGAGCGCTATGTGACAGGCTCGATGGCACAGCTGTGACCAAAGTGACGAGAGGATAATGGAGATTTTGAATCTCTGCGCACACTTTTGGACACTGGACACTTGTGGATTGTGTGAGGCCCACTGATATCTGAGCGCTATGTGACACGCTCGATGGCACAGCTGCCTGTGACCAAAGTGACGAAAGGATAATGGAGATTTTGAATCTCTTCGCACACTTTTGGACACTGGACGATTGTGGATTGTGTGAGGCCCACTGATATCTGAGCGCTATGTGACACGCTCGATGGCACAGCTGCCTGTGACCAAAGTGACGAGAGGATAATGGAGATTTTGAATCTCTGCGCACACTTTTGGACACTGGACACTTGTGGATTGGGTGAGGCCCACTGATATCTGAGCGCTATGTGACACGCTCGATGGCACAGCTGCATGTGACCAAAGTGACGAGAGGATAATGGAGATTTTGAATCTCTGCGCACACTTTTGGACATTGGACACTTGTGGATTGTGTGAGGCCCACTGATATCTGAGCGCTATGTGACAGGCTCGATGGCACAGCTGCATGTGACAAAAGTGACGAGAGGATAATGGAGATTTTGAATCTCTGCGCACACTTTTGGACACTGGACACTTGTGGATTGTGTGAGGCCCACTGATATCTGAGCGCTATGTGACAGGCTCGATGGCACAGCTGCCTGTGACAAAAGTGACGAGAGGATAATGGAGATTTTGAATCTCTGCGCACACTTTTGGACACTGGACACTTGTGGATTGTGTGAGGCCCACTGATATCTGAGCGCTATGTGACAGGCTCGATGGCACAGCTGCCTGTGACAAAAGTGACGAGAGGATAATGGAGATTTTGAATCTCTGCGCACACTTTTGGACACTGGACACTTGTGGATTGTGTGAGGCCCACTGATATCTGAGCGCTATGTGACACGCTCGATGGCACAGCTGTGACCAAAGTGACGAGAGGATAATGGAGATTTTGAATCTCTGCGCACACTTTTGGACACTGGACACTTGTGGATTGTGTGAGGCCCACTGATATCTGAGCGCTATGTGACACGCTCGATGGCACAGCTGCCTGTGACCAAAGTGACGAGAGGATAATGGAGATTTTGAATCTCTGCGCACACTTTTGGACACTGGACACTTGTGGATTGTGTGAGGCCCACTGATATCTGAGCGCTATGTGACAGGCTCGATGGCACAGCTGCCTGTGACAAAAGTGACGAGAGGATAATGGAGATTTTGAATCTCTGCGCACACTTTTGGACACTGGACACTTGTGGATTGTGTGAGGCCCACTGATATCTGAGCGCTATGTGACACGCTCGATGGCACAGCTGCCTGTGACCAAAGTGACGAGAGGATAATGGAGATTTTGAATCTCTGCGCACACTTTTGGACACTGGACACTTGTGGATTGTGTGAGGCCCACTGATATCTGAGCGCTATGTGACACGCTCGATGGCACAACTGCCTGTGACCAAAGTGACGAGAGGATAATGGAGATTTTGAATCTCTGCGCACACTTTTGGACACTGGACACTTGTGGATTGTGTGAGGCCCACTGATATCTGAGCGCTATGTGACAGGCTCGATGGCACAGCTGTGACAAAAGTGACTAGAGGATAAGGGAGATTGGATTGCTTTTAAAAAAGCAGTTTGCGGAGCAGTGGGTAAACAGCAATGCCAGCGTGTCAGGAAACCTTAAAAGGCAGCCCAACAACCAACACCACTGATACACCACAATATAGCCTCCCTTTGCACTGCACACACAGTGACTTGTGTGTTGTGCAGGCCAAATCGCTAGCAGCAGAAGCAGTTTTTTTGTCTTCTTCCCTGCCTAACGCTCTCCCTACAGAATCAGCAGCAACCTCTCCCTATACTAAGATCGGCAGAAGTAAGATGGCGGTCGGCGTGCACGCCCTTTTATACCCCCTGTGACGCCCACCAAAGCAAGCTAATCACTTGCATGCCCTTCTGAAAGATGGTGGTGACCCGTGCCTAGGTCATCACGTTGCCCACAGTGTCCGTGAATCCTGATTGGCTGAAAAAGAGCGCAAAACAAACTTTTGAAACGCGACTTTGGCGCGTAAGTCGCCGACCTCGTGGCCGATCTCATCCTAGGGTCGGGTTTCGTTTCATGAAACCTGACTTTGCCAAAAGTCGGCGACTTTTGAATTTTTTCGACCCGTTTCGCTCAACTCTACTGGGGACCAATGGTCCTACGCCGGTTGGAAAACCACTGGGCCTTTTCCTGGGAGAGAGACAACTTATCCACTACTTGGTCCCAGATCTGGTGCATTCTCTCCACCACAGTGTCAACACCTGGGCAGGCAGAAGGATCCACCTGCCCTGAAGAAAATCGAGGGTGAAACCCAAAGTTAAAAAAAAAAGGTGACATCAAAGTGGCAGAACTAGCTCTATTATTTAAAGCAAATTCGGCCAAGGGCAAAAATGAAACCCAATCATCCTGATCGGCAGAAATAAAACATCTCAAATACGACTCCAAAGTCTGGTTTGTTCTCTCCATCTGCCCATTGGTCTGAGGGTGAAACGCAGAGGAGAAGGACAACTGAATTCCCAGCTTGGAACAGAAAGTCCTCCAAAATCTAGACACAAACTGAACTCCTCTGTCAGATACAATGTTCTCAGGAATCCCGTGCAAGCGAACCACCTGTTGCAAAAACAAGGGCACCAACTCAGAGGAAGATGGCAACTTAGGGAGTGGTACAAGATGGACCATCTTAGAGAATCTATCACAAATCACCCAAATAACAGTCATTCTCTGAGAGACAGGCATATCAGAGATAAAATCCATTGAAATATGGGTCCATGGCCTCCTGGGCACCGGCAAAGGCATCAATAAGCCACTAGAGCGAGAACAAGGTTTAGACCGGGAGCAAGTCCCACAGGACTGCACAAAATTCCTGACATCATGAGACAAGGTGGGCCACCAAAAAGAGCGACTCACCAGATCTCTAGTACCAAAAATACCTGGATGACCAGCCAATGCAGAGCAATGAACTTCAGACATCACTCTCTTCCTCCACTGGTCAGGAACATACAACTTTCCACTGGGACAACGCTAAGGTTTGTCCTCCTGAAACTCTTCCAGAGCACGTCTCAAATCGGGCGTGATGACAGAAAGAACTACCCCCTCGCCTAAGATGGTAGCAGGCTTAGTCACAACAGGAGAATCAGCAAGGAAACTCCTAGAGAGGGCATCTGCCTTGACATTCTTAGTGCCCGGAAGAAAAGCGACCACAAAATCAAAACGTGTGAAAAACAAGGCCCACCTAGCCTGTCTAGTATTCAAGCGCTTGGCCGACTCCAGGTAAATCAAATTCTTGTGGTCAGTAAGGACCACGACTTGGTGTTTGGCTCCCTCCAATTAATGTCTCCACTCCTCAAATGCCCATTTCATGGCCAACAGTTCCCGATTCCCCACATCATAGTTACGGTCGGATGGGGAGAACTTTCGGGAAAAGAAAGCACAAGGATTCATTTTAGATGTCACAGGATCTTTTTGGGACAACACTGCTCCTGCACCAATCTCAGAAACGTCCACCTCCACCTGAAACGGGAGTGAGACATCAGGTTGCCGCAAAACCGGAGCAGAAGTGAATCTTCGCTTCAGCTCCTGAAAGGAAGAAACAGCCTCCGGAGACCAATTCAGCACATCAGCACCCTTCCTCGTCAAATCAGTCAATGGCTTGGCAATACCAGAAAAATTAGCTATAAATATCCGATAAAAATTAGCAAAACCTCAAAACTTCTGGAGGGCCTTCAAAGAAGTGGGCTGAACCCAATCATAAATGGCGTGTACCTTGGCCGGGTCCATTTCAATAGTTGACGGAGACAAAATAAATCCCAAAAATTAAATCCTCTGTACCCCAAAAAGGCATTTCGATCCCTTGACATACAGGGAATTCTCCCTCAAAATCCGGAACACAGTCCGAACATGTTCCACATGAGAGTCCTAATTCTTGGAGAAGATCAAAATATCATCCAGATAGATAATTTATCCACAAAGTCTGGGAATATATCGTTCATGAAGCACTGGAAGACAGAAGGGGCATTAGTGAGCCCAAAAGGCATCACCAGGTACTCAAAATGTCCCTCCAGAGTATTAAACGCCGTCTTCCATTCATCCCCATGCTTAATGCGAATAAGATTATATGCCCCCCTGAGGCCAAGCTTGGTAAACCAGCAAGCACCTTTAACTCTGGAGAATAGATCAGAAATCAGGGGTAACGGATACTGATATTTAACAGTAATTTTGTTGAGGGCACGATAGTCAATCCAAGGCCTTAATGAACCATCCTTTTTAGCCACGAAAAAAAACCCAGCACCTAAGGATGAAGAGGATGGTCTAATATGACCCTTTGACCCTTCTCCAACAACTCCTTAATATAGGATCGCATAGCCTCGTGCTCGGGTACAGATAAATTGAAAAGCCGACCTTTGGGGAATTTACACCCCGGGTTCAGCTCAATTGCACAGTCATAACTCCTATGAGGAGGCAAAGACGCAGACTCATTCTCACTAAATACATCATAAAAGTCAGCCAAATAGTCAGGAACATCATGCGACTGAGGAGAGGTGGAGAAAACAGGAGCATCACTAAGGGCACACCGACAACCACAACTCACCACAGACAAAGATTTCCAATCCAGAACTGGATTATGGATTTGCAACCAGGGAAACCCCAGAACAATGGTATCATGCAGATTATGCAACACCAAAAATCTGCAATTTTCTTGATGGTCAGGGGCGACCCGCATTACCACCAGGGTCCAAAACTGAGGTTTATTCTTCGCCAAAGGAGTAGCATCAATACCCCTCAAAGGGATAGGCGTCCGCAGAGGTGTCATAGGAAATCCACAACGTTTAGCAAAATCCAAGTCCATCAGGTTCAGAGCTGCTCCCGAATCCACAAAAGCCTTGGCAGAAAATGTGGACAGGGAGCAGATCAGAGTAATTGCCAGAAGAAACTTAGGTTGAACACCACCCACAGAAAACGTGTGTGCACAACGTTTCTCTCGTTTAGGGCAGACAGAAATAATATGCGAGGCATCTCCACAAAAAAAACACAGCTTATTACGCCTTCTGAACTCCTGACGTTGCACCCTAGACAAAACTCTATCACATTGCATAGGTTCAGACATTTGTTCAACAGGTGGCAACATCTCTCGTGTAGTTTTGCGTTCACGTAAACGCCGATCCACCTGAATGGCTAATGACATAGAATCATCAAGACCAGAGGGAACAGGAAATCCCACCATAGTATCTTTTACAGTTTCTGACAAACCCTTCCGAAAGAGGGCTGCCAAGGCACCATCATTCCAGGTAGTAAGGACTGCCCACTTTCGGAATTTTTGACAGTACAACTCTGCCGAATCCCGACCCTGGCTCAATGCCAACAGGGTCTTTTCAGCCTGATCACTAGCATTAGGTTCATCATACAACAACCCCAAGGCTTGAAAAAATGCGTTCACATTATTCAGAATAGGATCATCAGGTTTCAAAGAAAACGTCCAATCCTGGGGATCGCCGCGCAGCAAAGAGATGATAATTTTAACCTGCTGCGTGGAGTTCCCCGACGAGTTAGGCTTCAAGGCAAAAAATAATTTACAATTATTCTTGAAATTCAAGAATTTAGACCGATCCCCAAAAAACACATCAGGAGTAGGAATCTTTGGTTCAGCAGCATGTGAATGAGCAAGATAGTCGGAAATTCCCCGCACTTCAGCAGCGAGCTGCTCCACATGATCAGACAATTGCTTCATCTCCATTGAGAGAAAAATTCCCCCTACAGCCTCAGAGATATAGAGGAAAAAATATGCACACGAAAAAAAAATTCTGACACACTTTTTTTTTTTCCTCTCTTTTTTTTTTTTTTTTTTACAATTCTTTCCTGCTATCCCTAGGATCTGCGGTATGGCTGGTGATTCTGTTATGATGAGTCACCGAAGGAGGAAAAAACAAAATACTAGCTAAGTCCAGAAAAACCAGAGAGGTTGGCAGCTATCGGATTGCAGACCCCTGAATCTATCCACAACAACTAGCAGTAGCCGTGGGGGGTTCCTACGGTGCCCTAGACCCCTCGATCACAGCCGGAGAACTACATAGCCTAAAGACAGAAAGGGGAAAACTAAACTGCCCCAGAGCAGACCCCAAAGCAATAGGCAACCCCCAACATATAATGACGGTGAAGCAAGATGAAAACACTAACACAGATAGAAAGATAGGTTGAGCAAATGATGGGGCCCAAGCTTACTAAAATAGGACAGGATAGGAAAGCTGCTGTCTGCCATCCGCAAAAACCCTATCCAAAATGTGCCAACCGACTGATAGGAAAAACAGGCCCTGAAGTCGCTAGGCTTCAAAAGACTATATCAGCACTCACGTATATTCTGAAGACAGAGCAAAGATCAAAAGATCAGAGGCAAAAATGGAATTCAGCTCACCCCTGGCCGGGGAAGGCAGAACTCCCAAAAAACAAGGCAAAAACAAAACTGAAGTGTACAAAGCAGAGAAGAAAAACTTAGCTTTGAGACGCAGGAATCAGACTGGTCTCCAAGAATCCAGCAGGATCACCAGCAAGGCAGAAGGGCGTCGGCTGCCTTATATCCAGTCCTCAATTCCAGCCACCCAGTCATCATCTAGCTGACCAGGTGTTTGGTAATCAGCCTCACTACCTTCCTTCACCAGAGGAGGGAGTTCATCAGACCTCAACCGTGAAGTGAAAAATGAACTCACAACATAAGTCCTTCATTCTGGAAGTGGATGCCCTTTCCATCGGTGCTGGAGCGGTCTGGTTTCAGAAGGACACGCAAGGTCGGAAGCACCCATGCTTCTTTTTCTCCAAGACCTTCACACCAGCGGAGAGGAATTATGCCAGCGGGGACAGGGAGTTGCTAGCGATGAAGTTGGCCTCCTGGAGGGGGCTCGCCATCCTTTCCAGGTATTCACTGACCACAAAAACTTGGTGTATTTACAAACAGCCCAGCGGCTAAATTCTCGCCAGGCCAGATGGTCTTTTCCTGATTCCACTTCACCCTCCATTTTCTCTCCAGGGAGAAGAACGTCTTTGCCGATGCTCTCTCCCGCTTCGTGGTGTCATCGGAGGAAGAGGAGGAGGAGCCTCGGTTGATCGTCCCATCCGAGAGCCTGAGGACTGTGGCTCCGGTTGCCCTTGAGTCAGTACCTCCGGGCAAGACATTTGCCCCTGCCCGTCTGCGACCGGAGGTCCTCTCTTGGGCTCATTCGTCCAGGGTGGGTGGACATTTTGGGATAAAACGGACCTCTGAGGTTCTGGCGAGGACGTACTGGTGGCCGCATATGACCCGTGACGTCAGGGACTATTTTCAGGCGTGCGTCTCTTGCACCCAGAATAGGTCCTCTCGGCAGCAGCCCGCTGGGCTTCTTTTTCCTCTGCCAGTAGCGGACAGGCCCTGGGAGTTGGTTGATATGGACTTTGTGGTGGGGCTACCCAAGCCAAGTGGCAGCACGGTCATTTGGGTTGTCACCGACCATTTCTCTAAGATGGTGCACCTGGTACCTCTCTCCCGGTTACCTTCTGCGCGGGGCCTGGCAGTGTTGTTCATTAAGCACATTTTCCGCCTGCATGTCATGCCGGACAAGATTGTCAGTGACCGGGGTCCTCAGTTTGCGTCCCTGTTTTGGAGAGAGCTTTGTTCCCTGCTCAGCATTGAGCTGAATCTCTCCTCGGCCTATCATCACGAGACGAACAGGTTGGTAGAGAGAGCCAACCAGACCCTGATCACATATCTTAGACATTTTGTCTCGGCCTATCAGGACGACTGGGCATCCTTGCTGCCGTGGGCAGAGTTCGCTTTGAACAATGCTGTGGCCGACTCCACCGGTCAGACCCCATTCCTCCTAAATTACGGCCAGCATCCGAGCGTCCCTGTGCCTGCTAATACTATGGGCATCATTAATAGGTTGCAAGCCAGACACTTTGCATCACACTTATATATGTGTGACTGACGTCTTATGCAAGCCTTATCTATGTGCATTTTTCCTACTAGGCAGCCAACCCCACCATGGTATGTTAGGTGTGGGGTGGTTATTTCTATCAGTAGTTTGCACCTGAGCTGCCCCTTGCCTCTATTAGTGGAGGCCAGCTGCATCCTGCTATATGTGCATTTGTCATCAGACAAGGTTCTGGTAAGGCCATATCTTGTTGTGTGAGCTTTTTTAAATTTTCTTCTATGTTAGCTGTCTAGATTTTATACAGGGAGAAAATGAGCTGGTCACGAGCATCTATGATATTAAGCTGCATGTCTCCAACAAGCATAGAAAGAGTCATTAACCTCTTCAGCGCCAAAGGAAACTAAGTCCATTTAATATGAGGAACAAAACACACAAGCTAAATGGAAGACTTGCGATTCCCAATATATAATGATAGCCTAACTTGAGATCTCTCAAGATGTGACACACTCGTGAAAGTCATGTGATAATGCCAGCCCTATCACTTTACCCCTGAAGAAACTACTGAGCAGGTCGTGAAACGTGTGGGGTCTATTCCTCATCCATATCTTTTTGCCTGTACTCACAGGTCACATTTAATCCTAATTTCAGTTATTGTAGCAGTTACTATCATAGCTTTTATTCTGATAAATACTTACATTAGTTATTTGTAGTGAATTCCATATGACATTCATGATATGGTTCTATTGGTTGTGTTATGCTAGTTATATGTTATTTGATTATTTACATTTAGAGATGGGAGAACCAGAACGGTAAAGTTACTGTTTTGGTTCGACAGCCCTAAGAAAGCTAATTGAAAGTCTGTAGCGCACTTCCACCTCACTGTGATGTGGCCGCTCTCCATAACAGCCAGAACACACAAAGCTGAGCACGAGGAGCTCAGACTGTGACTGGCGGTAACCTTATTTACGTCACCGCCAGTCACAGGAAGCCGCGTTCTCATGCTTTGCTCAGTGTGTTCCGTCTGGTGCGGTGAGAAGTCACATCACTGATGTGACTGCTCACACAACCATCTGAATCAACTTGGGACATGGCCATTAATGGATTATCGGTGGAAGGGTAGATATAATTTTGCTTTTTTATTTTTATTCTTGTTTAATAAATGGGTAAAAGGGAGTTTTTATTTCAAATAAAGACTTTTATTTAAATTAAAAGACCTTATTCTGTTCATGTCTTTATTACATTTGACTATAGGGTTTGTAATGGGGAGTCTTATATATGATCAGGTGTGCACATCACATACAGTATGTATTGGCCTTTTCTTCTTTGGTCCCATGTACTTGTTTCCATACATGATGTAGCACCCTTAGATTATCAAATTTTTTTTTACTTGCATGGTATACTGTATAACTGCACCCTATCTTCTAACACTTTCTAACATACACAATCATGGGGGTGCCTTATAGACTCCTTTCCATTACTAAACCCTGGGCTTGATGTCAGCTGGCATTCCAAATTTGACATCAAGCCCAACACTATTGTCCCTTTCGCCACCGCTCCAGGGCAAGTGGGAAAAGTGAGTTTAAGCATTAATTTTATGGATGGGTGGTTGAGGGATGATGCTCTTAGTCTGAGAGAAGGCCAATATCCATGGTCCCTTCCTAGGCTATTAATATTAGTCTGCAGTTGTCTGTTTAGCTTTTGATGGTTAGTAAATATAGGGGGACCCCATGTTATTTTTGGGGGTCTCGCCTGTAATGACCAGTGAAGGCTAAGCAAACAGCTGTGAGCTGATATTAATAACCAGGGAAATTTTATTGCTATTTACCCCTTCCCAGAAAATTAACATCAGGACCGAGCTGTTGGCTTTCCCTTAGCAGGTTATGAAAATTACAGGGGACCCCATGCCATTTTTTAATATCTTTTAAATTCATTAACCAGTACAATAAAATACACATCCAAGGTAACCTTAGTTCACAGCCTCCAGTTATTCCAGCAGCTGAAAACACAAGTAACCTTAATGTATCCCTCAAAGTTTGCCATGAGGTTTCCGAGCCATAGTAGCTGATGGGAGACCCGGTGACTGTGAACTTTGGTAACCTTTATTTACGTTCACAGGCACTGGATCTCACGCTAGCTCGAGTGTCAGACTGATGAATGCCGAGTACCAGACTCACGGTTTTTCATCAGTTTGGCACTGCGCAGCATGATAACCAGCTGCTATAAACTTAGATGACCTTAGAGTTAGGTTACATCAGTTCATAGCGGCTCTGCCTTTGTGAGAACTGGGCGCTGTAAATTCAGATAACCTTAATAATGTCACCTCAGTTTCCAGCAGCTGGGTCTTACAGAGCTGATGCAGTTCCAGTATATTTAAATAAATAGTTTAAAAAAATGACATGGGGTCCCCCCAATTTTTGAAAAACAGCTAAGCTGAAGCAGACAGCCTGCATCCTTCCGCTGTCAGCTTTATATTGGCTGATTATCAAAATTAGAGGAGATCACATACCATTTTTTTATTTCATGTATTTATTTATTGCACAAGCTCTGGCTTGTGAATACTCTCATCTTTGCATGCCTCCACTCACTGCCATCGGGAAGACCAGGCGTTTGATTATGAGAATAGTACTCTCATTGGCTGATGCTTGTGTCCGGTGTTATTCTTTTTACCACTGGTCACAGCTGCTGGCTCACATGCTGTCATCTGTGTGACAGTGTGGGAACCACAGTGTTCTGACTAGCGATAACAAACTTACTACTGATCAGAGCCAGTGTTTCCTGCACTTTCACACAGATGACAGCATGGGAAAAGCAGGATGTTCAGGCCCCCCATCATTTGAATGGTGTCCGAGTTCGAGTCCAAGTACCGTTATGGTACCAGAACTCTAACCTTTTATTAATGTTCGACTGAATCCCACACAGCCGAACATATAAGAATCCACCCATCACTAGGAATTGGATACGTTTCATTGTTTTTCATTATTTTCACTCCTATTTTCTTTTTTTGGACATCTTTGGACTTTTTTTGAGGATATTGTGCATTGTCATCAGTAGGCAGATGAGGTTAGATGTTTGTTCTATTTAGACACACCTACTTTGTACAAAAAAAAAAAAAATTGTCGTAGTGGTATCTCCATGCAGCTCATATCTGTGTGTGCTCAAAGTTTGGCCAGTTTACGGCGGTTTTCCTTTTTTGTCTTCGGTGTCACAGTACTGATATACAGCACTAGTTAGCTCAAAAATAAAAAAAAGGGCACACCTTTGTCATAGTGGTATCTCCGTGCTAGCTGATGACTGTGTGTGCTCAAAGTTTGTCTAGTTTGGGCCGGTTTTCTTTTTTTTGGCCTGGGTGTCACAGTACTGCTATACAGCACTAGTTAGCCAAAAAATAAAAAAAACAGGGCACACATTTGTCATAGTGTTATCACCGTGCCAGCTAATATCTGTGCATGCTCAAAGTTTGGCCAGTTTAGGCCAAAACATTGTATTTTTTTCAGTCTGTTAACGTAATTATTAAATCTGATTAGGCCAAAAGCATTTTTACCTAAAGTCCAGATAGGTAAAAGTGTGTTTTTCATGCACATACAAGTTGACTCCCAAATCAACCTTTTGTAGTGAACGTGTATAATATTCTATTCCATTTACAATGGTTGGATAGCTGATAATACATCCAGTTACTTATCCACCACCACCAGAACCCTGTCTTCAACACAGTCAAGTCACAGTAGCCGTGAATCTGGACCACATGTTCCTTACCCTGATCCTCCTTCCTCCCACCATGCTGAGTACCCTTTGACAACTGATCCCACACTCGGACACTCCAAAAAGCTGTTCAGTTTTCCATTTGGAGATTCGTGCCTCTCTCCCGGTCCACTAGAAGCGGGGCAAGATGATATTCCATGTAGCGATGCACAAATCTTTGAGCAGCCACTGTCACAAGAGGTGAACAATGATGAGACACAATTGGTGGAAAGTCAGGATTAGGACCAGGGTGGGGAAGTGGAAGATGAGGTGGTGGATGATGTGGTAACAGACCCAACCTGGCAGGAGGACATGCAGAGTGAGGAAAGCAGCACACAGGGGGGGTAGGTGTTGCACTACTTCAGGCAGGAAGAAACAGTGTGCTGGCTGCAGAGAGAAGGCGTGCAACCATTCCCCGTAACACCAAACTGATGGAAGTTGCCAGTCCAACTGTTAGGTCTTCCTGAGTCTGGTTATTTTTTAAAGACTCTGCCGATAACCACAAACAGGCCATTTGCAACACCTGTCATGCCAGCACCAGCAGGGGTAGCAAAACTACAAGCCTTACCACCACCAGCATGATCAGGTACATGGCAGCAAAGCTCCCGACTTTGTGGGCCCAACCCCAGGCTCCAGGAACAGTGTCTGCGGGTGACACCACTGCTTCTTCCACTGTTGTGCATGCAAGCCAATCCCCTGTCCACGCTGCATGCGAAGATGCCTCCTGCCCTGCACCTGCCATTGCCCACAGTCAAATTGCACCATCATCAAGCACATCCACGTCCTTGTCCCAGCGCAGCCTTCAATTGTCCATACCCGAGTCATTGGCACGTAAGCGGAAATACGCAGCCAATGCTCCACAGACCACAGTACTTAATTCTCATATTTCTGTCTACTTGCGGTCGAAATGTTGCCTTTTAGGCTCGTGGAGACGGAAAGGTTTCTGCAACCTGATGGCGGCGGCCGTCCCAAGGTACTCTGTCCCCAGCCGCCACTATTTCTCCCACTGTGCCGTCCCGGCATTACACAAGCATGTGTCCCACAACATTACCCGTACCCTCAACAATGCAGTTACTGGGAAAGTACACCTAACCATGGACATGTGGACAACTGCTTGTGACCAGGGACAGTACATCTTGTTGACCGCACACTGGGTTAACATAGTGGAAGCCAGGACCCAGTCAGACCTTGGGATGGAACACATCCACCTGACGCCAAGGATTGCGGGCCCTACGTCAATCAGGGTTGCCCCCACTGTGTACAGCTCCTTCACCTCCTTCTCCTCCTCCTCCTCTTCAGGCTCCATGTCAGAAATGAGCACATCAGTCACAAGCTGGAAGCACTGCAGCACTGCCAAAGGAAAGCGGCAACAGGCTGTGCTGAAGCTAATTTGCTTAGGTGACAAACCGCACAACGCTGAAGAAATGTTGACAGCTCTGAAAGAGCAGGCAGATATGTGGCTGACACTGGGAAATCTCCAGCCAGGCAAGGCTGTTTGTGACAATGGCAGGAACCTGGTGGCAGCTTTGAGGCGAGGTGAACTGACACACGTACCATGCCTGGCCCATGAGCTGAACTTCGTTGTTCATCGTTTTCTAAAAAGCTATCCGGAGCTACCAGAACTGCTGGTTAAAGTATGCCACCTATGTGCACATTTTAGAAAGTCAGCTACAGCTTCAGCCACCCTTGCTGTGCTTCAGCAGTGATTGCAGATTCCGGCTCACCAACTGGTGTGTGATGTTCCCATGCATTGGGGCTCTACACTGCATATGTTAGAAAGAATTTGTGAGCAGAAGCGGGCAGTTTTTGAATACAAATGCCAGCATCAACAAGGCCGTCGTTTTTCAGGTTTGACTCCTCACATAAGACCACAGGAGTGGACATGGATGTCAGACATATGTAGCATCCCCCAAAACTTTGAGGAGTCCACCAAGACTGCGAGTGGCGATGATGCCATAATTAGCATCACCATCCCGCTCATCTGCATTCTGAAAAGCTCTCTGCTCACAATGAAAGAGGAGGCATTGCAGGTGGAGCACTAGGACATGGATCAAGGAACCAAACAGGGTGATTACACACAGCCCAGCCTCGTGTCATCCCAACGTGGATTGGTTAACAATGAGTAGGAGGAGGAGGAAGAACAGGGGCTACTTTCATGCGCTATAGAGGGGACTACAACCACAACTGTCATACCGTCTGTTCAGCGTGGATGGCCTGAGGAAAGGGAAGAAGAGGAAGAGGAGAAGGAGGACACCTTGGTTCATCGTCCTGTTGGTGAGGACACGCAAGTCTTGCCTGTTACAAGTCTTGGTCTGGCATGCATGGCTGACTTTATGTTGTGCTGCCTTTCCCGTGACCCTCATATTGTCAAAATATTGAGTACCAGTCATTACTGGCAAGTGACACTTTTAGACCCATGGTACAAGGATAACTTTCAATCTCTTGTTTCAGAGGAAGACAGGTATACCAAAATGATGCAGTATCATAGAGCCATTGTTGCAGAATTATTTAAAAAATTCCCATCTCAAAACGCTGGCGGCAGAGATAACAGTTCATTGGCCAACCAAGCAGGACAGGCAAGACAGTCATAAGTCCACTCCAGCAGATGCAGGGGAACACTGGCAAAGTTCTGGGACAGTTTTCTAAGATCCTCCCATCGCCCATGCACTGAGGTGCTGGGTAATCTCACTAGGAATGCAATCTTCTCTAAGATGCTGAGGGAGTACCTTGCTGACCATACCAACATCTTCCGTGATTTCTCTGTGCCTTTTAAATATTGGGTATCCAAGCTGGACACGTGTCATGAGCTGGCTCTCTACGCCTTGGTGGTCCTGGCCTGCTCTGCTGCTAGCGTTTTGTCCGAGCGGGTTTTTAGTACTGCTGATGTCATTATCACAGATAAGCGCATTTGCCTTTCTACAGAAAATGCAGACAGGCTGACTCTTATAAAAATGAACAAGGGATGGATTTGGCCTGATTTCTCGACACCACCAAATGATGACAGCGAAGCATAAACTCCAATTTAGTGTTTTTTTGGGAGGTGTATTCCTATGCACATCTTCACAACCAAACATGGATATACGCTTCCTGATTTTGGCTATTTTGTGTCCTCCTCCTTCTCTTCATAATCACTGTCTACCACCACTTGAACACCAGGGTGAACGTATTCAGTCATGCTCCAGCTACTCTATGTTTTGGCAAGGGTGTTATGATGTCCGTTACCAAAATAGAAAAAAAATGTACACCCCCAAGGGGAAATGTTTGCCAGCCCATACACTAAGTGTATGAGCATTCCAAGTCTAGGAGACCCGCTTCTAGAAATTGGGCCTATTTTTTAATCAGGCCTTCCTACACGTCTGATCATCCACTGCCACTAGATCAAAAGGCTTTATGCATTCTGTGCAGCTACAGCCAGTGGTGCATAATTAACAAAGGTGAGTGGTTAGGCTGTGCATAACAGACTTGTTCTGAAAAAGGTTGAGGTGTTCCCAGCAAAGAGCAAACAGATAAACGGCATACTAGGGCACACAAATCACCACATTAACAGACGGAGCTATTTATCTGAAATATTGCTGTATATATTTCAGTCACAAAACAGAGGTGCTTGCATGAAAAAACATGAATGTTTCAATGAGATGCGAAAAAAGGAGACCTGGACCCATAGAAGCGAGTAATCGCGAAATGGCCGTTGTCCGGCACCTCCCTCCCCTAGCATTCCTAACGTCCTACATGTCCACATATCTATTGCTGGAATTTATGTGAAATAAAGACGCACAGTTTTTCAGCTATATCGGTGAGTGCTGCATATTTCTCCTTTTTTCGCTTCTCATTGAAAAGGTTGAGGTGTACCCTATAGGGGAAATGTTTGCCAACCCATACACTAAGTGTATGTGCATTCCAAGTCTAGGAGACACTGTTAGGGCTAGCGGAATGCACCAAGTAATAAAGGATGGTAGCAAAGATGCGTTCGCATCCCGGGGTCCACTGTGCAGAGATGTTTCCTGCTGCTCGGTAATGGCGGAGGCTACGCGGCAAAATAACAGATGAACACGTGAGTTAGTGTTACCCGGTGTGTACTGGAGCCAGTTCTATCGCTTCACAGAACCGCCTAGCCGCTGAGTATAAATACCAAAGCCTGTTAAGCTCACAGGGCTCGGCCGGTGAGCGCTAGTAAACAGTCACAGGACTCTGCCCTAGAGGCAAAGGGTTAGAGTCCCTCAAGACCACTAGCATTCGGCAACGCAGCTGCGGTGCCAGAAAGAGGGTGACTGTAATATAAGTGCACCAAGTACACATTGCACTGCTCTGGCGGATGCCACTAATCACCCAGGCTAGGGAAGGAAAGCGCTAGACTTGCGCATGGCGCCGCACTGGCGAATGCAGCTACTGAAGCGGTACAGGACTGCCTTGAGCTGAACGGCACCGTGTGGCACTAAGCGAGGTGCTGTGACTAGGTAGCCCAGAGGCACAAGACCTTGCCACTAGTAGGTGCTGACTCTATACCCTAACCCTACAAACAAGCACAACCAGAGGGAGGGAGTCTTAATGAGTCAGTCACCAGTCTCAAGCATCCATCATCACACACAAATAGCATAAGAGTAAGAGTCTATACTAGTGCATGGCCGAGCGGTCATGCGAGTCTTTTATAGTGGCGACCTTCCAGGACCTTCCCCATGGTCCAATTGGAACAGCCACGGGACCCGAGCATATGACCCCTGAACTCCAATGAGAGACTGAGCCATGGTCACGCTCAGTGGGACGAAAGAGGGACTTAATCCCAGGAGCTGCTCACCACTCGCTAGTGCAGGTTGCTATAGCTGAACCACGGATGGCAGCAGCAACCAACCCGACAGCACTAGCTTGAGCAAGGTGCCGGGATCGACGTCTTTGCTGAGCAGCCTCCTCTGCAGCCGGGACTGAATGGGAGACCGCAGAATGCAAGGCTCGGGCTTCCTCCTGTGCAGAGGCAGGCACCCGAGGCCTAACAAACCCGCTCCTAGAAATTGGGCCTATTTTTTAATCAGGCCTTCCTCCACGTCTGATCATCTACCACCACTAAATCAAAAGGGTTTACATGTTCCATGCAGCTACAGCCAGTGTCACATTATTAACCAGGGTTGGTGGTTAGGCTGTGCGTAACAAATTTGTTCTGAAAAAGGTTGAGGTTTACCCCACAGGGGAAATGTTTGCCAGCCCATACACTAAGTGTATGGGCATTCCAAGTCTAGGAGACCCACTTCTAGAAATTGGGCATAGTTTTTAATAAGACCTTCCTCCACGTCTCATCATCCGCTGCCACAAGATCAGCGCAGTGTAAACGTGTTCCATGCTGCTACAGCTAGTGTTGAATTCTGAACAAGGGTGGGTGGTTTTGATGGGCCTAAAATACTTGTTATGGAAAAGGTTGAGGTGTACCCCACCGGGGAAAATGTTTGCCAGCCAACACATTTAGTGTATGGGCATTGCAAGTCTAGGAGACCCTCCCTTTTAAATTGGGCATAGTTTTTAATCAGGTTTAACGTGTTCCATGCTGCTACAGCCAGTGTCAAAATCATAACAAGGGTGAGTGTTTTTGCTGGGCATTAAATACTTGTTATGGAAAAAGTTGAGGGGTACCCCACAGGGGAAAATGTTGGCCAGCCAGCACACTTAGGATATGAGCATTACAAGTCTAGGAGGCCCGCTCCTTTTTAATGGGACATTTTTTTTAAGAGGCCCTCCTCCACGTGTCTTCTAAGGGGGGATTGGGGTTATTGGGGTTCATATGACTTGGTAGCAGGGCAGGCCTTGCAGTCAATGCATAAGAAAACAGAATGGGAGTACAAAATGAATAATGTGAACTGGATTTTCCTGTCCCCATCAAGTATGTGGGTTCAAAGGCTTAGTGGGGTGCATATGACTTGGTAGCAGGGCAGGCCTTGCAGTCAATGCATAAGAAAACAGAATGGGAGTACAAAATGAATAATGTGAAGTGGATTTTCCTGGGCCCATCCAGTACCTGCGTTCTAAGGCATATTGGGGTGCATATGACTTGGTAGCAGGGCAGGCCTTAGGCTGAGTTCACACGTGGCGTTTTTTTCGCGTTTCCGCGGCGGTTTTAACCACGCGATTTTGCCGCGAAAACGCGAAAAATAAGCATCCCATGCATTCCTATGGGATTCCGCAATGCTGTGCTAATGCTGCGGTTTTTACCGCGGCGGAATCGCTTCGCGGTAAAAACCGCAGCATGCTCATTAATTTGCGGAATCGCGGCGATCCCGCACCCATAGGAATGCATTGTTCCGCTTATTTCCCGCATGTGGCTGTGCACACCATGCAGAAAGTAAGCAGAACAATTGCGGATGGTACCCATGGTCCGGAGGAGAGGAGACTGTCCTCCGGGCTTTGGGTACCATATCCCTGTAAAAAATAGAATTTAAAAATAAAAAATATTGTTATTCTCACCCTCCGGCGTCCCGCGCAGCCTTCCCGCTTCTCTTCACGCTCTCGTTCCCAGTAGTCCTTTGCGAAAATGCTCGCGATGACGTCCCTTCTCGCGGGATCGCGAAGTCTCGCGGTCATTCGCGCAACGTCATCGCGAATTACCGCGAGACGTCGCGATCCCGCGAGAACTGATGTCATCACGGGCATTTTCGCAAAGGATTACTGGGAACGGATGCGCGGGACGTCGGAGGGTGAGAATAACAATATTTTTTTAATTTTTTTTACATTCTATCTTTTACTACTGATGCTGCATAGGCGGCCTCAGTAGTAAAAAGTTGGTCACACTCGTCAAACACTATGTTTGACGAGTGTGACCAACCTGTCAATCAGTTCTCCAAGCGATGCTCCAGATCGCTTGGAAAACGCTAGCATTTTGCAAGCTAATTACGCTTGCAAAATGCTAGTTTTTCCGCGGACTGGAATTCCGGAATTCTCGCGGTAATTTCCGCGAGAGTTCCGGTACGTGTGCACTTAGCCTTACAGTCAATGCAACATTTTTTATAGTAGCCCTCCTGGACATCTCGTGAAAGGCGTATTGGGGTGCGTCGTAATTCTTGGCAGCCCATCCACTCACTGCATAGGCTATAACAGTTAAGGAGATAATGCTGCCTGATGCCCCTGTAAAAACAGCCTCTGTGACTTTAAGAGTCCCTCCTTCATAAATGAAACAAAATATGTCTGTTTATGTGTCAAACACCACATGGCCGGCCAGCTAGGGTTGTTAAATGTTACAATTACATTTCCCAGTGAATGCATTTGTTTTGGTTGAAAGCAATGTTAAAGTTGAAAAACGCTTCAAAAACGCTGCGTCTGAACATAGCCCAAGTGGTGGAGGAACATTTTGGTCTGGGGTTATTTATTTTGCCTTATATACAAGTCATTAACCTGGAAAGGATGTACCTTAACATATTTCCCAGCAAAATCTGTTTTGGCTTCATTTTGGTATGTTTTTTGGTGCACCGATAAAAATGGCATGAAACTCTTACAACATTGTTTAAAGCTGTGAACTAGGAGTCAGGAATGCTTCCTGGGGTGATCCCCATGATCCCCATGATGTCCCTGTGTAATTTGAGTAGTGTTTCCATCATTTTCAGCTATTTTTAGACCTTAAAAGAACCCCCGGTGGAATCGCGGTAAAAATGCTCGGGTCTCCCATAGACTTACATTGGGCTCGTTGTTCTGTCCGAGTATCCGAGTATTCCAAATTGCAGTGTTAAATCACAGCAGGAGCTGACAGGATAGAAGAGATAGATTACGTACAGTAAACACAAATATAATAGGTAGATATGTAGATGTCAGTGACAAACACAATTAATACAGTGTGTGTGCAGCTTACTGTACATGTATTTAATTAATAAAAGATTATTTTTGGGGAAAAAATGGAGTGGGCTCCCGCGCAATTTTCGTAACCAGCAGAGAGAAAGCCGGCAACTGGGGGAAGATGTTTATAGCCTGGGAAGGGGGTAATACCCATGGAGCTTCCCAGGTTAATTTCAACTCACAACTGGAAATTCTGGCCCTTAGCCTCGCTCTTCTCACTTGCCATGTGGCTGTGGCAAGTGGGGTAATGGTTGGAAGGGTTGATATCACCATCAGGAGACATCAAGCCCCAAGGTTAGTAATGGAGAGGCGTCACTAAGATGCCCCCATTACTAACCCCTTAGTCACATTGTAAGAAAACACAGAAACCCAGAATAAAGTGCTTTATTTGAAATAATGACACAGACTCCTTTAATATTCTTAATTAAAACATGCTTGCGACCTCACCTAATTCTGGCGAAGCCCTCGATCTCCTGTAATAAAAGTAAAATAAAAAAACAAAAAAATGTACCATACCCATCCATCGCTCTGTCCCATGCCATAATCCATGTCTGGGAGATATACACTTTTCAACCTGGACGGTCACAAGATGCAACCGTCCCGGCTGAAAACCACTAGTGAATGAGATGCTACGTGCGCAGCCCCACTGATTAGCTGTGACATCACTAAGGCTGCCCTTCAAGCCTACCAGAACTGCGGTGATCTCTGCGAAAATGCCAGTGATGAGGTGACCGCAGTTCAAGTTCAGTGTCTTCACAGCAGATCACCGTGATAAATTGTTTTGAAGAATATTTCCTTTGAAAACAAAGTGTAAATGATAGAGAATTGCTGTATGTAAAAGCTCATGTTAAAATCGCATTGCAATCAGATAGCAATCACACTGCAGTCGGATGTAAATCGGATGCTAGGTGTGAAAAATCAGATTGTACTCGCATAAAAAATGCATGACACTCGCATGACACTTGTATTATACTCGTCCGACTCTCCTGCATCAAAATCGGACCGATTTTAAAATCGCTAGTGTATCTCCAGCTTAAAAAAATCTAGAAAACTTAATTCTTCTTGCAAGATTACAACTGTGTTATTTTTCTTCCATGGGAAAGGCATGTTACCTGACTATAATATATTATCCCACCTCAAAAACTTTTCTACTTATCTCAAGATCCAGTATAATGTGAGAGGTACGTGTTGTATTGCTATGCAGCCAAAGTTAATGTAATTACACAATGTTTAGATCTACTTTGTGTTTGTGGGCATGCTTTGTAATGCTGGACTAGTAGTCTACATGTATTTCCAAATCCAGCATAAAAATGTTTACACACAGCGTTCCTAGACAAAATGTACTGCTATAATTATTAGCAACATTTCTAAGTAATGCACTAGGCTAAAAATACGGCAGAAATCCACTATTAGATTATCAGGTTAATGATGTAACAGAAGTAAATGTGTATTAACTGTTAATCTGTTAAAGCGTAAAATCAGTTCACAATAAATATTCACCGGAACTGTGACTGTAAAAACATTTTCTTACAGAATGATGTTTATAATGTTAGTGCAGAAAGTAACTGTGAGGCATTTCTATTAAATAGGTTTGAAAATGAAACGCTGTAAATGGTGAAGGAGCTTTAACCCATTCCCGACATTTGAAGTATATGTACAGTTGAAACCAGAAGTTTACTTCCACTATATAAAAAGACACATATTCATGTTTTTCTCAATATCTGACATGAAATCAGAATAAACCTTTCCCGATTTAGGTCAATTAAGAATACAATAATTATTAATATTTGCCAAATTCCAGAATAATGAGAGAGAGAATGTTTTAAGGCATTTTTTATTACTTACTGCAAAGTCAAAAGTTTCCATACACAAATATTACTATGCCTTTAAACAATTCTGGGCTGCCCATGCGATGATGTCATGTGTTTGGAATCTTCTGACAGGTTTTTTTTACAACATCTGAGCTAATTAGAGACACAACTGTGGATGTATTTTAATGCACACCTGAAACACATTGTGTCTTTGTGTAGCATCATGGAAAGGTCTAAAAAGATTCAGCCAAGATATCAGGAAGAGAATTGTGGACTTGCACAAGTCTGGCTCATCTTTGGGTACAATTTCAAGATCCCTGAAGGTGCCTCATTCATCTGTACAAACAATTATATGCAAGTAAAGACAAGGTGGAAATTTCCAGCCATCATACCGCTTAGGAAGGAGACGGGTTCTGTGTCCCAGAGATGAACATGCTTTGGTCTGACATGTGCATATCAACCCAAGGGTAAAAGCAAAAGAACTTGCAAAAATGATGGCAGAAGCTGGTAAGATTGTGTCAATATCCACAAAGAAACGAGTACTGTATCAACATGAGCTTAAAGGTCACTCTGCCAGGAAGAAGCCATTATTCCAAGAGAAACATTAAACAGCCAGATTAAGATTTGCATATCCACATAGGAATAAAGACCTTAATTTTTGGAGACATGTCATTTGGGCATACTGACCATTGTTATGTTTGGAGGAAAAAGGGGAAGCTTGGAAGCCTAAGAAAACCATCCCAACTGTGAAGCACGGCGGTGGCAGCATCATGTTGTGGGTTTGTTTTTCTGCAGGAAGGACAGGTGCACTTCACAAAATAGATGGCATCATGAGAAAAGAAGATTATGTGGCAATACTGAAGCAACATCTCAAGACATCAGCCGGGAAGTTAAAGCTTTGCAAAAATGGGTCTTCCAAATGGACAATGACCAGACGCATACTGCCAAAATAACAACAAATTTGCTTAAGGATGACAAAGTCAATGTTTTGGAGTGGCCATCACAAATCTCTGATCTCAATCCTATTGAAAATATATGGGAAAAGCTGAAAAGGCAGGTGCGAGCAAGGCAACCTACAAACCTGGATCCGTTACACCAGCTTTGTCAAGAGGAATGGACCCAAATTCTGACCAACTATTGTGAGAAGCTTGTGGAAGGATATCCCAAACATTTGACCCAAGTTATGCAATTTAAGGGCAATGGTACCAAATACTAATGAAATGTATGTAAACTTTTGACTGTGCGGTAAGTAATGAAAATGCCTGAAAACATTCTCTGTCTCTCATTATTCTGGCATTTGACAAATATTAATAATTATGGTAGACCTAATTGACCTAAGATGGGAAAGGTTTATTCTGATTTCATTTCAGATATTGAGAAAAACATGCATCTGTGTCCTTTTATATAGGGTATGTAAACTTCTGGTTTCCACTGTATATCATGGAAGAGAATGATATATACATCATGGTAATCGCTCTAAAACAGCAGGTTGTGCGAGGGTGATCGCCACCTGGTGTTATGCGTACATCACAGCTGACACCCAGCTGTCCATGCCAGGAGCAATGCCAGTACCCCTTTCAACAGTTTACCCCCTAAGTGCTGCAATCAATATCCCCTCGAATCAGCGCCCCTCTGAGATGTCATCATGAGGGCCCAATCATTGCCATGGTGACCCGAGGTGATCATGATGACATATGGGTCACCAGGCTAGCAAACATGTTAGACCATGCTGGTGCATTGCAATGCTTTAGGACTGTGATCAGACTACTGAAAGCAAAAGTCCCATAGGAAAAAAAAGTAAAAAAGAAAGGTACACTTTTTTTTTAAATCATTAAGACAAAAAATGGGGAAAATATATTGTACTCATAAATAAGTATTTCTATGTAAAAAAGAAAAGTACACATATTTGGTATAAAACTATAAAACCGTCAAACAAAAAGGTGAATATAATGCAATCAAAAAGGCAAATGTAAATAAAAATGGTACTGCTAAAAAGTCATCTTGGCTTGCAAAAAACAATCAGCTATACAACTCCATTAGCCATTAGTGGAAATAAAAAAAGCTATAGATCTCAGAATGCAGTGATAAAAAAAAAATATTTTTTCTATAAAATAGTTTTTATTGTATAAAAGTGCCAAAGCATGAAACATGATATAAATATGGTATCGCTGTTATCATAGTAACCCGAAGAATAAAGCTGCCTTATCAATTTTACGATACCGAACACCATAAAAACAATTCCTGAATTGATGTTTTTGTTCATTCTGCCTCACAAAAATTGGAATAGAAAAATGATAAAAAATGACGTGCTCTAAAATGGTACCAATAAAATTGTCAACTTGTCCAGCAAAAACAAGTGCTTACATGACTCTGTAGACAGAAAAATTGAGAAATTGTAGCTCTCAAAGTATGGCAAAGGTTTATTCTGAAAATAGTGAGGAATGGTGTAAAAAATAAATAAAACCAATTCTTGAGCTGCTGTTGATTTGTTAGTTATGCCTCACAGATCGCAGTAAGACTCGGGTCACATTTATCCTGCGCTTTACGCTAAGCGCTTATACTAGCGTTTCCGAGTAAATTTCTGAAATAACTAATTCAGACGGAAACCTCAATGGAGGATATGAAACAACGTTGTGTGTCTTTTTAGACATGCATAAAAGCGTGTTTCATCACAGTTTTGTGCACTTCTGAAAAGAAGAACACTGCTGAACGGAGGAAAGATGGACCAATCAGGCATGTCATCTGAATTATATTTGCAGATTTACAGTGGGAACGGAAAGTATTCAGACCCCTTTAAGTTTTTCACTCTTTGTTGCATTGCAGCCATTTGATAAATTCAAAAAAGTTCATTTTTTTTCTCATTAATGTGTACTCTGCAGCCAATCTTGACTGAAAAAAACAGAAATGTAGACATTTTTGGAAATTTGTTAAAATAGAAAAGCTGAAATATCACATGGCCAGAAGTATTCAGACCCTTTGCTCAGTATTGAGTAGAAGCACCCTTTTGAGCTAGTACAGCCATGAGTCTTCTTTGGAATGATGCCACAAGTTTTTCACTCCTGGATTTGTGGATCCTCTGCCATTCTTCCTCGCAGATCCTTTCCAGTTCCGTCAAGTTCTATGGTGAACATTGGTGGACAGCCATTTTCAGGTCTCTCCTATTGGGTTTAGGTCAGGGCTCTGGGTTGGCCAGTCAAGAATGGTCACAGAGTTGTTCTGAAGCCACTCCTCTGTTATTTTAGCTGTGTGCTTAGGGTCATTGTCTTGTTGGAAGGTGAACCTTTTACCAAGTCTGAGGTGCAGAGCACTCTGGAAGGGGTTTTCATCCAGGATATCGCTGTACTTGGCCGCATTCATGGTTCTTTCAATGGCAACCAGTCATTCTGTCCCTGCAGCTGAAAAACACCCCCATAGCATAATGCTGCCACCACCATGTTTCATTGTTGGAATTATATTGCGCAGGTGATGAGCAGTGCCTGGTTTTCTCCACACATGCCGCTTAGAATTATCACCAAAAAGGTCTATCTTTGTCTCATCAGACCAGAGAGTCTTATTTCTCATAGTCTGGGAGTCCTTCATGTGTTTTTTTAACAAACTCTATGCTGGCTTTCATATGTCTGGTACTGAGGAGAGGCTTCCGTTGGGCCACTCTGCCATAAAGACCTGACTGGTAGAGGGCTGCAGTGATAGTTGACTTTGTGAAACTTTCTCCCATCTGTATTCTGCATCTCTGGAGCTCAGCCATAGTGATCTTGGGGTTCTTCTTTACCTCTCTCACCATGGCTCTTCTCCCACGATTGCTCAGTTTGGCTGGACAGCCAGGTCTAGGAAGGCTTCTGGTGGTCCCAAACTTCATCCATTTCAGCATTATGGAGGCCACTGTGCTCTTAGGAACCTTGAGTACTACAGAAATTCTTTCTGACCTTGGCCAAATCTTTGCCTTGCCACAATTCTGTCTCTGAGCTCCTTGGCTAGTTCTTTTGACCTCATGATTCTCATTTGGCCTGACATGCACTGTGAGCTGTGAGATCTTATGTAGACAGGTGTGTGCTTTTCCAAATCAAGTCCTATCAGTTTAATTTAACACAGCTGGACTCCAATGAAGGCATAGAACCATCTCAAGGCAATGGACAGCATGTGACTTCAATATGAGTGTCTGAGCAAAGGGTCTGAATACTTATGATGATGTGATAATTCAGTCTTTCTTTTTTAATAAATTTGCAAAAATTTCTACATTTCTGTTTTTTTTCAGTCAAGATGGGATGCAGAGTGTACATTAATGAGAAAAAGATAAACTTTTTTGAATTTACCAAATGGCTGCAATTAAACCAAGAGTGAGAAATTTACAGTAGTCTGAATACTTTCCGTACCCACTTCAGGTGGAAACCCCAAAGTAAGTGCTGAGCATAGAGCACAGGATAAATGTGATCCTAAACGTTATATAAAATGTTCTTAAATAAAAGATTCAAATCAATCCACAAAAAAAGCAAGTCATCACCCTGGTTCGTCATCTGTTAACGGAAATATAGAGGGCTTCCATGTTACTGGGAGAACAAAGGTTCTGAAAAAGCACTATGGCTTCTTCCCTCCAAAATAAATTTAGCAAATTCTCTATTCACAAATCCAAATGCCCCCTCTATTCTGAGTCCCACAGTGTGCCTAAACCACATTTAGCATCCACATGTTTGGCATTTTTGTAGTGATGAGAGCCTACCTAATTTATGGGTGCATGTCTGCAGAAGAATAAGCTGGGGATAATATACTGGGCACTACAACGGACTGGAAACTACAATGTACTGTGCACTACAAGAGCAGATTTTCCCACAGTAACATTCATCTCTGCATGTTTTTGGAAAATACCCATGGAGTCAAATCATCATTACTACACCTGTAAATAAATTCCCATTTATTCTGCTCTTCTAGCACTTACGGGCTCTGCATATGGAGTCCACAAACTATTCTCGGAAATCTGCACACCTGCAGGAGGCAAATAGCGCTCCGTCCCTCTCGAGTCTCTCCATGTGGCCAAGCAGTACTGTACAGCCACATATGGGCTATTTCTATGTTCAGCAGAAATTGTGTAACAAACTTTGTTGCCATTTTTACTCATTTCCCTATGTGAACATGTAAAATCTGGCACTAAAACTAAATTATTGTGGTAAAAATGTAAATATTCTTTCTTCACTGCCCAATGGTATAACATTCTGTGACACACCTGTTTTGTCAATATGGTCACTGCACCCCTAGATGAATTCATTGAGCGATATAGTTTGTAAGAATGGGTCACTTATGGGATGGGAGGCTTCTGCTGTTCGGGCTCCTCAGGGACTCTCACAGTGGGTCATTGCAAACGCAAATGATAACAGTAAATTTTGCATTATAACACGGGTCTCCTTCCCTTCTGAGCTTTGCACTGTGCCTGAAAAGTAGTTCCCAATTTCAAGTAGGGTAGTGGCACACCTAGGAAAAAATGCGCTACAAACTGAGAGGTCCATTTTTTTTCCTATTGCCCTTCGCAGTGGCAGTAGCATTAGGACTCCCATGATCTCCTGGCTAAAATCTCCATCTGCAAGGATTTTGTACGTTTTCCTCCTGTTTGATTGGGTTTCCTCCGGGTACTCCGGTTTCCTCCCACAATCCAAAGACATAATGATAGGGAATTTAGATTATGAGCCTTAATGAGGACAGTGATAAAAATGTCTGTGAAAGCTCTGAGCTTTAGGCCATATTCACATCTTCAGTATTTGGTCGGCATTTTCAGTATCAGTATTTGTAAGCCAAAATCAGGAGTGGAACAATCATACGAAAAGTATAAAAAGTATAATTGAAGCACATCACCAATTCTGTATTTATCACCCACTCCTGGTTTTGGCTTACAAATACTGGATGTATAATACTGACCAAATACTGAACGTGTGCAAGTGGTTTCAGGCTGTGAATACGCTAGCGTATAAAAAAAATTTAGTCTGATTTTCATCCAGAAAAGTGGGACGATTTGTTTACTATTTGTCATTCGTGTACTGTCAGTGTGCAATCTGATTTTTTACTCAGCAGTTATTAATCTTTTACAGGGCTAATTACAGTTTCCTATGCTATAGAATTGTAACGTATCTGTAAAAATTGGATGCCATACTGATGGTCCATATAGCATGCAATTTTTTTCACGCACCTATCCAATTTTGGAGTGACATCACAGCATGCTTTCAATTTTTTTCTCATGACGAATAGAGGCTAAGAAAAAAAAGTGAGTGAGCCCTTATTTTGGAGCTATATAGCAAGATTTATAAATATGTATTGAATCACTATGATTAATGGTATAATAGCTTTCAGCAATATAACATTATTATTGATTATTAAATTTAATGAAATATATTATCAAAGTTGACAATTGTAAAGAAAATACTGTGCAGCTCCAAATGTGCCAGACCCTCACCAATCCAATGTTAATGATAAATCCTAAGAACATCAGTATTATATGCCTAAAGAACCCCCTTAAATCCTTATAGAATAATTTCACTTCTTTGCAAAGTAGATTCTAAGTTCTCAATACACAGCATTGAGATGGTTAGCATGGTTTTGAGTGGTTTGGCAAGCATACAAATAGAAAACTGGGCTTTGAAAGTTGAACATTGACTGAACAAGTTGTTTATATGAGGAAAAATTCTTTGTCGGTAAGCTCAACCTTAGGGGGTGACATAGTATGAAGCCTAAGCCTCAAAATAATGTACAGCTCTCCAGCTCAATTTCCAAGAAAACCAAAAATAAATTATTTTTATAACGGTGGGGAGCAAATAGTTCACTAAGTGTCTTGATGAAGACACAGTGAGTACTAGTTTCTTTTTAAAAGGCGTTTTTTTAACATTAATTTTTATGAATTTATTTTAAACTGTCTTGCATGGACAATTTTTCAGGATATTTTAGAATAGAATGCCTGGTGAAATGTAATACCACTAACAGAAAAAAAGCAATGCACTTAAAAATCCTTGTAAAGCTTCCCTAAATAGAAAGTGTGTGTAGATGTGTAGATCATACATTTTTTTAAGTTTTCACTTATTTTTTACTGAACATTTTTGACAATTTCAAAACTAAATGGTTGGATAATAGGGATGCATAGTAGAGATGACTAACAGGTTTCTCCCTATGTGTGTGTCTCTATGTGTCAATCTAAGGGAATGGGGTGAGGAGAAATGGTCTGACCAGTCATCCAAATTGCTTGGCTTTTCAAAGAATGTTTTAAAGTAAATCAAACACGGTTTTAATAGCACTGCCAATCACTGATTTATGCTGCCTATGGTTTGGGCAGCATGAATCTCCACTGAGGTTCCCTTCAAGGTGTCAATAAGAGGTAGAACATTTTCATTTTAGATAAGGAATAGACCAACTGGATCTCAAGATAGATAATCGCTTTCCCAGTCCAGCAGATATACAATATATCCCTTAAGGCCCCGTTACACTAAACAATGCACCAGCGATCCCGATAAAGATATGACCTTGTCAGGATCACTGGTGCATCGCTACATGATCGCTGGTGAGCTGCCAAACAGGCAGCTTCACCAGCGATCAGCACCAGCGAGGACGCTGGTTTCTAAGGTAAACATCGGGTTACTAAGCGGCGCGCGTCACTTAGTTATCCGATGTGTACCTTAGAAACCAGCGTCCTCGCAGCTCCAGGCGCCAGCACGCAGGTTTCTAAGGTACACATCGGGTAACTAAGTGATGCTCGTCACTTAGTAACCCTATATTTACCTTAGAAACCAGCTCCCAGTGCCTGCTTAAAGCGCTGGGAGCGTCGCTGATCATTGGCTCCCACTGCCACATGCAGCGATGCGCTCTGGCCATTGGGAGACCAGCGATCAAAAAACGGCCGTGCATGATCAGCGATACCCGGTGGGGGGGGCGGTCGCTGATCCTCGTCACACACAGCGATCTCGCTGGTGAGATCGCTGTGTGTGATGGGGCCTTTAGTCATTGGAGTAATGGTGATGAATTATCGATTGGGAAATTCTTGGGATTTTTTTAATTTTGTTTGAAATTGGACATTTTACTATAGTATAGTGTTGGATATTAAAGGTGGACTTACGATATTGTCTCCAAATAATGAAATCTTGAGGTTGCTGGTGCCCATGTCTTCAATATGTAAGTTATTGCAAGTTAATGAGGTTAGTATTGTAGGTATACCTGATCATTCTGGGAGGTGAAGAAAGGTGTTGAAAGTACATTGTATTGTCAGGGGCCTGTTTATCTAGATATAGTAGCAACTAAGAAGATACTCTAAAAAGTAACTTTATTTATGTCAATTAGAAAATGTATTATGCCTGACAAACTGGAAAAAAGTCCAAAGGGTCCCCTTATATAGTAATTGCCACTAACCACATGGTTATCTCTCCATTAAAAGTGATAAGTAGAGTTGAGCAAAACAGGTCGGTCAGATTCAAAAGTCGACGACTTTCGCCAAAGTCGGGTTTCATGAAACGAAACCCGACCACAGTGTGAAGTCGGCCATGCGGTCGGCGACCCAAGCGCCAAAGTCGGGTTTAGCCGAATGCTTGCATGTGACTTTTTTCAGCCAATGAGAGAAGCAGAACGTAGCGTTGCGGGAGCGTAGCTGGAGCGTAGCTGGAGTGAGAGAGAGAGAGAGAGAGAGGGAGAGAGAGAAGAGAGAGAGAGAAGAAGAGAGAGAGATTTTGCCGCCTCTAGGGTTAAAATTCAAGCCAGGTGTGTTTACAGTCCTCCACTCATTGCCAACTTTTCTCCCCATTGACTTGCATTGGGTTTCATGTTTCACGACTTTTCCCAACTTTTCCCTATAGTCGGCCAATTTCGTTCGACTCGACTTTTGAGAAAGTCGGGTTTCATGAAACCCGACTTGACCCTAAAAAAGGCAAAGTCACTCATCTCTAGTGATAAGCTGTCATCAAGATACCTATTAGATACATTGATATCTGAACATTAGTTATTGGGCTAAGAGACAAA
Organism: Dendrobates tinctorius; assembly: GCF_039654945.1. Lineage (NCBI taxonomy): Eukaryota > Metazoa > Chordata > Amphibia > Anura > Dendrobatidae > Dendrobates > Dendrobates tinctorius. Next base: position 13,141,981 of record NW_027361711.1, read on the forward strand.
TACATGAATCCCCTTGAGCAACAAAGGTGAAAGGAAAAGAAGAAAATGTGTGGATCTCACCCAATACATATGCTGGCTGGCATCCAGGTTATATCCATGTGGGTAGAAATATTCCTCAATCTACCCTGTCGTGCCCTCTGCATTAGGGCATATAGCTTTTTCCCAGTAAGAAATCCCTTCCGACACATTTCCTTCTCTGGGTTGTGTACTTGCTATTGGTATAGGTACCAGATAGGAGAAGCCAGGGTTGCTCCAGAACAGGGTAGCAAAAAAAGTGTCTCTGTGCTTGCAAAGTGCCTTGAGTCTCAAAATGTCCTTGGAGTCCCACAGTGGAGAGTAGGTACTCCTATAGGGTACAGAGTGCTGTCGCCCTTATGATCCAAGGTTGGGGAGATAAATCACAAACCCCTTCCCTTGGTTTAAATAGACTAATTTTCCCTCTCTCTGAGGGCATCCTACCTCATTTCTGGGGGGGGGGCTGAATTTTCCTCTCAAGTAAATGTTTTTTAGAATTTCCCCATATGTATCTATTATCGATTCTCTGCATTTCCATCCATTCATAGAAATATGGATCAAAGCCCATGCTTCCCTCACTTTAGGTACCCCCCCCAGTTCGACTGTAGCAATACTAGTAAGGAGGATTAGTCCGTCCCCAGCTCTAGACCCGATATGTCACATTTGGTCATATGTTTACTATGTCTGGTCATTTTTAAGGTGATCTTGACTATATCATACATAGCACTGTGATGTGACCAATGCACTCGGCCGTTGCTATGACATTGCGCACATTTCACATGTATACTTCCCCATTCAGAGCGTCATGGCTGCTCATAGAAACCTATCTATTATGCTCTTTCCGTAGATTCACTACTGTCCACCATTCTGCGAACAAATTACAGAAAACTGATGGCACATCTAGAACTAGTCTGAACAGGTGCATACCAAAAAAGCAGCTTACATATCAAAATCAGGAAATGGTTGCACTCAATTGCATTAAGGCATGTCAATGTGAAATACAAGAAGTGTGAATAGCATAATGGCTTTTGAAATTTAGGAAAAACACATGAGATACTTAGCACAAAATTTGGCCAAAAAATGTGAGCTCATTCACCAACGTCAAGGTAATCTTATTGAATGGGTCCCTGACTTGACTGCCTAATGTGAACACTTACCTATGGCTAATAGCTTACTTACTTATCATATTTTGGTATGCACCTGTTCAGATTAGTTCTAGATATGCCGCCAGTTTTCTTTAATTTGTATGCTAGCTTTCTGACTGAGCACTCCTCCCTTCACCATGCTGTGATTTTAATTCCATCCAATCATATTTGGTTCCGACCTTCCTGTAAATACAGGCTTTACCAAAGTTATTAGCCAGAGTTAAGTGTTCACATTAGGCAGTCAGGTCAGGGACCCATTCAATGAGATCACCTTGACGATGGTGAATGGGCTCACATTTTTTGGCCAAATTTTGTGCTAAGTATCTCATGTGTTTTTCATAAATTTCAAAAGCCATTACGCTATTCACACTTCTTGTAGTTCACATTGACATGCCTTAATGCAATTGAGTGCAACCATTTCCTTATTTTGATATGTAAACACCGCCCTGCGAAAGGCAGCCTGCTGTGATGTAGTCAGTGCACTCAGCCATAAACGTCACACTTGATTCCCCCATTTAGAGTATTCAGACTAAAAATAATAGTCTGTTTGATGAGAAGCATATATAAGAAATGAGAAGCATACATATGGGTATGAGGGATCCGTATAGTCGGCTTCTTCAGTCATTCTCGGAGAAAATGAGGATCTGAAAATCCATAATTTAACCCCTTTCCCACCTTAGACATATCCATACGTCCCTGTGACCTGGTACTTATTAACCTGGGTTGTATGGATATGTCTTGGGGATTTTGAGCACATAGACTCTATGCGCGTGCGATGGCCACTGGATGTCAGCTAATTCTGACAGCTGACACCCGAAACTCAGTGCCAGGAGCAATCCCACACCACTCCCGGCGCTTTAATCCCCTAAATGCTGCGATCGATCTCTATCACAGCATTTCAGGAGCAGGTAGAGGGAAGAAAGCTCCTTTGCCCTTGGATGAGAGACCCTGCAACGTCATCACGGGGTCCCAATCGTTGCATGGTGACTTGATGTCAACATAACGACATCCGGGTTACCAGAGCTAGCAAAGTTGCTAGCTCATGCTCAGAGCATGATGAAGCAAGTTTGACTGTCAGTGCAGCGCTGACAGCTTGCAAAGCATAGGGAAGCTCGTACATCTCTGTGCTATGCAAGTGATGAAAAAAAATGAAATTCCAATTGTGGGACAAAGTAAAAAGCAAAAAAAAAAGTAAACTATTATAAATAAATAAATCATATATATATATATATATATATATATATACAGATAGATAGATATATATAGATAGATACACACAGTATATATACACAGTATATACAGTACATGTGTATATATTGGTGTTGAGCTTTCCGATACCGCAAGTATCGGGTATCGGCCGATATTTGCCGTATCGGAATTCCGATACAGAGTACCGATACTTTTTTCGTATCGGATACCGGAATCGGAAGTCCAAAATGCAATGAGCCACTTTTGTGGCTCTGATTGGCTGCCGAAATGACGTCATCATGATGGGGTCTGCTCTGGGGCAGTTAGTTTTCCTCTTTTCCTGCTTTAGGCTTATGTGGCTCTCCGGTTGTGACGAGGCGTCTAGGACCATCGTAGGAACGCTCCATGACTGCTGCTAGTTGTGTGGTTAAGATCAGGGATCTGCAATCTGCATATTTACCAACCTCTCTGGTTTTCTGAGACTTAGCTTGTTGTTTTTTTCCTCCTCGGTGACCCATTCATAACGGAGTACATAGTAACTCTGCTGCCTCATTATAGTGAATGGATTCCTCGGGGTTTCATCTGAATCACGTCACTCAGAGATTTAGATGTAAACCCCGATGTATATGCTCAGTGTAGAGCGCGGGATAAATGTCATCCCAAACATTACGTAAAATGTTCCTAATAAAAGCTTCAACTCAATCCACAAAAAATGCAAGTCCCCAATCAGGTCCATCATCTGTTAACGGAAATATAGAGGCTTCCACGTTACTGTATACAGAGGCTCTGGAAAAGCAAAATGGCTAATCATCCTCCATAAGAAATTCAGCAAATTCTGTGCTAACAAATCCAACTGATAACCTCCCTTCTGAGACCTAGCTCCCACATGTTTGGCATTTCTGTAGGGATGATTTAAGGGTGTGTGCCTCCAGAAGAATAATCTGGGCATAATATGCTGTATATTACAACGTACTTTGCACTACAATAGCAGATTTGTAATTTTCAGCAACATCCACCTCTGCATGTTTTTGGAAAATACCCATGGAGTCAAAATCGTCACTACACTTGTAGATAAATTCCCAAAAGAGGTACAATTTCCAAAATTGGGTCACTTGAGGGAGGGATTCTGCTCTTCTAGCACTTTTGAGCTCTGTATATGGAGTCTGCAAACTATTCTAGAAAAATCTGCACTCCAGGAGGCAACTTGTGGGACAAATTATGGTGCCATTTTTACCCACTTCTTGTGTGAAAATGTAAAATCTAGGGCGAAAACAAAATTTTGATAGTAAAAATGTAATTTTTTTTTCTTTACTGTCCAATTGTATAAAATTCTGTGACACACCTGTGGTGTCAATATCATCATTGCACTGCACCCCTAGATGAATTTGTTAAGAGGTATAGTTTGTAAAATGGGGTTTCTGCTGTTCTGGCAACTCAGGGGCTCTCCCAGTGGGTCTTAGCCCCTGCAAATCATAACAGTAAAATCTGCACTATAGTATGGCACTCCTTCACTTCTGAGATTTGCACTGTGCCTGAAATTTTTTTCCCAACTATGTGTAAAGTATTGGTGCACTCAGGAAAAAATGGACCTCAATTTGTTGTAAAAAAGAAATTCCTAATAGCCCTTAGAAAAAAATAAAAACTTGAGGCTAAAACAACATTTCAGTGGTAAAAAAAGTAATTTACAATTTCTTCACTGCTCAATGGTATAAAATTCTGAGAGGCACATATGGTGTCAATATAATCACTGCACCCTTACATGAATTCATTGGGGAGTGTAGTTTGTAAAATTATTTCACATATGGGTATTTTTTGTTGTTCTGGCACTCCATTATGGTGTTTCTTCCCTTCTGAGCTGAGCTTTCCTCATTTTTCGTACCCGCACAATATCCAGTTGTTTATCTAGAGCTATGTTTCCCAAACCAGTCCTCACAGCTCTCCAACAGATCATGTTTTCAGACTTACAGGTGAGTTTACCTGCTGCAAATTCTGATACTTTGATAACAATTTCAACACCAAAGAAATCCTGAAAACATGATCTGTTGAGGGGCCGTTAGAACTGGATTTGTGAAACACTGGTCTAAAGTTTCACCAGTTTGGTCAGATTTTAGCAGGATCAGTATAATAGACATTAGTCTTCTGGCTTATAGCATGGCAACATTTTTAACACCTCCATAAAAAAAAGAGAAGTTAATCGATAGTTTGAAGTTATCTTTGGAGATTTAACTAGTTCCAGAGGAGGCAATGGAAATGACCTTTTCTGCACATGTGTGGAATAAGCAGATGGGAAACGTTTTTCAACAGTTGTTGAATGGGCCATCATGGTCCATGAATTTATCAAAGAGGGACATGATTGTCCTTTGATTTTCCTGTTGAATGAAGAATTAATTAAAGAAAGTGAGTTTGTCCTGAGAAAGTTTAGGTACATTGATGTTGATGTAACCTAAAAAAAGCATTAAGGCCAACTGGTTGGGGTGTCTGGAAAGCTGGGCATCTTATATCATATCAATTTCTAGAATAGCCTCAAAATAAATTAAGATTTTTTGGATTTATTGGATACCATGGATTTAAACTCTGAGTGGGACAGATTTCAATCTTCTACGTAGAAAGGCTTTCAGTTTCTTTTCGTTGGAGTAAATTGTAAGTTTGACTGGGACTGTCCGTTTTATTTAGTAATAAACTGTGTAGTCCCAGATTAATAATTTTTCAAATCCATAGGTATTGACAAAAGTTCATAGAACTGAATTTCTAGAAAAAGACTTCCTACTGTTTGTACAATAGTGGAAAGCTAAAGCTGCTCAGCTGTCAACCTTATCACTGTATTGCAAATAGCATTCAATACTCTGGAGCCATGATGCCAGAGATAGGAGCCTGACAGATGTGTGCCAAGGAAGAACATGCAGTAGAAATATCAGAGCTCTCCCATTCACACTGATGGGAGCGCTCAATGATCATTGCCCACTCACCCCACATTAGTACTCTCTATTGTTACATTCATGTTAACTCCTGACATATTAGAATTCTGTGTGTCATTCCAATTCAATTACACGCAGGTCAGGGAGTTTTGGTTAAATGTGACTGTGAGCGGGCTAGGAGACAATACTGTGCTCGACCATTATTTTTATTTACACTATACAATTATTGGTCTTCTTGAGTGTAGCCACAAGACTAAAGATGTCTGGAGTTTTGGGGGTACTGTTTGACTAATCTCTCTTGGATACCTTATACCAATATACCTTGTCCTGGCCCTGGTTCTGTGTCGTGTTGGTAATAACTTATATTTAGAAAAATCACCAAACTACCCATCGATAAATCACCAGGCTACCCACTATTTTGTTAAATAAAATAAGCCCAAGACTAGTGATAGGTACATTTCAAGTGTTCAAGTGTTTTTTTCATACTATTATGAGAGAAGACTCCTCAAATGGAGCCTGGCAATGAAAAGGTATATCTCCATCTGTCTCTATCTGTAAGGAACTGTCATGGTTTGAACAGGGTTCTTGCCCTGCACTCACAGGGTTAAGTGTTCGTGGCCTCTTTCTGGATCTGGGAGGGGTATTTATACTCACTCTTTACCTGGGTTCTCTGTCAGCTCGTGTGTCTGACCAGTGGTGTGTGTGTACTCTGCGTTGCTTGTTTGCTTCCCGTGTATGACCCGGTTTGTTCTCTCACTCTGTACTCCGTCTCTCGTTTTGGTACTATTGTCTTTTCCGGTTCTGACCTCCTGGCTTGGCTATCGTTACTCCGTTACAGTTTGTCCCTATTGTACCGTCTATTGCCCGTTCTGGTTTTCTGATCTATTGCTACGTCCTGATTATCCATTGTGTCTAACCCTTTGGTACTGTATTGCTATCTTGTGCTTTGACCCCGGCTTGATCTGGTTTCTGTCTCTGTCTATGCCCCTTGGTAACATTGTCCTGTAGTTACCTTTCTAGGAGTTTCCCTGCAGCTCCTAGCTCTGTGGAGCTTAGGTCACGCCCCCAGCAGTCACGTGCTTCAGGTCCTGATACTCTGAAGCACGCATCGTCACCGCTGCTGCCCTGCTCCACAGGTATCTTTGAGCACTGTTTTTGTACTCAGGACACACGCACTGGCTCAGTGAGCAAGTGCAGTGCGGGGTTCCTGACAGGAACTTTAGTGTGCGTTCTTTGAATGTCTTCATCTTTTTGCTCCTTGAGCCTGCAGCCTATTGCTATTCTAAATGTTCCCATGCAGGTCCGACATAGTCCAGCATTCCCTGAATCTGTCCCCGATGAATGGAAATAACAATAATGCTACTGCTATTCCCAGTCACCAGGTACTGAAGTCACTGCTCATCAGAGTCTCTGGGTCACGCTGCCCTCTGTGAGACTCAGCGACTCTGATGGGCACTATCGTTGCATCTATTCACTGTCACTGGGGCCGGATCCAGGGAATGCTGGACTATATTAGACCTGCTTGGGAACATTTTTTCTACTAAATTGGTGAATGAGGGACAGTGTCTTGATTATATTTTGCTCTTTTTATGTTTTTCAAACAAGAAAAATTGTAGCCAGCTCACCCAGTTAGACGTCCTTAGTGGTTCTGCTCACTGCCAGGAAGCCGCACGGAGTTGTAATGGGAGAGGCACACCCATGTTGCAATAGAAACAAAAACCAGCAAATAATTCCAGCGGATGCTTCCTACTTGGCCATAAAATCCATTTTATTTTTATCTTTTAAAATAGTTCCATGTGGCAGAAACCCAAATATATACAGGGGGTCAGAAGAAAAAAGGGCACACTGCTGCTTTATGCGTGCAGACTATGCATTTCGACCTTACTAGGTCTTCTTCTAGGTCTAAGTCTTTATGTTTTTCAGGTTTCCATTTGTGGACTATGTCGGATTCCCACAACTACGTTAGACCTGTGCGGGTATTTTATTATTAATAAACAGGTGAACCAGGGAAAGTTTGGGGAAGTGTTTATTCAAATATAGTATTTTTTGGTGTGTGTGTATTTTCTTGTAATACTGGGATAGCAAAGTGTTTCACAGCAATAGATGCAGCTCAGCTTTGCTTTCTGCAGTTGAAGGCAGATGCTTGCAGTGTACTGCAGTCATCATCTGCAGGGAAATATGCAGGCTCAGCTCTTGAGCATACATCAAACACGGCAACTTGATATATGATGTAAAAGTACATCGCATAGGGAACTTGATATATGATGTAAAAATACATCACATATCAGAAAGAGGTTATACAATTACCCATCATTTGCCGTTTAAAAGAAAAAAAGTGTTGTAAAAATATCTCTGTGCACTTTATAGTTGTTACGCAAGGGAATCCGTGATTATGCACACCAAAGATGTCAAAATAGCTTAAGATGTTATTTATAAATGACCCCTAGTGTTTCTATAAATCATTAAAATACTTAACACAAGCATTCCAGTAAGTATTGGAGATGCTCTGCTGGAAAGTCATGACCTGAATTATGTACAAGAGAGCTACTGAAGTGTTGAGGCCATTTCTGCTGGAAACCCTTAACCTAAATGCAAACACATTGCAGCACTTGGCATGTATTTATTAAGTCAATATTAGCATTATTACTGGAGCAATCACAAGAGTAATGCAACTTAGCGACCTTCAAGGAACATACTAGCTCATATATCCCAGTGTAGAGAAATCATGAATACCTTCAAGATGAAAGAAGCTACCCGAGCAGTGAACTAAATTAGGATCAGCAAAGCCTTGTCCCAGAATATATCAGATTTATGGTTTGTTGAAATCATACATTATTATAACAGCTCAAAGTCACTTTGACCAATGGGTTAACATAATTGATTGCCTTTTAAATTCTTATTTGGGAATGCTGCAGCAGTTGGTACTTGTCCAGTTCCATAAACCACATGTAATGTCTGCATTTGCAATGTTTGATTGAGCAGCCGCTCTGCTGTTTAACAATTCACCTCGCTCTGGACTGGCTCAAGACAATTTTTCCAGGGTATCCGCCAAGTTTTTCACAGCAATAGACAAGGCAGATCTAACATCAAAGTTATCTAGAATAGGTCAAAAGTGAATTAAGTCCTAATTTTAGATGTCAAAGTTAAGTATCCAGATTAACCAAAGTGAAGGAATGAAAGTACAAAACATCTAAATTTACCGGACCCATATATGTAGGCTGTATAACTAAAGATTTCATTTCAGTTGGGTATTCACATTCATATTACATCTTTCTTCTCTTTGTAGTTGAACAATATTAAAATGTGACAACTCTTGTGATTTAACTTTTTATAGTTTATAATTATAATTTTATAGTTCATAATTACTACATAGCAGTTACATAGTATTATCATCTTGACTACTATGGTCACTGCTGTTTTACTATATTTTTTACGTTTTTGTTGTAGCACCGAATGTAAAAAGAATTGCAATTCCTTCTCAGTCGTGGATGCATACCTGTATTTGCACGACTGCAAAATTGCAATTGTAGAGGACATCATTTTTCAAAATGTACATTGTGTTATCTAATATATAAAGCTCAATGTGGGTGTGTATGTATGTGTGTATGTCCAGGATTGGCATCCGCACTGTCGCAGCTACAGTCACAAAATTTGGCACAGTCACATGTCTGGACCCCGAGAGCATCATAGGCTATGTTGTGAGGCAAAATTTTAACCCCGCTTGTTGCAATTCACCAAACAATTTTGCCCCTATCTACATAATGGGGAAAAAGTGAAAGGAAAAGTGTTGGAGCCAAATTGACAGCTTCCAGATGTGAACAAGGGGGACTTAAAGAATGAGAGCGATGGCGCCAAACAGTATATACCGTACAGTTGCTAAGGTGGGGCCCTGACATGGGATACTCACCACACACGGGGATATGAACACACACACAAAATGCGCCTCACACTACCACGGGCTTCAACACATATACCACCCTCAGCACACATTTCACCACACATACACCAACCTCGCCACATAAAAGTCGAAACACAAAAGTCGCCACTCAAAACTCGCCACGCTGTCCCAGAGCTGTTTAAAAGATGAAAAATGAGCTGTGATTGGTTGCTATCAGCAACAGTTTTCTTTGTAGACAGTTGTGGTAACTGAGGCCTATTATTCTTATCATTTCTATGGTGTTATCGTCCTTCTGTAAAGCTGGAAATAACACAATTTATTACCTTGCCAACACAGACCACCCTCCGACACAGACTGCAGGGGGAGCCCAGTATCACACAGGATAGGATTAGATACACGGCTCAGCAGTCAGTATCACACAGGATAGGATTAGATACACAGCTCAGCAGTCAGTATCACACAGGAAAGGATTAGATACACAGCTCAGCAGTCAGTATCACACATGATAGGAATAGATACACGTGTGCATGAAACTTTAGGCTTCTCATTCACTTTGCTATCATCAGGTTTTCAATCATGTTTTGTCATATCCATACTAAAAAAGAGACAAAAATGCACCCAATGTGCACACAGCCTAAAATTTTGAACAAGTTTTTTGAGGCTTTTATAGCAACGAAATGTATCACAAAAAATGTAATACCCTATGGGTGAACAATATAATACTGATAAATCTTGAACCATTTTTTGAGGCTCTTATAGCAACAAAATGGACCCAAGAAGATGCAATACCCTAACAGTGAGCAATATGATACCGATAATTTTTCAACAAGTTTTTTGAGGCTTATGTAGTAACTAAATGTGCCCAAGAACATGTAATAATACCCTATGGGAGAGCAATATGATGCTGATAAGCAATTTTTTGGGGGCTTATATAGCAATCAAATGTACCCAAGAAGATGGAATACCTCATGGATGAGCAGTAATACTGATACATTTTGAACAAGGTTTTTATAGGGATATATACCAAGGAAATGTACTCCAGACCACAGAATATTCTTTGGGTGATCAATATAATAGTGATAAAATTTGGAAAATCTTTTTTAGGGTTATATAGCAACAAAATGTACCCAAGAACACGTAATACTGTATGGCTTAGAAATGTAAGCCAGCAAAAGTTTTTTAACTTTTTTTTGAGTGTTATATATCACAAAAATTTACCTGAGAACACAGAATAGTGTATGGGTAAGAAATTTGAAGAAACAAGCAAAATTTTCAAACTCTATTTTCTATTGTTATATACCACCAAAATGTGAAAGAAAGCATGTAGGACTGTATGGATGAGTAATCTAATTCTGAACTATTTTTCTATGCTTTTTGTACATTTTACATACCACCATAATGCAACAAAAACCATGTTAAACTATATGAATCACTTAATTGCAACATTTTGAACGAAAATATTTTGAAACTGTAGTAGATGTATTTATACAGTCATAAAGGCTTTGCAGAAAGTGCAAAGTCAGACAGAAAATGCGGTTTGGGTCATCCATAAACCCCCCTGAAAGGCAAAAGCTGAAGTGCCTCATTAAAATATTGAATATCAGAAACACTTTATGTGCTGCTGTCATTTGGTCATTTGGTGGTGTGGAAAAGTGTGGGCTAATCCAAGCTTTGTTCATTTTTAGTGAGAGTGACCATGTCTGCATTCTCTGTTGATGGGGGAATGCGCTTGTCTGTTATAACCCCCCGGAGGTGCTAAAAACCTGCTCAGACAAGACGCTAGTGGCATGGCAGCACAACACCTCCAAGACATAGAGGGACAACTCATGCCAGGTGTCCAGGTTTGAGACACAGTAGTTGAAAGTCGCAGCGGAATTAGGTAGTACGCTGTTTGGTCAGCCAAGTACTGCTTGACCATCTTTAAAAACTTTTCCTTCCTTGCCAAAAATACCTGGTCATCAGACATTGGGCAGGTATCATGAAGTTGGTCCACGCTTTTGACAGTGTACCCCTGCCTCTGCTGTCTATCTCCCTGGTCTCTTCTTCTTGGATGTGCGAGAAAGTTTGCTCCCTGCCGCTAGCGTTGTCTGTTGGGAATTTTTTTAACACATTTTCCACAATGACCTTCTGGTATAGCACCATTTTAAAAGACCTCTCCACCTCAGGAAGAAGAGATGCAAAGTTTTCCTTGTAGCATGGGTCTTGCGGGTGAACATCCAGTATTCTATGTTGGCCAAGATGAATGTGACATGACGGTCACGAGAAAGGCAGCAGTACATAAAATCGTCCATATGTGCAAGCTCCATACAGCCAACACTTCTCTGTCTCCATCATGATAACGACGCTCCATCTCCTCTTCCTACTCCATCTCTTCCTTCTCATTCACATTCTCAGCTCATACACATAGGAGAGACATGATTTGTAATTACTAGACTCTGTTGCGCTAGCCACCAGCTCCTATCTCTATTCTTCCTCCTCCTCAGCATCCACCTACTCATTGTTATCCAATCTGTGCTGAGCAGATGAGATGAGGCTAGGCTGGCTACAATCTCTGTTATGTCTTCCTCCATCCCCAACTTGTCCACATGCAAATCTTCATGTTTGTCATCAGTGACTGTCTAAGTAAAAAAGCAGAATAATTGCGCTGACTATGGTGTCATCACCGCTCACCATCTTTGTGGATTCCTAAAAGTCTTAGAGAACTAAACAATTGTCAGACATCCATGCCCAATCTTCAGTTGTTATGTGCAGGGGCTGACCAGAATACTGAAGGGTGTGTTGGAGCTGGTTCTCAACTACTGGCCTCTCGTGCTCATAAAGCCTTTCCAGCATGTGCAGTGTGGAGTTCCAGTACCTGATTATGTCATACACCAGTCGGTGAGCTGAGACTTGCATGCGCTGCTGTAGCACTGCCAGAGCAGCTGTAGCCAACTTGTGGAAATAAGCTCTACCTTGACCAGAAGCTTTGGCAAATCTGATAAAAATTGGTCACCTCACTTCACCTAACTAATGTCAGCAGAAGCACTGTGGGGAAATTTCTAACAGCTCTCTGATGTCAGTTAGGTGATGTCAGTTCATTGACTGTGAACTCCCAAGAACTTTCTTATGCTGGCGGTGGCATCAGTCAGATCACAAGAGTTCACCGTGAGACACTGAGCAGCGTAACAGACGCTGCTCAGCGTCTCTGCTGAATGGCAGGCTGTATTTATTATTATTTATTTATATAGCACCTTTGATTCCATGGTGCTGCACATGACAAGAAGTTACATCAAAATACAAATATCACTTACACTAGACAAACTAACAAAGGTAGGCTGATACAGAGAGAAAAGGACCCTGCCCTTGCGGGCTTACATTTCTCAGGCTGTATAGTCACATCATGCAACCATGCAGACTGCCATCTAGATGTTGCAAAGCTATACCCGTCGAGGGACAAATGGATTATTATTTTCTTAGCAGACAGATGAGGAACATTGTTGTTTATTATTTTAATTATCTTACAGGAGACTGGGTTCAATGGAATGGGTGATGTTGTAAGTATAGTTTAATTAAGATTGTGTAGGGATTCTACTCGCTTAGGTGCGACGGGAGACAGGCAGGAGGCAGGTTCCCTTAAAGTTCATGTGGTTTATTACGTCATAAACGAAACAGCATGTCACCAAAATAAACAGCCTTCAGTTCAGGCAACAAAATAACATCAAAATGTCCTTTCCTTCAGGCTCAGTTCGCGAGCCTCAGCGCACACAGGAAGTGTATACCCTCCTCACATACAGCTGCCTTGTTCATGAGCAGGCCACATTATAAGGGTGTAGCCACACCCACGAACCCAGCAGCTTACTGGTCACATGACTGTGACCTCACCACAGATCCTTCAAAATAATAATAATACAGCAATATTTGCTATGCCTTACATTATGGAGACAAGCCATTTATGAGACACATATCTCCCATCGATTACACGACGCTTAGCCCTGCCACATACCTCCCCTCTCTGCCTAAAGCCATGGGGCTTGGCACTTTCACCTACCAGGCAAGGGATTCTGGAGAGAGCATGTAGCTTCCCGGCCCTATGCTCTACATGGAAGCTGAAGTCTTGTAGGGCTAATAACCAGCGGGTGACCCTAGCATTCTTACCCTTTGTTTCCCTCATCCATCTGAGCGGGGCATGGTCGGATATTAATCTGAACTTCCATCCCACCAGGTAGTATCGTAATGTATCCACTGCCCATTTTATGGCCAAACTGTTGTGAGTTCATTTTCCCCTTCACCATTGAGGTCTGATGAACTCCCTCTTCTGGTGAAGGAAGGTAGCGAGGCTGATTACAAAGCACCTGAGCAGAATGATGATGACTGGGTGACTGGGATTGCTGACTGGATATAAGGCAGCCAACGCCCTTCTGCCTTGCGGGTGATTACTCTGAGGGATTCTTGGAGACCAGTCTGATTCCTGCTCCTCAAAAGCTAAGTTTTCTGCTCTACTTTTTGCATTTGTATTTTGGTTTTGTTTTGCCTTGTTTTTCTAGATTTCTGCCTTTCCCTGCTGGGTGAGCTGAATTCCTTTTTGCTCTGTCTTCAGATAATACCTGAGTACTGATATAGTCTTTTTGAAGCCTAGCATCTTCAGGGCTTTTTTCCCTATTAGTCTGTTGGCTCTTGTTTTTGAGAGGGTTTTGGCAGATTGCAGACAGCAGCTTTTCTATTCTGTCCTATTTAGTTAGCTTGGGCCCCATCATTTTCTCAGCCTATCTTTCTATCTGTGTGAGTGTTTTTTCATCTTGCTTCACCGTCATTATATGTTGGGGGCTGCCTATTGCTTTGGGGTCTCCTCTGGGGCAGTTTAGATTTCCCTTTCTGTCTTTAGGCTATTTAGTTCTCCGGCTGTGATCGAAGGGTCTAGGGCACCGTAGGAACCCCCCACGGCTACTGCTAGTTGTTGTTGTTAGGTTCAGGGGTCTGCAATCCGATAGCTGCCAACTTCTCTGGTTTTCTGGACTTAGCTAGTATTTCTGTTTTTGCCTCCTACGGTGACTCATTCATAACACCAAACACTCCTTCTCTACAACTGAGTAATTTCTCTCACAAGAAGTCAACTTCCTACTCAAATAGAGAACAGGATGCTCCTCCCCACGTATCTCTTGGGAAAGGACTGCTCCTACGCCGACATCTGAGGCATCTGTCTGGAGGACAAATTCACATTTAAAGTCTGGGGCCACCAAAACAGGTTGCTTACAAAGAGCTGCCTTCATTTCTTGGAAGGCTGACTCTGCTTCTTTGGACCAGCTGACCATCACTGACTTTATCCCCTTAAGCAGATCAGTTAGAGGTGCAGCCATTGTGGCAAAGTTTGGGATGAACCTCCTGTAATATCCCACAATCCCCAGGAAGGCTTTAACTTGCTTCTTTGACAGAGGCCTCGGCCATGTTTGAATTGCCTCCACTTTATTAATTTGAGGTTTGATCTCGCCATGCCCCACTACATATCCGAGGTACTTGGCTTCTTCTTTACCCAAGGCACACTTCTTTAGCTTTATTGTAAACCCCGCCTCTTTTAGCGCATCAAACACTGCTTGAACCTTTTCCAGGTGAGTCTCCCAGTCTGGGGTAAAGATGACAATATCATCCAGGTACGCGGCAGAGTATAGTTTATGAGGCGCAAGGATTCTATCCATAGCCCTCTGGAATGTTGCTGGAGCTCCCTGCAGGCCAAACGGCATCCAGACATACTGGAAGCACCCGTCTGGTGTGGAAAATGCTGTCTTTCCTTGGCATCCTGTGCCATAGGGATCTGCCAGTATCCCTTTGTCAGATCCAAGGTGGCTATGTACCTGGCAGGTCCAAGTCTCTTGATGAGCTCATCAACGCGTGGCATGGGATAGGCGTCGAACTTGGAGACCTCATTCATCTTCTGGTAATCATTGCAGAACTCCATTCACCATCAGGTCTTGGGACCAGGACAATCGGGCTCAACCAGCCGCTCTTGGATTCCTCAATGAACCCGAGCTTCAACATACGCTGCACCTCCTTGGAGATTACATCTCACCGGGCATCAGGAATACGATACGGTTTCACGTTCACCCGCACATGTGGCTCGGTCAGAACTTCGTGCTCCACCACCTTCGTGCACCCCGGCAACTCTGAAAACAGGTCCCTGTTTTTCTGGAGTAACTCCCGGCACTACTGTTTCTGGGCCTTCGATAGTGTCTCCTGTTATGAGTTCATTTTCCCCTTCACCATTGAGGTCTGATGAACTCCCTCTTCTGGTGAAGGAAGGTAGTGAGGCTGATTACCAAGCACCTAAGCTGGGGGAGGATGACTCGGCGATGGGGATCTCTGACTGGATATAAGGCAGCCGGCGCCCTTCTGCCTCGCTGGTGATTTCTCTGTGGAATTCTAGGAGACCAGTCTGATTCCTGCTCCTCAAAAGCTAAGTTTTCTGCTTTGACTTTTTGCATTTGTGTTTTGGTTTTAGTTTGCCTTGCTTTTCTGGATTCTGCCATTCCCTGCTGGGGTGAGCTGAATTCCTTTTTGTCGGTTTGCTCTGTCTTCAGAAAATACCAGAGTACTGACATAGTCTTTTTGAAGCCTAGCGTCTTCAGGGCCTTTTTCTCTGTCAGTCTGTTGGCTCTTATTTTGATAGGGTTTTTCGCGGATTGCAGACAGCAGCCTTCCTATCCTGTGTTATCTAGTTATCTTGGGCCCCTTCATTTGCTCAGTCTATCTTTCTATCTGTGTTAGTGTTTTTTCTTCTTGCTTCACCGTCATTATATGTTGGGGGCTGCCTATTGCTTTGGGGTCTGCTCTGGGGCAGTTTAGATTTCCCTTTCTGTCTTTAGGCTAGGCAGTTCTCCGGCTGTGATCGAGGGGTCTAGGGCATCGTAGGAACCCCCCACGGCTACTGCTAGTTGTTGTTGATAGGTTCAGGGGTCTGCAATCCGATAGCTGCCAACTTCTCTGGTTTTCTGGACTTAGCTAGCATTTCTGCTTTTGCCTCCTACGGTGACTCATTCATAACAGAATCACCAGCCTTACGCAGATCCTAGGGTACTCAATAGCAGGAAAGAATTTAAAAAAAAAAAAAAGTGTGTATATTTTTTTCTCTATATCTCTGAGATCGTAGGGGGATTTTTTTTTCTCTCAATGGAGATAAAGCAATTGTCTGATCATGTGGAGCAGCTCGCTGCGGAAGTGCGGGGAATTTCCGCCTACCTTGCTCATTCACATGCTGCTGAACCAAAGATCCCTACTCCTGATGTGTTTTTTGGGGATCGGTCTAAATTTTTGAATTTCAAAAATAATTGTAAATTATTTTTTGCCTTGAAACCTAACTCGTCAGGGAGCTCCGCACAGCAGGTTAAAATTGTCAACTCTTTGCTGCGTGGCGATCCCCAGGATTCGGCGTTTTCTTTGAAACCTGATGATCCTAACCTGACTAATGTGAACGCATTTTTTCAAGCCTTGGGGTTGTTGTATGACGAACCTAATGCTATTGATCAGGCTGAAAAGACCCTGTTGGCATTGAGCCAGGGTCGAGATTCTGCAGAATTGTACTGTCAAAAATTGCGAAAGTGGGCGGTCCTTACTGCCTGGAATGATCATGCCTTGGCAGCTCTCTTTCGGAAGGGTTTGTCAGAAGCCGTAAAAGATACTATGGTGGGATTTCCTGTTCTCTCTGGTCTGGACGATTCTATGTCATTAGCCATTCAGGTTGATCGGCGTTTACGTGAACGCAGGACTGCACGAGAGATGTTGCCACCTGTTGAACAAGTGTCTGAACCTATGCAATGTGATAGAGTTTTGTCCAGGGAGCAACGTCAGGAGTTCAGAAAGCATAATAAGCTGTGTTTTTTTTTGTGGAGATGCCTCGCATATTATTTCTGTCTGTCCTAAAAGAGAGAAACGTTTTGCACACACGTTTTCTGTGGGTGGTGTTCAACCTAAGTTTCTTCTGGCAATTACTCTGATCTGCTCCCTGTCCACATTTTCCACCAAGGCTTTTGTGGATTCAGGAGCAGCCCTGAACCTAATGGACTTATATTTTGCTAAACGTTGTAGATTTCCTATGACACCTCTGCGGACGCCTATCCCTTTGAGGGGGATTGATGCTACTCCTTTGGCAAAAAATAAACCTCAGTTTTGGACCCAGGTGGTAATGCGGGTCGCCCCAAACCATCAAGAAAATTGCAGATTTTTGGTGTTGCATAATTTGAATGATACCATTGTTCTGGGGTTTCCCTGGTTGCAAATTCATAATCCTGTTTTGGACTGGAAATCTGTGTCTGTGGTGAGTTGGGGTTGTCGGTGTGCCCTTAGTGAGGCTCCGGTTTTTTCCACCTCTCCTCAGTCGCATGATGTTCCTGACTATTTGGCGGACTTTTATGATGTATTTAGTGAGAATGAGTCTGCGTCTTTGCCTCCTCATAGGAGTTATGACTGTGCAATTGAACTGAGCCCGGGGTGTAAATTTCCCAAGGGTCGGCTCTTCAATTTATCTGTACCTGAGCATGAGGCTATGCGATCCTATATTAAGGAGGCGTTGGAGAAGGGTCATATTAGACCATCCTCTTCACCATTAGGTGCTGTTTTTTTTTTCGTGGCCAAAAAGGATGGTTCATTAAGGCCTTGTATTGATTATCGTGCCCTCTACAAAATTACTATTAAATATCAGTATCCGTTACCCCTGATTTCTGATCTATTCTCTAGAGTTAAAGGTGCTTGCTGGTTTACCAAGCTTGACCTCAGGGGGGGCGTATAATCTTATCCACATTAAGCATGGGGATGAATGGAAGATGGCGTTTAATACTCCAGAGGGATATTTTGAGTACCTGGTGATGCCTTTTGGGCTCACTAATGCCCCTTCTGTCTTCCAGTGCTTCATGAACGACATTTTCCGAGACTTTGTGGATAAATTTTAGATTATCTATCTGGATGATATTTTGATCTTCTCCAAGGATTGAGATTCTCATGTGGAACATGTTCGGACGGTGTTCCGGATCTTGAGGGAGAATTCCCTGTATGTCAAAGGATCGAAATGCCTTTTTGGGGTACAGAGAATTACATTTTTGGGATTTATTTTGTCTCCATCAACTATTGAAATGGATCCGGCCAAGGTACAGGCCATTTATGATTGGGTTCAGCCCACTTCTTTGAAGGCCCTTCAGAAGTTTTTGGGTTTTGCTAATTTTTATTGGAAATTTATAGCAAAATTTTCTAGTATTGCCAAGCCATTGACTGATCTGACTAAGAAGGGTGCTGATGTGTTGAATTGGTCTCCGGAGGCTGTTTCTTCCTTTCAGGAGCTGAAGCAAAGATTCACTTCTGCCCCGATTTTGCGGCAACCTGATGTCTCACTCCCGTTCCAGGTAGAGGTGGACACTTCTGAGATTGGTACAGGAGCCGTTTTGTCCCAAAAGGATCCTGTAACATCTTAAATGAATCCCTGTGCTTTCTTTTCCCGAAAGTTCTCCCCATCTGAACGTAACTATGATGTGGGGAATCGGGAACTGTTGGCCATGAAATGGGCATTTGAGGAGTGGAGACATTGATTGGAGGAAGCTATACATCAAGTCGTGGTCCTCACTGACCACAAGAATTTGATTTACCTGGAGTCGGCCAAACGCTTGAACCCTAGACAGGCTAGATGGGCCTTGTTTTTAACACGTTTTGATTTTGTGGTCTCTTTTCTTCCTGGCACTAAGAATGTCAAGGCTGACGCTCTTTCTAGGAGCTTTTTGCTGATTCTCCTGTGGTGACCAAGCCTGCTACCATCTTTGGCGAAGGGGTAGTTCTTTCTGCCATCTCACCCAATTTGAGACGTGCTCTGGAAGAGTTCCAGGAGGACAAACCTGAGCGTTGTCCCAGTGGAAAGTTGTATGTTCCTGACCAGTGGAAGAAGAGAGTGATGTCTGAAGTTCATTGCTCTGCATTGGCTGGTCATCCAGGTATTTTTAGTACTAGAGATCTGGTGAGTCGGTCTTTTTGGTGGCCCGCCTTGTCTCGTGATGTCAGGAATTTTGTGCAGTCCTGTGGGACTTGCTCCCGGTCTAAACCTTGTTCTCGCTCTAGTGGCTTGTTGATGCCTTTGCAGGTACCCAGGAGGCCATGGACCCATATTTCAATGGATTTCATCTCTGATATGACTGTCTCTCAGAGAATGACTGTTATTTGGATGATTTGTGATAGGTTCTCTAAGATGGTTCATCTTGTACCACTCCCTAAGTTGCCATCTTCTTCTGAGTTGGTGCCCCTGTTTTTGCAACAGGTGGTTCGCTTGCACGGGATTCCTGAGAACATTGTATCTGACAGAGGAGTTCAGTTTGTGTCTAGATTTTGGAGGACGTTCTGTTCCAAGCTGGAAATTCAGTTGTCCTTCTCCTCTGCGTTTCACCCTCAGACCAATGGGCAGACGGAGAGAACAAACCAGACCTTGGAGTCGTATTTGAGATGTTTTATTTCCGCTGATCAGGATGATTGGGTTTCATTTTTGCCCTTGGCCGAATTTGCTTTAAATAATAGAGCTAGTTCTGCCACTTTGATGTCACCTTTTTTTTGTAACTTTGGGTTTCATCCTCGATTTTCTTTAGGGCAGGTGGAGCCTTCTGCCTGCCCAGGTGTTGACACTGTGGTGGAGAGAATGCACCAGATCTGGGACCAAGTTGTGGATAAGTTATCTCTCTCCCAGGAAAAGGCCCAGCGGTTTTCCAACCGACATAGGACCATTGGTCCCCAGTTTAAGGTGGGTGATATGGTTTGGTTATCATCAAAAAATATCGCTATGAAGGTAGCTTCTCCTAAGTTTAAGCCTAGATTTATTGGGCCTTACAAGATTTTGGAGATCATTAATCCGGTCTCTTTTCGGTTGGCTCTTCCAGTTACATTTAAAATCCATAATGTGTTTCATAAGTCCTTGTTGAAGAGGTTTGTTGAACCAGTAGTTCCTGGGGTGGCACCTCCAGACCCTGTATTGGTTGAAGGTAACATGGAATATGAGGTAGAGAAGATACTGGATTCCCGTCTGGCTAGACGGAGACTCCAGTATTTGGTTAAGTGGAAGGGTTATGGTCAGGAGGATAATTCCTGGGTCTCTGCCTCTGATATTCATGCCAAAAGATTGGTGCGTGCCTTTCATCGGGCTCACCCTGATCACCCTGGTGGCGTGGATGAGGGTTCGGTGACCCCTCCTCAAGGGGGGGTACTGTTATGAGTTCATTTTCCCCTTCACCATTGAGGTCTGATGAACTCCCTCTTCTGGTGAAGGAAGGTAGTGAGGCTGATTACCAAGCACCTGAGCTGGGAGAGGATGACTGGGCGACGGGGATCTCTGACTGGATATAAGGCAGCCGACGCCCTTCTGCCTCGCTGGTGATTTCTCTGTGGAATTCTAGGAGACCAGTCTGATTCCTGCTCCTCAAAAGCTAAGTTTTCTGCTTTGACTTTTTGCATTTGTGTTTTGGTTTTAGTTTGCCTTGCTTTTCTGGATTCTGCCATTCCCTGCTGGGGTGAGCTGAATTCCTTTTTGTCGGTTTGCTCTGTCTTCAGAAATTACCTGAGTACTGACATAGTCTTTTTGAAGCCTAGCGTCTTCAGGGCCTTTTTCCCTGTCAGTCTGTTGGCTCTTATTTTGATAGAGTTTTTCGCGGATTGCAGACAGCAGCCTTCCTATCCTGTGTTATCTAGTTAGCTTGGGCCCCATCATTTGCTCAGTCTATCTTTCTATCTGTGTTAGTGTTTTTTCTTCTTGCTTCACCGTCATTATATGTGGGGGGCTGCCTATTGCTTTGGGGTCTGCTCTGGGGCAGTTTAGATTTCCCTTTCTGTCTTTAGGCTAGGCAGTTCTCCGGCTGTGATCGAGGGGTCTAGGGCATCGTAGGAACCCCCCACGGCTACTGCTAGTTGTTGTTGATAGGTTCAGGGGTCTGCAATCCGATAGCTGCCAACTTCTCTGGTTTTCTGGACTTAGCTAGCATTTCTGTTTTTGCCTCCTACGGTGACTCATTCATAACAGTCTCCGCTATGGTAACTGCTCCAACCTCCCCTTCTAGGTTGCCTAGCAAGCACGGAGTTACCGCTGGCTATCTTGCCATTGCTTGATGAGGTTGACATGGTAAACCTGGTATGTTTTCCGTCTTCCGGGTTGGTGGATCTTGTAGTTTACCTCTCCCAGCTTCTCCACCACCTCATATGGCTCTCGCCACTTGGCCAAGAACTTACTCTCCACCGTCGGGATTAGCATGAAAACTCGGTCTCCCGGATTGAACTGCCTCACTCTGGCTGACCGGTTGTAGACCCTTGCCTGAGCCTCTTGTGCCTGGCGGAGATGTTCTTTAACAATGGGCATCACCTTCGCAAACCTCTGCTGCATCAGTACCACATGCTCAATGACGCTTCTGTGGGGCGTGACTTCGGCTTCCCAGGTTTCCTTGGCTATATCAAGGAGACCTCACGGATGTCAGCCGTATAGAAGCTCGAAGGGCGAGAACCCCGTGGAGGCCTGGGGAACTTCACGGATAGAAAACAGCAAATACAGTAAGAGACAATCCCAGTCTCTATCATCTTTCTCTATGACTTTTCTCAGCATGCTCTTCAGTGTCTTGTTAAACCTCTCAACAAGGCCATCTGACTGTGGATGGTACACTGAAGTCCTCAACTGGGAGATTTGCAAGACTCTGCACAATTCCCTCATCACCTTGCTCATAAAAGGTGTCCCCTGGTCGGTAAGGATCTCCTTCGTCCGGGAAAACACATGGACCAGCTCTCGGGCTATACTCTTCGCGGAGGAGTTTCTCAGGGGAATGGCCTCAGGATAGCGTGTGGCATAGTCCATAATGACTAATATATACTGATGGCCCCGAGCTGATTTAACTAAGGGACCAACCAAGTCCATGGCAATTCTCTCAAATGGCACCTCAATAATGGGCAGTGGCACAAGAGGGTTCCGAAAATGAGATGTGGGGGTAGTTAACTGACATGTCGGGCAGGACCTGCAATAGTTTGCTATTTCCCGGTGACACCCAGGCTAATAGAAGCTCTGTACAATCCGTTCCTGCAATTTTTCCACCCCCAGGTGTCCCCCCAAGATGTGTGAATGGGCCATGTCCAACACTTTCCGTCTATAGGGGCCTGGTGCTTTTAACTGCTCTACCACCTCCTCCCTTATTTTTCTGACCCGGTGCAACAATTCCCCACTCAACATAAAATAGGGAAACCTTGTGTCTGCTCACGGCTCTTGTGCAACCCCATTAATGACGGTGAAATTGTTAAAGGCTTCCCTCAGCGTGGGGTCCTTATGTTGAGCAGTCCAAAAATTCTCCCCGGCCACCCCTAACTCCGGGATGTCAGGGACAGGGGACCCTTCCTCTTCATCCCCAACAAGGACACATAAAGGAAACCTGTCTGCCTCTGGTGGTGGCGATACCTCTTTGGGGTGGATTGGTTCCCTGCTCTTGCTAGCACACTCAGAACCCTTCCCCCACAAATCCCAAAACAGACAGAAATCCCGGCCAATAATTATAGGATGCAACAAGTCTCGAACAATGCCAACTTCATACGACTCAGTGCCATGTGCCGTTTCAATATTCACCCTAGCCATAGGGTAGTCCTTTGCATCGCCATGTATGCACCAAACGCTAATCTTTTTACCCGGGAGTATGTTGAGAGGAAAACTGGCCCTCACAAGGGTCACCAAGCTCCCGGAGTCTAGAAGTGCCATTGCTGCTCGCCCGTTCACCTTCACGGGACACGCTTGTGGCCCCTCGTTAGGTGGCGAATTCACACTGCAAGCTGGATATGCGTAGTACGAACTACAGCGTCCCATGCTGCAGTCCATCTGCTCGGTGGTCTGGGAACAACGGGCAGCTATATGTCCTGGCCTGTGACATTTCCAGCAAATAATATCACCCGAGGGGACCTTGGGCACCGCCTCCACTGCCCCTTTTGACCTTGGACGCTCCACCCCTTTTTGTGACTCCGCCCCATGCTTGGTCCCCAATACGGAATGGGCTGCTTCCCCAAGGAACCTTCCATCCCCTGGTATCTCTCGACCAGCCCAACCAGTTCATCTGCATTTTGGAGATCACCCTGGGCGACCCAAGTCTGTAGGGGTCTCGGCAGAGAATGCACAAACCGATCCATGACCACTCGCTCTACCATCTGTGCCGGGGAAGACGACTCTGGCTGCAGCCATTTCTGGACCAGGTGCAACAGGTCAAACATTTGGGAGCGCGGCAGTTTGTCCCGGTGATAGGCCCAGTGATGAACTCGCTATGCCCTGGTATTCATTGTCACTCCCAAGCGTGCGAGAATTTCCGCTTTTAATTTGGGATACTTTCTGGCGTCTTGTACAGTCAGGTCAAAGTACGCCTTCTGGGGCTCCCCTGTTAGGTACGGGGCCAGTACCTCTGCCCACCGCTCTGGCTGAAGTTTTTCCCTCTCAGCCACACTCTCAAACACCGTCAGGAAGGCCTCCACATCATCCTCAGAGGTCATTTTTTGCAATGCGCGTCTTACCGCCTTCGTGACGTGGGTGGCGTCAGCCGGACCTGGGGTTGGGGCACTCGTCCTGCCCTCCTGGATGGCGGTTGCCAGAAGTTGCATCAGCTGCCATTGCTCCTGCTGGCTCTGCTGCCGTTGCTCCTGCTGGCTCTGCTGGAGCTGCTGTAAGAACAGCCTGTTGGCCTCCCGTTGTTGTGTCTGGGCCTGGACCAGGTGTTTCAGCAGGTCCTCCATTATTCCGGGTAGAGCTTGCTGCCTTACTGAAAATTTTACCCAGGACATGCAGCAATGGTCTCACGTATCTGCTGGGAACTCTGCCCGCACGTCTAGCACCAATTGTAGGGATTCTACTCGCTTAGGTGCGACGGGAGACAGTCAGGAGGCAGGTTCCCTTAAAGTTCATGCGGTTTATTACGTCATAAACGAAACAGCATGTCACCAAAATAAACAGCCTTCAGTTCAGGCAACAAAATAACATCAAAATGTCCTTTCCTTCAGGCTCAGTCCACGAGCCTCAGCGCACACAGGAGGTGTATACCCTCCTCACATGCAGCTGCCTTGTTCATGAGCAGGCCACATTATAAGGGTGT
This sequence comes from Dendrobates tinctorius, assembly GCF_039654945.1. Lineage (NCBI taxonomy): Eukaryota > Metazoa > Chordata > Amphibia > Anura > Dendrobatidae > Dendrobates > Dendrobates tinctorius. Next base: position 13,166,219 of record NW_027361711.1, read on the forward strand.
AGCCACACCCACGAACCCAGCAGCTGACTGGTCACACGACTGTGACCTCACCACAGGTCCTTCAAAATAATAATAATACAGCAATGTTTGTTATGCCTTACATTACGGAGACAAGCCATTTATGAGACACATATCTCCCATCGATTACACGACCCTTAGCCCTGCCACAATTGATTAAAGGAGTCTGTGTCATTCTTTCAATTAAAAGACCTTTTTATGGGTTTGTTAATTTTTTATACAATATGACTATGGGGTTAGTAATGGGGGTGTCTTATAGATGCCACTCCATTACTAACCTTTGTGCTTCCTGTCACCTGACAATACAAAGGTGGCATCATCCACCCAACAATAACCCCACTTGCCACCACATCAGGACAAGTGGGAAGACCAAGGCTAAGTGCCAGAATTGGATCATCTTATAGATGCACCTTTTCTGGGGCGGCAGAAAGCTGATGTTTTTAGCCTGGGGAAGCAATATCCATGGCCTCTTCCTAAGCTATTAATTTCATCCGGCAGCTGTCTGCCTAGCCTTTGCTGGTTATTAATTATGGGGGGACCCTATGACTGTTATTTTGGGGGTTTCCCCATTTTAATAGCCAGTAAAGACTAAGTATACAGCTATCAGCTGATATTAATGGCCTGGTAAGCTCCATGGGTATTACCCCCTTTCCAGGCTATAAAAACATCGGCCCCCAGCCGTTGGCTTTGCCTTTTGTTGGGAAAGAAAATTACGTGGGAGTCCACGCCATTTTTTTTCAGACAAATATTCATTTAATAATGAAATACATGTACAGTAAGCTGCAGAACTAATTGTATATGTCACTGACATCTTTATATCCATTTATTCCATGTGTATATGCTGTGTATAATCCTTGTATTCTATCCTGTCAGGTCCCGCTGTGATATTACTGTATGGGGCTGCTGAATCGCCGGCTTTTCATTTATCTATCTATCTATCTATCTATCTATCTATCTATCTATCTATCTATCTATCTATCTATCTATCTAGCTATATATATATATATATGTGTGTGTGTGTTTTGAAGAATATTTCCTTTGAAAATTATGTTTAAATGACAGGGAATTACTCTATGTTAAAGCTCATGTTAAAATTGCGTTGTAATCGGATAGCGATCACACTGCATTCGGATGTAAATCGAATGCTAAGTGTTAAAAATCGAATTGCACTCTCATGAAAAATGCATGACACTTGAGGGGGTTTTACACATAGCGATATCGCTAGCAATATCGCTAAAACGTCACTGATTTTGTGACGTTATAGCGATATTGATAGCGATATCGCTATGTGTGATACTTACCTCTGACTGGCTCCTCCGCTGTCCATCGCTGATCGCTCCAGATCGGGCGGCTCCATTTCTAGTCGTCTGCTTCCTGCTGGGCTTCCTGCTGTGTGAGACGAGCGACGCTGGACGCAGGCAGGAGGATGCCAGGATCGCTGTGTGTGTGAAAGGTGAGTATCGTCCGCTGCGTTGCTGCTGCATCGCTGTGAGATCTTCCTGTGTGGAAGCTCACTAGCGATCATTTAGCGATGCACCAGCGATCCTGACCGGGTCGGATCGCTGGTGCATCGCTAAATGTAAAAGGGCTTTTGCATGACACTCGTCCAACTTTGCAGGAACAAAACTGGACCAATTTTAAAATTGCTAGTGTGCCTCCGGCTTACACTCAAGTTTTCTTCTACATACAATCTTTGTTCGAGATGTAGCAGTCAGTCTAAAGGGGGCTTCATCAGAGAAATCTATGCACTTTGCAGAAAGTACATGGACGGAACTGCATAGGGCTGTGTTAAAATTCTAGTCCGTGTGCATTTGTAATAATACTAAGCAACCACACTTCCCACATGGATGATAGGTGTGTGTGGTGTTCATCAATATTTTACACCTGTGAAGCCTTATATCATGAGGGTTTGCTGCATCTTGCAATGCATTAGCATTGTGACCAAAGTATTGGTAAATATAGCGACAAATTGCAAGGAGGAATATTTATATTCAAGCTTTGGGGTCTACACAGACTAATAGCTTTATTTATAATAACTGGATACTCATAAAATACTGCTAGTGGTGAGAATTGTTTTCAGCTGCTCTACTGGATGTTAGCAAAAAGGTCTTAAAATTATGAAAAACTATGTAAAGTGTATTATATAATACCTACTTTAGTATAACCCTAAGCTTTATTTACATAAAATTAGAGAGGAGCAGATCAGGCCGAATTAAAATTATGCCTGTTTGTGCAGATTTTCTTAGAGAAATTCAATTTACAGAGAAGACCCCACAGCATAAAAAATATAATATATAAAAAAAAATATATATATTTTTAATTGCTTTACCGCTCACTAGAGATGAGAGAACATGCTCGGATAACATGTTATCCAAGAACACTCGTGTGTTAGCATCTAAGGCGTGCTCGGATAATATATTCGAGTCCCTGTGGCTGCGCCCCAAAACATGCAGCCGCAGGAACTCGAATATATTTTCTGAACACACCCAAGATACTCGGATAACACTTTATCCAAGCACGCCCTCTCTTGCCCCACAGCTCCTCACCATTACCTGTCTAGTCCTTGCCACATCTTCAAATTGCCGCTACTTGCGCTAAAATCCCTGGAGCACTCACGTTGGGACTGGACTTCCAGCTTTGATGAGGACTGGGAGGGTTCTTTGCATGAATTGCTTGACCTTTTGTGTGCTTGCGCAGACACCTCTTAGCCAGAAGTCCTGGCCCAGGGTGAGAGGCTTGCCGATATCAGCATGAGCAGTGACAATCTGAAGGTGCAGGGAAGACAGGATGGGTGACCCACAGAAATTGGAGAGGTGAGAGGTAGACTGAGTATAAGAATTATATTTATATTTTAACATTTGAATGGCCTTTTTGGTTCCAAAAATTGGTGTGCAGTGGGTTCCATTGTCTGAACCCGCGCAGAAGCAAAGAAAACAAAAATCAAAATTTTGTCCAATACGGATTCTTTCTAAAGTTCATATCTACTAAAAATGTATTTGCTCATCTCTTCACAAAACTAGACTAACTAGAGTAAATGTAATAGCCTGGCTCATTTTCAGCTACCTCGTAAATCACATAACTTGTATCTTACAACTGCCATCATTTATGAGACACATGTAATAACTATGAGATCAAAAATGACACAGCTATAAATAAATTAAGGAGCATAAATAAATGCACAATATCTGATGTTGTAGAAATTTTTGAACACTAACATAGAGGATCTTGGAGTTTAACACATGCAGTTTGTCCCTTGCCAAAACTGGTCTGCTAATCACGCAGCTCTAGTGTTATCTACTTGGTTAAGCGTCTGTTTACTGTACATCTTGTACACTTTATAGGCTGTTTTTAGACCTGCTTATATAGAGAGCTCACTTGTTTTCTAACCATTAAACAGATGTGCAAGCTGAGTATGATAACATCATTCACTTTTCTACTGTTGTCAATAGAAAAAATATAAGGCCACTGTCTTTAGAAAGTGTATAGCCTCGCTGTTAAGATGTATATGTCAAATTCAAGCTGAAATAGCTAATCTTTATGAGGGTAATAAATTCAGAGTATTGACACAGAACAGCTGGAGACTGAAAAGCTATAGGATATGTGATACCTATAAAGAGGATACCTACAGGTGTTTAATAAGGGGAACATGTCAGGAATTGGAAAATCACAGCTGTCCTAATAGGTAGTTGTAATTAAAAATGAACAACATATTGTAGATTATTTGAGGACACTTGCTAGCTCGGTGCAATCCACTATTAGACATCAGAATGTGACTATCTGAAATAAACAGTAAAATGGGTTAAGGAACAGAACACACACAGCAGCTATTACTGATTTTCATTTTTATAAATAAATATATAGCCACTATATATATATATATATATATATTTAATATATCGCTGCAAGCTTTACTCTGTCCGAAGCCTTTATAGTCTATGCAAGCACGACACGTCTGCGCAGTCTGGCTCCACACAGAAGAAGGCATCCAGTGGTTAAAGGTAAGAGGAATGTGTATGGCGCCTGAGATCGCGGTATGCGTAGACACTGAATGCATACCACGATCTCCGGTGCCATACTTACATACTTACCGACCGGGAGGAGCATTGCTGCAGCGCTTCTCTTCTCACTGGAGAACGGTGCAGGAGTGCGACTCCGGAATTGTGCATGCGCATAGCGCTATCCGGCGCCATTTTACTGAATACACATTTGCTGTGTGTCTTCAGCAATATGGCACCAGACACCGTGGTATGGGCATGCGCGTACTCCGGCGCCGCACTGCTCCCCCGGCCTCTGGCAGAACGGGACAGCGCTGGAGCACAGGGAAGAAAGGTGAGTATAAATGTTTGTTTTTTTGTGTGTGTGCAGTTTAATAGGGGTGAGGGGGACCATACATATCAGGATAGGGGGGTGAGAGGTAGCATGCATACCAGGATAGGAGGTGAGGGGACCATGCATATCAGGATTGGGGGTGAGGAGACCATGCATATCAGGATAGGGGGGTGAGGGGTAGCTTGCATACCAGGATAGAGGGGTGAGAGGACCATGCATACCAGGATAGGGGGGTGAGTGGACCATGCATACCAGGATAGGGGGGTGAGAGGACCATGCATACCAGGATAAGGGGGTGAGGGGACCATGCATATCAGGATTGGGGGTGAGGGGACATGCATACCAGGATAGGGGGTGAGGGGACCATGCATACCAGGATTGGAGACGAGGGGACCATGTATACCAGAATTGAGAGGTAAGGGGTGTCATGTATACCAGGATTGGGGGGGTGAGGGGGTATCATACATCCTATGATAGGGATGAGGTTGGTTCCATGCATACCAGGATTGGGGGTGAGGGAACCATGCATACCAGGATTGGGGGGTGAGGGGACCATGCATTCCAGGATAGGGGGGTGAGGGGACCATACATACCAGGATAGAGATGAGGGGGTACATGCATACCAGGATAGGGATGAGGGGGTACCATGCATACCATGATTGGGGGGTGAGGGGACCATGCATACTAGGATGAGGAATGGGATGCCAAGCATACCAGGATTGGGGGGGTGAGGGGACCATACATACCAGAATAGGGATGAGGGGGCTATGCATACCATTATAGGGATGAGGGGGCCATGCATAGCAGGATACGGATGAAGGGGAAACATGGATACCAGGATAGGGATGAGGGGGCCATGCATACCAGGATAGGAGGGGGCAGCACATACCAGGATGGGAGACCATATGCCAATAAAAATACTCGCCACCCAGGCGTAGAACAGGTTCATAGCTAGTACATATATCTACACCGCGGCCAAGGAAAGTATTCAGACCCCTTTAAATTTTTCACTCAGTTTCATTGCAGCCATTTTCTAAATTTATAAAAGTTCATTTTTTTCTCAGTATTGTACACTCTGCGCAACATCTTGGCTGAAAAAAATAGAAATGTAGAAATCTTTGCAAATGTATTAAAAAAGAAAAAATGAACTATCACATGGTCATAAGTATTCAAACCCTTTGCTCAGTATTGAGTAGAAGCACTCCTTTGAGCTAGTACAGCCATGAGTCTCCTTGGGAATGATGCAACAAGTTTTTCACACCTTGATTTGCGGATCCTCTGCCATTCTTCCTTGCAGATCCTCTTGAGTTTCGTCAGGTTGTATGGTTAACGTTGGTGGACAGCCATTTTCAGGTCTCTCCAGAGATGCTCAATTGGGTTTAGGTCAGGGCTCTGGGTGGGCCAGTCAAGAATGGTCACAGTCAGAGTTGTACTGAAGCCACTCCTTTGTTATTTTAGCTGTGTGCTTAGGGTCATTATCTTGTTGGAAGGTGAACCTTCTGCAAAGTCTGAGGTCCAGAGCACTCTGGAAGAGGTTTTCATCCAGGATATCTCTGTACTTGGCCGCATTCATGTTTCCTTCAATTGCAACCAGTCATCCTGTTCCTACAGCTGAAAAACACCCCCATCGCATGATGCTGCCACCACCATGTTTCACTGTTGGGATTGTATTGGGCAGGTGATGAGCAGTGCCTGGTTTTCTCCACACATATCGCTTAGAATTTTCACCAAAAAGGTCTATCTCTGTCTCATCAAACCAGAGAATCTTATTTCTCATAGTCTGGAAGTCCTTCGTGTATTTTTTAGCTAACTGTATGTGGGCTTTCATATGTCTTGCACAGAGGCTTCCGTTGGGCCACTCTGCCATACAGGCCCGACTGGTGGAAGGCTGCAGTGATAGTTGACTTTGTGGAACTTTCTCCCATCTCCCTACTGCATATGTGGAGCTCAGCCACAGTGATCTTGGGGTTCTTATTTACCTCTCTCACCAAGGCTCTTCTCCCACAATTGCTCAGTTTGGCTGGACAGCCAGGTCTAAGACTTCTGGTGGTCCCAAACTTCTTCCATTTAAGGATTATGGAGGTCACTGTGCTCTTAGGAACCTTGAGTACTGCAGAAATTCTTTTGTTACCTTGGCCAGATCTGTGCCTTGCCACAATTCTGTCTCTGAGCTCCTTGGCCAGTCTCTTTGACCTCATGATTCTCATTTGGCCTGACATGCACTGTGAGATGTGAGGTCTTATATAGACAGGTGTGTGCCTTTACAAATCAAGTCTTATCAGTTTAATTAAACACAGCTGGACTCCAATGAAGGACTAGAACCATCTCAAGGAGGATCACAAGGAAATGGACAGCATGTGACTTTTGTCAGTCAAGATGGGGTACAGAGTGTACATTAAAAAAATGAACTTTTTTGAATTTACCAAGTGGCTGCAATGAAACAAAGAATGAAAAATTTAAAGGGGTCTGAATACTTTCCGTACCCACTGTATGTGTGTGTGTCACTGACATTTTTATATCTATCTATCCTATGTGTATATATCTATTCTATTTATTCTACTCAAACCTGTCACGCTGTGATTTTGCTTGCCAACAAGAGTTTTGCCACCAAGTATTGTCTTGTTTGCCAGAGGGATCAAATACTTATTTCTCACTGCAAAATGCAAATAAATTTATATAATATATACAATGTGATTATCTGTATTTTATTTTTGATATTCTATCTCTCAATGTTAAAATTAACCTACCCTTAAAATAATAGACTGTTCATGTCTTTGTCAGTGGGCAAACTTACAAAATCAGCAAGGTATCAAATATATATTTTTATAACTCTAGAACGCTACAACGGATCCCAGTGATTCTGAGACTGTTTTCTCGAGACATATTGTACTTCATGAGAGTGGTAACATTTTTGGTGTGACTTGCATTTAGTTGTGAAAAAATGGAAATTTGGAGAAAACTTCTCAATTTTTCAACATTGAATTTTCATGCCATTAAATCACAGAGATATGTCACACAAAATAGTTAATAAGCAACATTTCACACATGTCTACTTTACATCAGCACAACTTTGGAACCAAAATTTATTTTGTTTGGAAGTTGTAAGGGTTAAAAGTTGACCAGCGATTTCTCATTTTTACAACAAAATTTACAAAAACCGTTTGTTTAGGGACTACATGACATTTGAAGTCACTTTGAGGGGTCTATATGTTAGAAAATACCCAATTTCTGAAAACTGAACCCCTTAGGCTATGTGCACACGCTGCGGTTTCTGCTGTAGATCCGCTGCAGATTTGGCCTCTGCGGATCCGCAGCAGTTCTGCAGACAGTGTACAGTACAATGTAAGTCTATGTGATTTACTATCCGCAGTGCACATGCTGCGGTTTTTCAACTGCGGAAAAGCTGCGGTTTTGAATCGGCAGAAAGAATTGACATGTCAATTCTTTCTGCGGATTCCGCTGCAGTTTGCCACCTATTCAATTGTCCAGGTGTCAAACCGCAGGGGAAAACCGCTGGCCAATCCACAGATAAAACCGCAGGTCATTTTACCTGCGGTTTTACCTGGGGATCCGCAGATACAAATCTGCGGGTGAATCCGCAGCGTGTGCACATTGCCTTGGTACTCAAAGCCACATTCAAGAAATGTATTAAACCTTCAGGTGCTTCACAGGAATTTTTGGAATATGGAAAAAAATGAACTTTTAATTTTTTTTTCCCAAAAAATTTACTTCAGATCTAAATGTTTTATTTTGACAAGAAGTTTATAATGTTGCTCCGTAAAAATAAAAAAAAAAAAATCAAATTTTCCCCACAAATATGTTTTAGCACAAAATATTGCATTTTCATGAGGGTAACAGAAGAAATTGCACCATAATAATTGTTGTGCAATTTCTCCTGAATACTCTGATACCCAATATGAGTGAGAAAACTACTGTTTGTGCGCACGGCAGGGCTCGAAAGGGAAGGAGCATCATTTGACTTTTTGAATGTAAAATTTCCTGGAATCATTAGTGGACGTCATGTCCCATTTGGAGAGCCCCTGATGTGCCTAAACTGGGGAAACCCCCCACACGTGATCCTATTTTGGAAACTAGACCCCTCAAGGAATGTATTTAGATGCGTGATGAGCACCTTGAAACCCCAGGTGCATCACAGAAGTTTATAACGTTGAGGCATGAAAATAATAAAATCACATTTTCCCCACAAAAATGTCATTTTAGCCCTAAATTTGGCATTTTCATAAGAGTAACAAGAGAAATTCCTGCATACAATTTGGTGTGCAATCAATTTCTCCTGAGTATGCCGATACCCCATATGTGGGGGATACTACTTGAATACTACATTTGAGGCACAGTGCAAAGCTCAGAAGGGGAGAGGTGCCTTATTGGAGATCAGATTTTGACGTGTTTGAGGGTGCCATGTCACATTGGCAGAACCCCTGAGGTGCCAGAACAACAAAATCCCCCTATATGTAAACTAATTTTCCAAACTATACTTCCCAATTAATTCATTTAGGGGTGCAGTGATCATTTTGACACCACACGTGCCTCAAAGAATTTTATACCACTGAGCAGTTAAGAAAGAATAAATTACATTTATACCACTAAAATATTCTTGAAAGCTTTATTGTGCTGACGCGTTCGTGGCAAATCTGCCACTACCTCAGGGCCAAAGAATTTGCCACAAAACGCTTCGGAACAATAAAGCTTTCAAGAATATTTCTGTCCTTTTGTGGTCAGCGCGGATACATTGAAAAACCCGGTCTTTTTCTTCCTCCTTTGTGACACTGGTATCTACGGGAGTCTGCAGCGAGCACTGGTTCCTTTTACATTCTGCAAAGGGTTGTGACTGTTCACAACCTGTAAAGGTGAGTGCACTAACTGTGTATTGTCACCCAAAATATCACTTGTATTGCCCTATGTGCCCTCTCTTTCCTTATCTTAAGGGCTAATAGGAGAAAATGGACCTTAGTTTGTTGTAAAAATTTCCTAAGTGGGCCAATACCCTACATGTAATTGGAAAATATTTTTCAGGCACAGTGCAAATCTCAGAATGCAAGGAGCGCCAGATTTTACTGTTATGGTTTGCAGTTGCCATGACCCACTTGGAGAGCCCATGAAGTGCCAGAACAACAGAACCCCCCATAAGTGAGCCCATTTTACAAACTACACCTCTCATTGAATTCATCTAGGGGTTCAGTGATCATATTGACACCACAGGTGTGTCACAGAATGTCATATCATTGTACAGTGAAGAAAAAATAACTGCATTTTTACCACCAAAATTTTGTTTTAGTTCCAGATTTTACATTTTCACACAAGAAGTGGGTAAAAATGGCACCAACATTTTCCCCCTATTTCTACTGAATGTGGCAATACCCCATATGTGGCTGTACCATACTACTTAGCCATATGGAAAGACTCAGGAGGAACAGAGTGCTATTTGCCTCCGGGAGCGTAGATTTTCCTAGAACAGTTTACAGACTCCATATACAGAGCCCCTAATTGCTAGAAGAGCAGAATCCCCCCCTCAAGTTACCCCATTTTGAAAACTATACTATACTATGGGGAATTATCTACAGGTGCAGTGAAGATTTTGACTCCATGGGTATTTTGCAGAAACAAGCAGCAATGAATGTTGCGAGTGAAAATTGCAAACTGCCGCTGTGGTGACCACTATGTTGCAGTCACCAGAACGTTATGCCCAGCCATGCCCAGCCTGTGTTCCTGGAGACATTTACCCGTAAGTTAAGTGGGCTGTCATCACTTCAGAATTGCCAAACGTGGAGGATATATGTGATTTAATTGTGGGGCTCAGAAGGGAGGGGCATATGGGTATGGGAGCACAGAATTTGTTGAATTTGTTTTGAAGGGTGAGGAGCCATTTCACTTTTCGAAATCTTTGTGGTACCAGTAACATGGAGGCCCTCTATATTTCCATTAACAAATGACAGACCTGTGTAGGGATTTGCTTTTTTGTGGATTGAGTTGAAGCTTTTATTGGGAGCATTTTACATAATGTTTGAGATCACATTTATCCGGCACTCTACGCTGACCACTTTAATTTGGGGTTTCCATCTAAGTTTTTGAGTGGCATGATTCAGATGAAACCCTGAGGAATCCATTCACTGTAATGAGGCAGCAGAGTTACTGGGGACTCCATCTGGCCTCTGTTCAGTGGTGTTCTTTTCAGAAGTGCACAAAACTGTGGCCGACAGCACTTTTATGCAATCCTAAAAAGACGGACACCACCAGATCACAGGTCAGACGGCATCCACAGTGCCTTCATCTGCCTCATTATAGGGAATCTGGGGGTTCTGTCTGAATCACGTATTTCAGTGATATGGAGTGCCCCGACAGGGCCTTGGGTTACTCGGTACCTGACCGGTCAGGTTTTTTAAAGGGGGATGTGTCACAGTGGCAGTGACCCGGTCCGTGGCCCTGGCGTCCAGTAAAGATGGATATTTTATGAAGGATGATGGATGATAATAGGGAAAATGATGGAGGGATGGTAGGGAAATGGGGAGTTTGTCGTGACGCCACCCGTGGTATTCGGCAATGATAGCCGACGCTACACTGCAGATCCTCTGGGATGGTGATAGGGCTGCAGAGATGATGAAGCTCTCCACGGGCAGAGCTGTGTCCCAGGGCGGTTGAGCCAGTGATGGTGATGGTGAATGCGTTGTAAGGCAGGTGAGACACAAATGACTCGAGGAACACAGTTGGGTGCAGTTTCAGGGTTTTTATTCACAATTTCTGTGTACACGGTGACCTGCTTGGTACTGTGTCCTCCGGGGAAGGGGTCCAGCAAACTCCCAGGTAACTTGGGAACATCTTTTCAGGACTCCCCTTTATGTTCACCTTTCTTGGCCGCCTCTGTGCGCTGATCTTCTCTTTCTCTCCTGCCCTGCACCTTCACAAGCAGTGTCCCCGAGCCAGCAGCCGCGGACCCTGTCGGGGGATGTTCTCAAAGTCCCCTTGCTCCTATCTGGCTACCTTTTTGGGGAATGCCTGTGGTTGTGGCTGAGGCGCTGGAAGTTACCTCAGCCTCCGGCTTGCTAGGTGAGCCTCATTTGTTATTCTCCACTAGACTAGGGGCCGGCTCCATCACTGTGGCCTTGTCCTTCCACGTCTGGATTCGGGCCCCACGGGTGGCTTCTGCACTACCCGTGCCCCAAGTACCCCTTCTATTCTCCTAGGAGCTTTCTTCTAACTAGATGTGTCTCTCTGACCCTTATCTTCCCACATCAGTCCTCTTCCTCCGCTGTCCCGTCACCAACTGACTGGATCTTTCCAGAACAATCTTTCTACTTCACATTAACTCCTCCCACCAACTGTCACTGATTGGATGTCCCTACTCACACCACCTCCTAAGCTCCTCCCCTTCTACCTACCTTTCTCCACTAACTCCCCAGCACCCTTTCCTAGCCAGTCTGGGATGAGGCCATCCGCCCCAAGGGTACACCCAGATGCCCTGAATAACCTGGTGTGTGTTGGGTGCGAGTGTTAGGAGTCCTGGGTGGTTCTCCCTCCTTACCTGAGGGTGGGATACCACACCTCTGGATGAGGGGGTGCCAGAGATATACAAGGAAATCCCTGTGTAAGCGCTCAGTATTAAACATGCGACAAGCCTTACTGCGGTCCTTGGTAGGGAGAATGAAGAAATCAACAGCAGGTGAAAAATTGGTTTTATTTATTTGTTACGCCATTGCTTGTGCAGTATAAGTGATTATGCAACTATATTCTTCGGGTCAGTGCAATTACAGAGATACCAGATTTATATTGGTGCTTTTATGTTTCGCTGCTGTTACACACTAAAAGGCGCTTTTCATTGCAAAAAATAGTTATGCATGGCCCCATCAGAAAAGATTAAAAAAAGCAAACCATTACACTTACCTTACTCCGCTCCCTGGCAGAATCTTGCTCTGTTGCCAGCAGCTGCATAATGCTTGTTAGCATGGCATGGCAGGGACTTCATGCGCTGCTCACAAGCAGATCACAGCTGTCGGAATACTCGCCGGGACAGTTCATCGCAAAGAGCATTGAGTATTCATTGCTCTTAATTAGCGTGCAGTGTCAGCCGCAGCCTTCCTACTGCTGCCGGCGGTCACGTGTGGCGATACTTAAAAGAAATGAATATACTGAAGAGCAATGAATACTCACTGCTCTCTGTGATGAATAGTCTCAGCGAGTATTCCGGCAGCTGTGCTCTGATTGTGAGCACCATATGACGTCCCTGCCATGCGCTGTTTACAAGCATTAAGCAGCTGCTGGAAACGGAGCAGGACACTGTGAAGGAGCAGAAGAAGGTAAGTGTAATGGGTTTTTTTAAAAAATCATTTCTGATGGGACCATGCATACCAGGAACGGGATGGGGCCAATCATAACAGAATAAGGATAGGACCAATGATACCAGGAACGGGATGGGGGCAATCATACCAGGATGCCAAAATGGAATGAAATTTCATTGCCCTCCATGCCCATGGTCGTGGAATGCAGTGAATATTCATTTCTCTTTAGCAGCAGGCACAGGAGTTAGCGGCAGCCACCGAGTCCTACCTCTGTGACTCGCTGCTCCCCCACCTCCCTTCCACAGCCAGAGCCGGTACATCTGGACTATAAGACACACACATCCATTTTCGTTCACATTTTGGGAGGAAAAAAGTGCATCTTATAGTCGGAAAAATACGGTAATTCTCCCCTTAGGCAGTCGAAATAGATGCCAGATTAATCCTGAATGACTGTCTGGGACATCTTAAGACTGTCTACTAGTATAAGTCTACACAAAGAATTAGACAGTATTGATAAACCAACCCCATAGGGGGCAATTCATCAAAGTGTTTTTGCCAGGAAAATGGTGTAACTGATCTGTGCCTGCTTTCAATTGCATATTCTGTTCCTTATATATAAACAGAAAAGCTGAAATCATAGTGCTGATGTGAACCCAGCAAGTTTATGCACATGGGACAACTGACCAGCTAATATTAACATGGCAAGTAATCATTAATATGTCAACGTGATACTTCAAATGCATTATTTAAAATCTCCTATGCAATCCAAATGGCTGCATGCTGGTGTTGGAGCATACAAAGGGAAGGTTAAATAATTCACATAGGTAGACAAAATAAACATAGCTAATATTAGGAAACGTGGGCATTTATGATGAGGCAATTATCATACTTGTGAATACAGTCACTTAGTATATATTGGAAAGAGGAGAGAGGATGGTGCATGAAATGGAGAGGACTTACAGAATTATAAGGAAACAGGTGAAACATCATAGTGATCTCAGTGCTCTATCCATTATCTGTCTGCATAAATATTGTTAATTCCTCACAAAAAAATATTTGCTTTATAACCTTTTAGCTCCTCTTAATACATTCTTTGGCCTAGGTTACGTAGACAGATAAGAGGCGAATAAATCTACATGAGAATAAACTCTACAGATGTTTCTAAGCTGCTACTGACTCAGAGAAGAAACAATTTCATTTGACAAAAGGCTGGATGTGGTGGTCTTTACGTGGGTTTCTAGTGTTCTGTCATCGCACTTGTCTTGCAGACTGAGCTGCCATACCCCTTCTTTTAACTTCATGTAACAGTTATGAAATATTGGACATATTCCCATTGAACAGTCACTGAACTGTTTAGTAATTCCAGGAAAAAATTTCTCTCTAATGATAGATTTAGGGTGATTTCAAGAGACTATTAAATTGATCTGTGGAGAAACCACTGTAGCAGGAAGGGTCCCCGCCGCGTATCCAGCGGAACCAAGGGGACCGTCACCAAGGTTCATAGGGGGTCGGGGGAGGAGCTAATATAAAAGGGCCAGAGGACGCTAGCGTGGGTGAATCAGCAGATCAGCAGAGGAGGGGCAGGAGACCTCAAGCACGCCAGAGAGAAAGAGCCTTCAGCAGCCACCAGAGAAGAAGACAGCGGCAGGAGAGACGCGAGGGAGACTCGCTCTGGACCGCAGGGAGATGGCACCGAGCCGACCGACCGTGGAACACCGCTTCACTCCAGTCAGCGGCTGCGGCCTGCTCGCTGCCGCCCGTGGCCGTTGCCGCTCCACTCCAGCTCGTGGCTGCAGCCTGCCCGCTGCCACCCATGGCCACTGCCGCTCCACTCCAGCTCACGGCTGGACAGAAATAAGCTCTACTGTAGCCCGCAGCTGCGGCCAGTCCGCTGCTGCCTGTGGTCGCCTCCTCCCAGCTCGTGGCTGCGGCCTGCCCGTTGCCACTCGCAGCCGCTACCGCCCTGCCTCAGCCCACAGCTGGGGTTGCCCCTCGCTATCTGTGGGACTCCCAGCACAGCCCCAGACTGTGCCAGTGGCCTGCCAGCCACCACGCCGCATCACTGCGGCTCATCCCTGCCCGGGGGCTGCGGCCACTACCCTCTCGCTAACAGGCAGGATTCCGCTGCCTCCATGGGGGGTTACCCCGCCAAAAGACTCTCCTAGGGTCTGTTGTGCCCCCACTTTGCCTGGGCGAAGGAACGCCCGAAGCCTCCGCCAGATCCTCAGCGGCTGGGCCTAGCGGCTGCGACGCCGAAGCATCATCGGACAGCACGCCGTGGGATGTCAGGACGGCTAAGTGACACATAGTAACTAAGGACCTGTAGTCGGCCATACCGCGGCCCGATATAGACCGGCCTTTGCTGGTTTAGTCGTGTTCTCATTACCCGTGTTTCTTTGTGTTTGGTCCCTGCGAGGACAATTGTTGTTATCTTGTTTGGTTGCTCAGGATAGCTCCATCGGCATCCATATATATATAAAAGCCACCACCAACAGTTACATCCGTCTCATCTCTCGTCACTGCATCCCTCGTACCTGCTGTACCTACCCCACTTTAAGTCAAATTTCCTGAAATTCAATGGTACCCGAAAATTCAAAGAGTTTGTGATTCGATTCATGAGAATTAGAGAAAAATGACCTTCACATTCCGCTGAAGAGTTACAGAGTGAGCTAATAAGGTCAGGTCACGCAGGCACAGCCAATTAGAGGGGACTATTAAAGTATAAAAAATGGGGGCCAGTCAAGTAGCACCAATTTATGCTTTTACAATGTGGTGATAGGAGGTCACAATGCACAGCTCTTCCAATTAAGAACAGACTGACTACCACTTCCATTTTCAAGGCTTCTAGAGAGATAGGGAGGTGCTGTATGTTAACCTATTCATGCCCCATAAGGGATATATGTCTTGGATTGTGTCAGGTACTTTTGGAAAGGACTTAAAGTGAAAGTGAGCTCAGTGTGGTACCCCAGGGGAGTCAAGTCACCACAGAGATACTGCACCTCACCCAGAGTTGTGGTATCCCACTCTCCAGGTAAGGTGGAGGCACCACACAGGACTCTAACACCTGTGCCCAAAACATCCAGCACACACCCTATAGCAGCAGGGCATTTGGATGTACCCTACGGGAGGAGGATCTCAACTCTGCCTGGGTAGTGAAAGGGTGTTAGGAGGTGGGTGGAGGTAGTGGGATGAGAGTGGGAGAACAAAGTGTAGTCTGGAGAGACGTGAGGAGGAAGTGAAAATGGAAAGACATGTGTGAAGCAGCTCCTGGTGAGAGGAGCTGCTGGGAAGTAAAAGAGACTGAAGGAAGCTCCCTGTAGAGGTAAGGGATCCCAGAGGCACGGTACAGTGACCATACTGTCCATGGGGCTCGTTGCACGCCAGCTAACATTGGGTGGAGGATCGGTCGCAGTATAGGGACTGGCTCTATAACTAGTGGAGTGAACAGCGGACTCAGCTAGATAAACCAGAGGCTCCGAGCATTGCAAGTGCGGCAGCCAAATCCACAAATACATCGCTGAAAAGGCAGACACATAGGATCCAGGGACCTAGAGGTTATGCCCGACAAGATCCGAGTCAGCTGGCTTGGGACACTGTATGTGAAGGTGCTGGACAGGAGGGAGGAAATCAGCACTGTGAGACGGCCAGGAAAGGCATAAACTGAAGGGAGTACTGGAAAGGTGTTCTCCATCTATCCGGGAGTTTGCTGGACCCCTGACCTGGAGGACACAGTAACAAGCGGGCATCTGTGTGCACCAGAACTGTGAGTAAATCTTTACAACTACACCCAGCTGTGCCTTCTGCATTCTTACTGCGTCACATTCTCAGCACTGCTACATCCCTTGCCTAACACCACATCACCACCATGGCCCTCAACATCTTATATCTGCCCTAGGACAAAGCTCTGACTGTGGAGAGCTATTCCTACTCTGCTGCATCACACCATCAATCCCAGAGGATCTGAGCTGCAGCGTCGGCTAACACCTTTATTGCTGAGTACCATAGGTGGCGTTGCGAACTTATCCATAGACTTTATTCCTCATCACTTCTTATTTTTACATAGACACTCAGGGCCACGAACTGGGTCACTGCTGCCATGACAAATCCCTTTAAGACACCGGCTCGGTACGGAGTAGCCCACAGCTCTGAGGGGGCACTCCACTAGGGCCACATGAAGCAAATATTGGCTATATTAGACAGCCGATATCTGCCACTAACAGCAATGCATCCTCCATTCACTGGTGTTAGCCTCTTAAATGCTGCTATCACTCCCTGACAGTGTCATGTAAGAGACACAATCCAGTCTAAACTGCCCAAACTTTGATTCAGGTGCCTGTAGGCACTCCTTTAAGATAAAACTAAAAAGGAAAGAGCGCAATAGGGTCTTATCTGGGTGGAAGATAGAACAAATTCAAATGGAATCTACTCACCTTTCCCAGAACGAATAAAAGCATGTAAATCACTGTCAGCCTGCTGCACGCCCGAGGTTCACAACCGTGACCGCCAGTATAGTTCCTTTTGGATAAATATTTAGGCTTAATGTGCGCTGCTGAGACTAGGATAAAGTCACCACATGAGAATCTTTTTAACTCTTTATTCCCAACGCGTTTCAAAGTGAAAAGCCACTTCTTCTTCAGGGGATGACATATAGTGGATAGATACAACCTTCTCTGGTTAAATACATTCATTATTTGAATTTCGGCGCCAAAAAACCACATGGGATGAGAGGACAGATGTCAGAGTTCAAGGGTTAATGGAACGTGAAAACAGTTTATAAATGTTCTTATTATTTAACAGTAACATTTCTTAATTTCTCTTTACAGATAATATGTTGAAAAAGAAAAAAGAAAAAATTATAAAAAAGAAAGAAAAACTACATACTAAAAAAAGGTTTAATATGGGAGATGGATCGAACCCATTGAAAAAAATTATATACATATCGTAGTCCAGAGTCTATACCACTCGAACAGAGCGGATTTCGTTCCAAAAACGAAGAAAACGGGAAAGAGTATTAAAATATGTTAAAAGATGTAACTAAAATTTCTTTAATTAAAATTGTATTAAAATGTGTATGAAAATTGTATAAAAATTGTGTATCATAAAATTGCGTTGGATTGATAATTGTTTGAAAAGGATTTTTTTCTATATGGACTTAGTGATATAATTCTGAGGCAGGATGTCAAAATGATCGATTGGTGCATGGTAAAAGAAGCGGACCTACAAGAATGAGTCCAGACATACCCCACGGAAGCAAGTTCTCATCCAAAATGAGAGATCACCTAAAACATTAAAAAATTGCTTAAAAATGGAAAGGGAAATTATTAAAATCTAATCAATAGATTAGTGAGAGTGCTCCAATGGAAAAAAAGAGACAAATACATACAGAATTCACTCCAAATGTACTCCAGGAAATTATTAAAAGACAAAAATATTTTAAAAAAGGAAAATTAAAGGAAGACTTCTGTGATTTCGTTTAGACCGTTAGGCTTCAGCGTGTTTAATCTATAAATCCAAAAAATCTCCTTACGGTTTAATTGTCCCATTCTGTCAGGGTGATCACTGGGTATGTGTTCGATAGGGCTAATTTTTAACCCATTATAGTTTTTACCATGTTTCAGAGCAAAATGCCTGGATAAACCGTGTTGCATAAAACCTATTTTAATGTTATGTCTATGGGAATTAACCCTTCGGTGTAAGGGCTGAATTGTTCTTCCCACGTATTGTTTTTTGCAGTCACATTCTATAACATATATCACGAATCCTGTAGTACAATTTAAAAAACTTTTGATGGGAAAACATTCTTTAGTGAAAGTGGATTGAAAAGTTTTTTCTTTATGGGAGATGATACCGCAATATAAGCAATTACTTTTACCACATTTATATATCCCTATTACTGAATTTGAGGGATGGGAGGATGGTTTCATTCTGAGACGACTTGGAGCAATTATATTTTTAATAGTGGGTGCTCTACGAAAAGTGATACCGGGATTTCTGGGAACAATATTACATAAAATTGGATCATTTAAAAGAACATGCCAATTGCGTGTTAGAATTTCTCTAATTTTAATGTTCTCAGCGCAAAATTGTGTGATAAAATTACCTGTAAATTTCTTATTATCGGTTGTGATTCTCTTGGTTCCATGAATTAATAAATCCTGAGAGAGGTTTTTACTGGTATTATAGGCATCTTTAACCAATCCCTCAGGATATTTTTTAGCTTTAAACCTTTTTCTCAATATTTCAGCCTGATTTTCGAAGTCCTTCATATCAGTACAATTTTTTCTGATTCTTTTATATTGGTTTGCGGGTATATTTTTTAGCCATTTATTAAAATGACCACTGCTGAAGGGTATATAGCTATTTTTATCAACGTGTTTGAAAAAGGTTTTCGTTAGGATATTATTATTCTGAATAAATATCGTAATATCTAAAAAATTAATGGTGGAAGAATTATATAATGAAGAAAAAGACAAACCCCAGGAATTGTTATTCATATCTCTAATGAATTCATAGATATCATTCCTGGAGTTATCCCACACAAAAAACAAATCGTCTATGAATCTTTTGTAGGTGATAATGATAATGTTATTATAAAATTTGGATTTAAAAATATAAAAATCTTCGAATACCCCCATAAAAATATTTGCATATGTAAGTGCGACCTGGGACCCCATTGCAGTCCCAAGCCGCTGATGATACAGGCTCCCTTCAAAAGTAAAATAATTATTTTCTAAAATAAATTCCATCCCTTTCAATAAAAACTTTTTTTGCATAGATGACAATCTCCTATCTTTCACTAAAACCTTATTAAAACATGCCAATCCAAGGTTATGAGAAATATTGGAATATAAGGAAGAGACATCCATAGTTAAAAACACATATTGCGGTTTCCATCTGATAGTTTGAAGTATTTGAATAAGATGTGTGGAATCTCTAATATAACTATTTAATAGGGGTATATGAGTCACCATGATTCTGTCAATGTATTGTGACAAATTACTTGTAATGGAGCCAATACTAGATATAATAGGTCGGCCTGGAGGATTATCCATACTTTTATGGATTTTAGGGAGGTGATAAAAAAAAGGTGTACGATGGTTGGATATAGTTAAAAATGTATATTCATTTTTGTCAAAAATATGATGATTATTTCCTTCCAGAATGAGTTTATCATAATTTATCTGTATTTTTGTAAGCGCTTCAAATGTGGTTTTCATTAGAGTTGAGCGAAACGGGTCGAAAAAATTCAAAAGTCGACGACTTTTGGCAAAGTCGGGTTTCATGAAACGAAACCCGACCCTAGGATGAGGTCGGCCACGAGGTCGGCGACTTATGCGCCAAAGTCGCGTTTCAAAAGTTTGTTTTGCGCTCTTTTTCAGCCAATCAGGATCCACGGACACTGTGGGCAACGTGATGACATAGGCACGGGTCACCACCATCTTTCAGAAGGGCATGCAAGTGATTGGCTTGCTTTGGTGGGCGTCACAGGGGGTATAAAAGGGCGTGCACGCCGACCGCCATCTTACTTCTGCCGATCTTAGCATAGGGAGAGGTTGCTGCTGATTCTGTAGGGAGAGCGTTAGGCAGGGAAGAAGACAAAAATACTGCTTCTGCTGCTAGCGATTTGGCCTGCACAACACACAAGTCACTGTGTGTGCAGTGCAAGGGGAGGCTATATTGTGGTGTATCAGTGGTGTTGGTTGTTGGGCTGCCTTTTAAGGCTTCCTGACACACTGGCATTGCTGTTTACCCACTGCTCCGCAAACTGCTTTTTTAAAAGCAATCCAATCTCCCTTATCCTCTCGTCACTTTGGTCACAGGCAGCTGTGC
Source organism: Dendrobates tinctorius (assembly GCF_039654945.1). NCBI lineage: Eukaryota > Metazoa > Chordata > Amphibia > Anura > Dendrobatidae > Dendrobates > Dendrobates tinctorius. Next base: position 13,186,687 of record NW_027361711.1, read on the forward strand.
CATCGAGCGTGTCACATAGCGCTCAGATATCAGTGGGCCTCACACCATCCACAAGTGTCCAGTGTCCAAAAGTGTACGCAGAGATTCAAAATCTCCATTATCCTCTCGTCACTTTGGTCACAGGCAGCTGTGCCATCGAGCGTGTCACATAGCGCTCAGATATCAGTGGGCCTCACACCATCCACAAGTGTCCAGTGTCCAAAAGTGTACGCAGAGATTCAAAATCTCCATTATCCTCTCGTCACTTTGGTCACAGGCAGCTGTGCCATCGAGCGTGTCACATAGCGCTCAGATATCAGTGGGCCTCACACCATCCACAAGTGTCCAGTGTCCAAAAGTGTACGCAGAGATTCAAAATCTCCATTATCCTCTCGTCACTTTGGTCACAGGCAGCTGTGCCATCGAGCGTGTCACATAGCGCTCAGATATCAGTGGGCCTCACACCATCCACAAGTGTCCAGTGTCCAAAAGTGTACGCAGAGATTCAAAATCTCCATTATCCTCTTGTCACTTTGGTCACAGGCAGCTGTGCCATCGAGCGTGTCACATAGCGCTCAGATATCAGTGGGCCTCACACCATCCACAAGTGTCCAGTGTCCAAAAGTGTACGCAGAGATTCAAAATCTCCATTATCCTCTCGTCACTTTGGTCACAGGCAGCTGTGCCATCGAGCGTGTCACATAGCGCTCAGATATCAGTGGGCCTCACACAATCCACAAGTGTCCAGTGTCCAAAAGTGTACGCAGAGATTCAAAATCTCCATTATCCTCTCGTCACTTTGGTCACAGGCAGCTGTGCCATCGAGCGTGTAACATAGCGCTCAGATATCAGTGGGCCTCACACAATCCACAAGTGTCCAGTGTCCAAAAGTTTACGCAGAGATTCAAAATCTCCATTATCCTCTCGTCACTTTGGTCACAGGCAGCTGTGCCATCGAGCGTGTCACATAGCGCTCAGATATCAGTGGGCCTCACACCATCCACAAGTGTCCAGTGTCCAAAAGTGTATGCAGAGATTCAAAATCTCCATTATCCTCTCGTCACTTTGGTCACAGGCAGCTGTGCCATCGAGCGTGTCACATAGCGCTCAGATATCAGTGGGCCTCACACCATCCACAAGTGTCCAGTGTCCAAAAGTGTACGCAGAGATTCAAAATCTCCATTATCCTCTCGTCACTTTGGTCACAGGCAGCTGTGCCATCGAGCATGTCACATAGCGCTCAGATATCAGTGGGCCTCACACCATCCACAAGTGTCCAGTGTCCAAAAGTTTACGCAGAGATTCAAAATCTCCATTATCCTCTCGTCACTTTGGTCACAGGCAGCTGTGCCATCGAGCTTGTCACATAGCGCTCAGATATCAGTGGGCCTCACACAATCCACAAGTGTCCAGTGTCCAAAAGTGTACGCAGAGATTCAAAATCTCCATTATCCTCTCGTCACTTTGGTCACAGGCAGCTGTGCCATCGAGCGTGTAACATAGCGCTCAGATATCAGTGGGCCTCACACAATCCACAAGTGTCCAGTGTCCAAAAGTGTACGCAGAGATTCAAAATCTCCATTATCCTCTCGTCACTTTGGTCACAGGCAGCTGTGCCATCGAGCGTGTCACATAGCGCTCAGATATCAGTGGGCCTCACACAATCCACAAGTGTCCACTGTCCACAAGTGTGTGCAGAAATTCTAACACTCCCCTGTCCTATAGACACCTTGTACCTTGTTTTACACTACTATATAGTTTGTTGGATTTTGTCTACATTTCTACCAAAAATGAGGAAGGCTGGTGGAAGAGGCCGTGGAATTGGGCGGGGGTTGGCAGCTGGTAATGATGGTGTTGGTGGTGGATCTGATGGTAGTGGCAAGAGCAAAATAGGACCGAATGCAGGAGGTGCTGACCCTGCGTCATCGTCTGGCTACATAAGGCCTCGAACGCTTAGTTTTCTAGGAGTTGGCAAACCGCTTTTAAAGGCAGAGCATCAGGAAAAAGTTTTGTCTTACATTGCTGACTCAGCCTCCAGCTCTATCGCCTCCTCTTCTTCAGTTGTAAAAAGTAAAAGCACTGAGTCGTCATTGGAGGCTCATGTTCATGAACCACACCTTTCCTTGTGTCCTTCACCCCAACCAAGATTGAAGGATGACGCAGGCCATACTACTGATTACTCCATGGAGCTGTTTTCACATACCATGCCTGGATTATCAAGTGAAATAGTGAATTACCCAGGCCAAGATGAATCTGACATGGAGTGCACTGATGCACAGCCGCTGATGGATGATTCTGCTGTTACATTCACTCAGAGCACCACATTGTCCTCGCAGTGTACAGAGCCAGATTCTGACCCTGATGAGACTCAGGTGCCCCTTCCTGCACACTATACCACCATACACGGTGACACAGAGGAAGGTGCACATGACATAGAAGAGGAGGTGATGGATGACCCAGTTGTTGACCCAGATTGGCATCCATTGGGGGAAGAGGGTGCTGCTTCCAATAGCTCAGATGAGGAGCATCCACAGCAGACATCGACATCGCAACAGCTGTTATCTGGCAGGCCCGGAGCACTCCAAAGACAGGTTCCAAACATCAAAAGAGTTGCTGGACAGCTTGTCCAGAGGGTCAAAAGATCACAGCGTGCTAGGCCGCAAAATGTCTGCCAAAGTAGGAAGAGTGCAGTGTGGCACTTTTTTGAACAAAATCCTCATGATCAGGCCAAGGTTATCTGTAAGAAGTGCGCAAAGACCTTTAGCCGAGGGAAAAATCTGAAAAATTTGAATACCAGTTGCATGCTTAGACATTTAACCAGCATGCACTTGCAAGCGTGGACACAACACCAAACCTCAAGTGCCACATGTGCAACTGATCACAACGAAGGTAGTCATCAACGCTACATTGTTTCCCCCACTGTAAGCCCACCGGTTAGCACAGCAACAAATGTTGAGGTGTCGTTGCAAGGCCACAGCAGTCAGGGAATCCCACTGTTATATCAACGAAAGACTGATTCTAGGCCATCAGAAAGAACACCAACTCCATCACCATCATCAACCCTCTCTCAGTCCGCCCTGTCCACCGCTACTTCCACCATATGCAGCTCTCAAGTCCAGCTCACCCTCCCAGACACTATGAGTAGGTCAAGAAAGTACTCAGTCTCTCATCCGCGTACACTGGGTTTGAACGCCCACATTGCCAAACTAATCTCGTTTGAGATGATGCCCTTTCGGTTGGTGGAAAGCACAGCTTTCCGCGAACTCATGGCCTATGCAGTACCACGCTATGACCTACCCAGTCGCCACTTCTTCTCTCGCAAAGCCATCCCAGCCCTCCACCATCATGTGAAAGACCGCATTGTCCATGCACTCAAGCAGTCAGTGAGCGGAAAGGTGCACCTCACAACTGATGCATGGTCCAGTCGGCATGGCCAGGGCCGTTACGTGTCCATCACTGCGCACTGGGTTAATGTGGTGGATGCAGGGTCCACAGGGGACATCGGTGGTGGGACAGTGCTGCCTAGCCCACGGTATAGGAAACAGTTGGCTGTAGGCGTTCGACCCTCCTCCTCCTCCTCCTCCTCCAGAAGCGAAAGCTCGTCCACAGAGCGCAGTCGTACGAGCACTCCATCTGCAGCTGCCACTGTTGCACACGATGTGTCCCCCTATCGAGCAGCTAGTGGAAAGCGTCAGCAGGCTGTGTTGCAGATGATGTGTTTGGGCGACAGACACACCGCCGAGGTGCTGGCCGAGTACTTGAAGCGACAAACTGAGTCATGGCTGGGCAGTGTACATCTTGAGGCAGGCAAGGTAGTTAGTGATAACGGCCATAATTTTGTGGCAGCCATAGCCCTTTCAAAACTCAGCCACATACCTTGCTTGGCTCACACCTTGAACCTGGTGGTGCAGTGCTTCCTCAAAAATTATCCGGAGTTAACAGCCCTGCTCCAGAAGGTGCGAAGACTGTGCGCGCACATCCGCCGGTCGCCTGTACACTCCGTTCGTATGCAGAAGCTGCAGCGATTGCTCCACCTTCCCAACCACCGCCTCATTATCGACATTGCAACAAGGTGGAACTCCACCCTGCACATGGTGGAGCGGCTGTGCGAGCAGAGGCAGGCCATAATGCATTTGTGGGAGGATACACGGCCAGGCACTTTGAGAGCAAACATGGAGTTGACAGGCGTGCAGTGGTCGAAGCTGAAAGACCTTTGTAAAGTCCTTCAGTGTTTTGAGGAATGCACACGGCTGGTAAGCGCAGACGACGCCATCCTAAGCATGAGCATCCCACTTATGCGTCTGCTCATGCAAACTTTGACGCACCTTAAGGAGCAGGCGTCTGCAGCCAATGTTGATGAGGAGGAAGAGGAGGAGGGAATCCTTGATGACATTCAGCCATTGTCTGCTCAGGGACCTCTCCTGGACGAGGTGGAGGAAGAAGAGGAGGAGGAGGAGGAGGATGATGGGGATGATTACTTAGGGGAGGAGGATGCATCTCGTGGGGCAAGTGAAAATGTTGGCGTGGCAAGGTCTGGTACAGGGTTTGTGCGTGACTGGAGGGATGTGGATTTGCCAGAAAGTGCTCCTCCACCCAGCACTCGCAGTGCATCATTGACACCGGGAACATTGGCCCACATGTCAGATTATGCCTTGCGGATCCTAAAAAGGGACCCCCGCATTGCCAAAATGATGAACGATGACGACTACTGGTTGGCCAGCATCCTGGATCCATGCTATAAAGGCAAATTACAAAACATCATGCCACAGGAGAACCTTGACCTAATATTGGCTAATAAACAAGCAACTCTGGTAAATCGGTTGCTTGAGGCATTCCCAGCACACAGCAGCGGTGATGGTTCTCACAAGAGCCGTACGGGCCGGGGGCAGCTTGGCAGAGGTGTTCGTGGTGCACACAGCAAAAGTGGCATTGGAGACAGGGGTTTCATGACAATGTTGTGGACTGATTTTTCAAATACCGCTCACACAACTGGTAATACTGCATCGATGGAAAGTGACAGGAGACAGCAGTTGTCAACTATGGTTACAAACTACTTTTCCTCCCATATCGATGTTCTCCCACACAGGTCATTCCCCTTTGACTATTGGGCCGCTAAACTGGACACCTGGCCTGAATTGGCCCAATATGCCTTACAGGAGCTCGCTTGCCCAGCTGCAAGTGTGCTATCGGAAAGAGTCTTCAGTGCAGCTGGATCAATCCTGACAGAAAAAAGGACCCGTCTGTCAACCCAAAATGTGGATAATCTAACCTTCATTAAAATGAACCACGCATGGGTTTCCAAGGATTTTGTCCCACCTTCCCCTGATGACACATAGGGTGACAGAAAAATGGCTTGCTTTGGTCCACCTCTTCCTGGTACTTCACCTATTTCGCCTTTTGCATCAGCTGAATGTCCAACATCAACATATGCCACTTTCTAAAACTCCATAACTGTGCTGCCTCCCCCCCATGGCCAGGGTCACCACCTACCACACGACACCGTGCGAGTGCCGTTGCCCTGGACAGGTGGGTAGGCCGACTCTTGGGCGCGGGCACTGGCACAGGGTCCCTCATAGTGCAATCAAGTGGTGCACACCCGCCGTCAGACACACCGCTGTACTATGAGGGGACCAGTGCCAGTACCGACGCCCACGAGTGGGCCCCCCTTGCTTGGCCGGGGCCCCAGCATTTGCAATCTTTACCTCTCCCTGCTCCTCCGCTGTGTAATCTGGGCCGTCAAATCCATACTGTGCCTGACACCATCTGAGCCTGCCTCCTGAGACACATATTTTGAATGTGTACGCTATCCATACATGTTATCCAGGGATACGGTACCCTTTCTAACCTTTGTGCAATGACGTGCAATCCATACTGGGCCTAACACCGTCTGAGCCTGCGTCATGCTGTATAGACATATATTTTGAATGTGTACGCTATCCATACATGTTATCCGGGGATACGGTACCCCTTCTAACCTTTGTGCAATGACGTGCAATCCATACTGGGCCTAACACCGTCTGAGCCTGCCTCATGCTGTATAGACATATATTTTGAATGTGTACGCTATCCATACATGTTATCCGGGAATACGGTACCCTTTCTAACCTTTGTGCAATGACGTGCAATCCATACTGGGCCTAACACCGTCTGAGCCTGCCTCATGCTGTATAGACATATATTTTGAATGTGTACGCTATCCATACATGTTATCCGGGGATACGGTACCCTTTCTAACCTTTGTGCAATGACGTGCAATCCATACTGGGCCTAACACCGTCTGAGCCTGCCTCATGCTGTATAGACATATATCTTGAATGTGTACGCTATCCATACATGTTATCCAGGGATACGGTACCCTTTCTAACCTTTGTGCAATGACGTGCAATCCATACTGGGCCTAACACCGTCTGAGCCTGCCTCATGCTGTATAGACATATATTTTGAATGTGTACGCTATCCATACATGTTATCCGGGGATACGGTACCCCTTCTAACCTTTGTGCAATGACGTGCAATCCATACTGGGCCTAACACCGTCTGAGCCTGCCTCATGTTGTATAGACATATATTTTGAATGTGTACGCTATCCATACATGTTATCCGGGGATACGGTACCCTTTCTAACCTTTGTGCAATGACGTGCAATCCATACTGGGCCTAACACCGTCTGAGCCTGCCTCATGCTGTATAGACATATATTTTGAATGTGTACGCTATCCATACATGTTATCCGGGGATACGGTACCCCTTCTAACCTTTGTGCAATGACGTGCAATCCATACTGGGACTAACACCGTCTGAGCCTGCCTCATGCTGTATAGACATATATTTTGAATGTGTACGCTTTCCATACATGTTATCCGGGGATACGGTACCCCTTCTAACCTTTGTGCAATGACGTGCAATCCATACTGGGCCTAACACCGTCTGAGCCTGCCTCATGCTGTATAGACATATATTTTGAATGTGTACGCTATCCATACATGTTATCCGGGGATACGGTACCCTTTCTAACCTTTGTGCATTGACGTGCAATCCATACTGGGCCTAACACCGTCTGAGCCTGCCTCATGCTGTATAGACATATATTTTGAATGTGTACGCTATCCATACATGTTATCCGGGGATACGGTCCCCGTTCTAACCTTTGTGCAATGACGTGCAATCCATACTGGGCCTAACACCATCTGAGCCTGCCTCATGCTGTATAGACATATATTTTGAATGTGTACGCTATCCATACATGTTATCCGGTGATACGGTACCCCTTCTAACCTTTGTGCAATGACGTGCAATCCATACTGGGCCTAACACCGTCTGAGCCTGCCTCATGCTGTATAGACATATATTTTGAATGTGTACGCTATCCATACATGTTATCCGGGGATACGGTACCCTTTCTAACCTTTGTGCAATGACGTGCAATCCATACTGGGCCTAACACCGTCTGAGCCTGCCTCATGCTGTATAGACATATATTTTGAATGTGTACGCTATCCATACATGTTATCCGGAGATACGGTACCCCTTCTAACCTTTGTGCAATGACGTGCAATCCATACTGGGCCTAACACCGTCTGAGCCTGCCTCATGCTGTATAGACATATATTTTGAATGTGTACGCTATCCATACATGTTATCCGGGGATACGGTACCCTTTCTAACCTTTGTGCAATGACGTGCAATCCATACTGGGCCTAACACCGTCTGAGCCTGCCTCATGCTGTATAGACATATATTTTGAATGTGTACGCTATCCATACATGTTATCCGGGGATACGGTACCCCTTCTAACCTTTGTGCAATGACGTGCAATCCATACTGGGCCTAACACCGTCTGAGCCTGCCTCATGCTGTATAGACATATATTTTGAATGTGTACGCTATTAATACATGTTATCCGGGGATACGGTACCCTTTCTAACCTTTGTGCAATGACGTGCAATCCATACTGGGCCTAACACCGTCTGAGCCTGCCTCATGCTGTATAGACATATATTTTGAATGTGTACGCTATCCATACATGTTATCCGGGGATACGGTACCCCTTCTAACCTTTGTGCAATGACGTGCAATCCATACTGGGCCTAACACCGTCTGAGCCTGCCTCATGCTGTATAGACATATATTTTGAATGTGTACGCTATTAATACATGTTATCCGGGGATACGGTACCCTTTCTAACCTTTGTGCAATGACGTGCAATCCATACTGGGCCTAACACCGTCTGAGCCTGCCTCATGCTGTATAGACATATATTTTGAAGGTGTACGCTATCCATACATGTTATCCGGGGATACGGTACCCCTTCTAACCTTTGTGCAATGACGTGCAATCCATACTGGGCCTAACACCGTCTGAGCCTGCCTCATGCTGTATAGACATATATTTTGAATGTGTACGCTATCCATACATGTTATCCGGGGATACGGTACCCTTTCTAACCTTTGTGCAATGACGTGCAATCCATACTGGGCCTAACACCGTCTGAGCCTGCCTCATGCTGTATAGACATATATTTTGAATGTGTAAGCTATCCATACATGTTATCCGGGGATACGGTACCCCTTCTAACCTTTGTGCAATGACGTGCAATCCATACTGGGCCTAACACCGTCTGAGCCTGCCTCATGCTGCATAGACATATATTTTGAATGTGTACGCTATCCATACATGTTATCTGGGGATACGGTACCCCTTCTAACCTTTGTGCAATGACGTGCAATCCATACTGGGCCTAACACCGTCTGAGCCTGCCTCATGCTGTATAGACGTATATTTTGAATGTGTACGCTATCCATACATGTTATCCGGGGATACGGTACCCTTTCTAACCTTTGTGCAATGACGTGCAATCCATACTGGGCCTAACACCGTCTGAGCCTGCCTCATGCTGTATAGACATATATTTTGAATGTGTACGCTATCCATACATGTTATCTGGGGATACGGTACCCCTTCTAACATTTGTGCAATGACGTGCAATCCATACTGGGCCTAACACCGTCTGAGCCTGCCTCATGCTGTATAGACATATATTTTGAATGTGTACGCTATCCATACATGTTATCCGGGGATACGGTACCCCTTCTAACCTTTGTGCAATGACGTGCAATCCATACTGGGCCTAACACCGTCTGAGCCTGCCTCATGCTGTATAGACATATATTTTGAATGTGTACGCTATTAATACATGTTATCCGGGGATACGGTACCCTTTCTAACCTTTGTGCAATGACGTGCAATCCATACTGGGCCTAACACCGTCTGAGCCTGCCTCATGCTGTATAGACATATATTTTGAATGTGTACGCTATCCATACATGTTATCCGGGGATACGGTACCCCTTCTAACCTTTTTGCAATGACGTGCAATCCATACTGGGCCTAACACCGTCTGAGCCTGCCTCATGCTGTATAGACATATATTTTGAATGTGTACGCTATTAATACATGTTATCCGGGGATACGGTACCCTTTCTAACCTTTGTGCAATGACGTGCAATCCATACTGGGCCTAACACCGTCTGAGCCTGCCTCATGCTGTATAGACATATATTTTGAATGTGTACGCTATCCATACATGTTATCCGGGGATACGGTACCCCTTCTAACCTTTGTGCAATGACGTGCAATCCATACTGGGACTAACACCGTCTGAGCCTGCCTCATGCTGTATAGACATATATTTTGAATGTGTACGCTATCCATACATGTTATCCGGGGATACGGTACCCTTTCTAACCTTTGTGCAATGACGTGCAATCCATACTGGGCCTAACACCGTCTGAGCCTGCCTCATGCTGTATAGACATATATTTTGAATGTGTAAGCTATCCATACATGTTATCCGGGGATACGGTACCCCTTCTAACCTTTGTGCAATGACGTGCAATCCATACTGGGCCTAACACCGTCTGAGCCTGCCTCATGCTGTATAGACATATATTTTGAATGTGTACGCTATTAATACATGTTATCCGGGGATACGGTACCCTTTCTAACCTTTGTGCAATGACGTGCAATCCATACTGGGCCTAACACCGTCTGAGCCTGCCTCATGCTGTATAGACATATATTTTGAATGTGTACGCTATCCATACATGTTATCCGGGGATACGGTACCCCTTCTAACCTTTGTGCAATGACGTGCAATCCATACTGGGCCTAACACCGTCTGAGCCTGCCTCATGCTGTATAGACATATATTTTGAATGTGTACGCTATCCATACATGTTATCCGGGGATACGGTACCCTTTCTAACCTTTGTGCAATGACGTGCAATCCATACTGGGCCTAACACCGTCTGAGCCTGCCTCATGCTGTATAGACATATATTTTGAATGTGTAAGCTATCCATACATGTTATCCGGGGATACGGTACCCCTTCTAACCTTTGTGCAATGACGTGCAATCCATACTGGGCCTAACACCGTCTGAGCCTGCCTCATGCTGTATAGACATATATTTTGAATGTGTACGCTATCCATACATGTTATCTGGGGATACGGTACCCCTTCTAACCTTTGTGCAATGACGTGCAATCCATACTGGGCCTAACACCGTCTGAGCCTGCCTCATGCTGTATAGACGTATATTTTGAATGTGTACGCTATCCATACATGTTATCCGGGGATACGGTACCCTTTCTAACCTTTGTGCAATGACGTGCAATCCATACTGGGCCTAACACCGTCTGAGCCTGCCTCATGCTGTATAGACATATATTTTGAATGTGTACGCTATCCATACATGTTATCTGGGGATACGGTACCCCTTCTAACCTTTGTGCAATGACGTGCAATCCATACTGGGCCTAACACCGTCTGAGCCTGCCTCATGCTGTATAGACATATATTTTGAATGTGTACGCTATCCATACATGTTATTCGGGGATACGGTACCCTTTCTAACCTTTGTGCAATGATGTGCAATCCATACTGGGCCTAACACCGTCTGAGCCTGCCTCATGCTGTATAGACATATATTTTGAATGTGTACGCTATCCATACATGTTATCCGGGGATACGGTACCCCTTCTAACCTTTGTGCAATGACGTGCAATCCATACTGGGCCTAACACCGTCTGAGCCTGCCTCATGCTGTATAGACATATATTTTGAATGTGTACGCTATCCATACATGTTATCCAGGGATACGGTACCCTTTCTAACCTTTGTGCAATGACGTGCAATCCATACTGGGCCTAACACCGTCTGAGCCTGCCTCATGCTGTATAGACATATATTTTGAATGTGTACGCTATCCATACATGTTATCCGGGGATAAGGTACCCCTTCTAACCTTTGTGCAATGACGTGCAATCCATACTGGGCCTAACACCGTCTGAGCCTGCCTCATGCTGTACAGACATATATTTTGAATGTGTATGCTATCCATACATGTTATCCGGGGATACGGTACCCTTTCTAACCTTTGTGCAATAACGTGCAATCCGTACTGGGCCTAACACCGTCTGAGCCTGCCTCATGCTGTATAGACATATATTTTGAATGTGTACGCTATCCATACATGTTATCCGGAGATACGGTACCCTTTCTAACCTTTGTGCAATGACGTGCAATCCATACTTGGGCCTAACACCGTCTGAGCCTGCCTCATGCTGTATAGACATCTATTTTGAATGTGTACGCTATCCATACATGTTATCCGGGGATACGGTACCCCTTCTAACCTTTGTGCAATGACGTGCAATCCATACTGGGCCTAACACCGTCTGAGCCTGCCTCATGCTGTATAGACATATATTTTGAATGTGTACGCTATCCATACATGTTATCCAGGGATACGGTACCCTTTCTAACCTTTGTGCAATGACGTGCAATCCATACTGGGCCTAACACCGTCTGAGCCTGCCTCATGCTGTATAGACATATATTTTGAATGTGTACGCTATCCATACATGTTATCCGGAGATACGGTACCCCTTCTAACCTTTGTGCAATGACGTGCAATCCATACTGGGCCTAACACCGTCTGAGCCTGCCTCATGCTGTACAGACATATATTTTGAATGTGTACGCTATCCATACATGTTATCCGGGGATACGGTACCCTTTCTAACCTTTGTGCAATGACGTGCAATCCATACTGGGCCTAACACCGTCTGAGCCTGCCTCATGCTGTATAGACATATATTTTGAATGTGTACGCTATCCATACATGTTATCCGGGGATACGGTACCCCTTCTAACCTTTGTGTAATGACGTGCAATCCGTACTGGGCCTAACACCGTCTGAGCCTGCCTCATGCTGTATAGACATCTATTTTGAATGTGTACGCTATCCATACATGTTATCCGGGGATACGGTACCCTTTCTAACCTTTGTGCAATGACGTGCAATCCATACTGGGCCTAACACCGTCTGAGCCTGCCTCATGCTGTATAGACATATATTTTGAATGTGTACGCTATCCATACATGTTATCCGGGGATACGGTACCCTTTCTAACCTTTGTGCAATGACGTGCAATCCATACTGGGCCTAACACCGTCTGAGCCTGCCTCATGCTGTATAGACATATATTTTGAATGTGTACGCTATCCATACATGTTATCCGGGGATACGGTACCCCTTCTAACCTTTGTGCAATGACGTGCAATCTATACTGGGCCTAACACCGTCTGAGCCTGCCTCATGCTGTATAGACATATATTTTGAATGTGTACGCTATCCATACATGTTATCCAGGGATACGGTACCCTTTCTAACCTTTGTGCAATGACGTGCAATCCATACTGGGCCTAACACCATCTGAGCCTGCCTCATGCTGTATAGACATATATTTTGAATGTGTACGCTATCCATACATGTTATCCGGGGATACGGTACCCCTTCTAACCTTTGTGCAATGACGTGCAATCCATACTGGGCCTAACACCGTCTGAGCCTGCCTCATGCTGTGTAGACATATATTTTGAATGTGTACGCTATCCATACATGTTATCCGGGGATACGGTACCCTTTCTAACCTTTGTGCAATGACGTGCAATCCATACTGGGCCTAACACCGTCTGAGCCTGCCTCATGCTGTATAGACATATATTTTGAATGTGTATGCTATCCATACATGTTATCCGGGGATACGGTACCCTTTCTAACCTTTGTGCAATGACGTTCAATCCATACTGGGCCGAACACCGTCTGAGCCTGCCTCATGCTGTATAGACATATATTTTGAATGTGTACGCTATCCATACATGTTATCCGGGGATACGGTACCCCTTCTAACCTTTGTGCAATGACGTGCAATCCATACTGGGCCTAACACCGTCTGAGCCTGGCTCATGCTGTATAGACATATATTTTGAATGTGTACGCTATCCATACATGTTATCCGGGGATACGGTACCCTTTCTAACCTTTGTGCAATGACGTGCAATCCATACTGGGCCTAACACCGTCTGAGCCTGCCTCATGCTGTATAGACATATATTTTGAATGTGTACGCTATCCATACATGTTATCCGGGGATACGGTACCCTTTCTAACCTTTGTGCAATGACGTGCAATCCATACTGGGCCTAACACCGTCTGAGCCTGCCTCATGCTGTATAGACATATATTTTGAATGTGTACGCTATCCATACATGTTATCCAGGGATACGGTACCCTTTCTAACCTTTGTGCAATGACGTGCAATCCATACTGGGCCTAACACCGTCTGAGCCTGCCTCATGCTGTATAGACATATATTTTGAATGTGTACGCTATCCATACATGTTATCCGGGGATACGGTACCCTTTCTAACCTTTGTGCAATGACGTGCAATCCATACTGGGCCTAACACCGTCTGAGCCTGCCTCATGCTGTATAGACATATATTTTGAATGTGTACGCTATCCATACATGTTATCCGGGGATACGGTACCCCTTCTAACCTTTGTGCAATGACGTGCAATCCATACTGGGCCTAACACCGTCTGAGCCTGCCTCATGCTGTATAGACATATATTTTGAATGTGTACGCTATCCATACATGTTATCCGGGGATACGGTACCCTTTCTAACCTTTGTGCAATGACGTGCAATCCATACTGGGCCTAACACCGTCTGAGCCTGCCTCATGCTGTATAGACATATATTTTGAATGTGTACGCTATCCATACTTGTTATCCGGGGATACGGTACCCCTTCTAACCTTTGTGCAATGAGGTGCAATCCATACTGGGCCTAACACCGTCTGAGCCTGCCTCATGCTGTATAGACATATACACTCACTGGCCACTTTATTAGGTACACCTGTCCAACTGTGTGTTAAGACTTAATTTCTAATCAGCCAATCACATGGCGGCAACTCAGTGCATTTAGGCATGTAGACATGGTCAAGACAATCTCCTGCAGTTCAAACCGAGCATCAGTATGGGGAAGAAAGGTGATTTGAGTGCCTTTGAACGTGGCATGATTGTTGGTGCCAGAAGGGCTGGTCTGAGTATTTCAGAAACTGCTGATCTACTGGGATTTTCACGCACAACCATCTCTAGGGTTTACAGAGAATGGTCCGAAAAAGAAAAAAAATCCAGTGAGCGGCAGTTCTGTGGCCGGAAATGCCTTGTTGATGCCAGAGGTCAGAGGAGAATGGGCAGACTGGTTCGAGCTGATAGAAAGGCAACAGTGACTCAAATTGCCACCCGTTACAACCAAGGTAGGCAGAAGAGCATCTCTGAACGCACAGTGCGTCAAACTTTGAGGCAGATGGGCTACAGCAGCAGAAGACCACACCGGGTACCACTCCTCTCAGCTAAGAACAGGAAACTGAGGCTACAATTTGCACAAGCTCATCGAAATTGGACAGTAGAAGATTGGAAAAACGTTGCCTGGTCTGATGAGTCTCGATTTCTGCTGCGACATTCGGATGGTAGGGTCAGAATTTGGCGTAAACAACATGAAAGCATGGATCCATCCTGCCTTGTATCAACGGTTCAGGCTGGTGGTGGTGGTGTCATGGTGTGGGGAATTTTTTCTTGGCACTCTTTGGGCCCCTTGGTACCAATTGAGCATCGTTGCAACGCCACAGCCTACCTGAGTATTGTTGCTGACCATGTCCATCCCTTTATGACCACAATGTACCCAACATCTGATGGCTACTTTCAGCAGGATAATGCGCCATGTCATAAAGCTC
This sequence comes from Dendrobates tinctorius, assembly GCF_039654945.1. Classification (NCBI taxonomy): domain Eukaryota; kingdom Metazoa; phylum Chordata; class Amphibia; order Anura; family Dendrobatidae; genus Dendrobates; species Dendrobates tinctorius. Next base: position 13,201,813 of record NW_027361711.1, read on the forward strand.
GAATCATCTCAGATTGGTTTCTTGAACATGACAATGAGTTCACTGTACTCAAATGGCCTCCTCAGTCACCAGATCTCAATCCAATAGAGCATCTTTGGGATGTGGTGGAACGGGAGATTCGCATCAGGGATGTGCAGCCGACAAATCTGCGCCAACTGTGTGATGCCATCATGTCAATATGGTCCAAAATCTCTGAGGAATGCTTCCAGCACCTTGTTGAATCTCTGCCACGAAGAATTGAGGCAGTTCTGAAGGCAAAAGGGGGTCCAACCCGTTACTAGCATGGTGTACCTAATAAAGTGGCCAGTGAGTGTATTTTGAATGTGTACGCTATCCATACATGTTATCCGGGGATACGGTACCCTTTCTAACCTTTGTGCAATGACATGCAATCCATACTGGGCCTAACACCGTCTGAGCCTGCCTCATGCTGTATAGACATATATTTTGAATGTGTGCGCTATCCATACATGTTATCCGGGGATACGGTACCCTTTCTAACCTTTGTGCAATGATGTGCAATCCATACTGGGCCTAACACCGTCTGAGCCTGCCTCATGCTGTATAGACATATATTTTGAATGTGTACGCTATCCATACATGTTATCCGGGGATACGGTACCCCTTCTAACCTTTGTGCAATGACGTGCAATCCATACAGGGCCTAACACCGTCTGAGCCTGCCTCATGCTGTATAGACATATATTTTGAATGTGTACGTTATCCATACATGTTATCCGGGGATACGGTACCCTTTCTAACCTTTGTGCAATGATGTGCAATCCATACTGGGCCTAACACCGTCTGAGCCTGCCTCATGCTGTATAGAAATATATTTTGAATGTGTACGCTATCCATACATGTTATCCGGGGATACGGTACCCTTTCTAACCTTTGTGCAATGACGTGCAATCCATACTGGGCCTAACACCGTCTGAGCCTGCCTCATGCTGTATAGACATATATTTTGAATGTGTACGCTATCCATACATGTTATCCGGGGATACGGTACCCTTTCTAACCTTTGTGCAATGATGTGCAATCCATACTGGGCCTAAAACCGTCTGAGCCTGCCTAATGCTGTATAGACATCTATTTTGAATGTGTACGCTATCCATACATGTTATCCGGTGATACGGTACCCTTTCTAACCTTTGTGCAATGACGTGCAATCCATACAGGGCCTAACACCGTCTGAGCCTGCCTCATGCTGTATAGACATATATTTTGAATGTGTACGCTATCCATACATGTTATCCGGGGATACGGTACCCCTTCTAACCTTTGTGCAATGACGTGCAATCCATACAGGGCCTAACACCGTCTGAGCCTGCCTCATGCTGTATAGACATATATTTTGAATGTGTACGCTATCCATACATGTTATCCGGGGATACGGTACCCTTTCTAACCTTTGTGCAATGACGTGCAATCCATACTGGGCCTAACACCGTCTGAGCCTGCCTCATGCTGTATAGACATATATTTTGAATGTGTACGCTATCCATACATGTTATCCGGGGATACGGTACCCTTTCTAACCTTTGTGCAATGACGTGCAATCCATACTGGGCCTAACACCGTCTGAGCCTGCCTCATGCTGTATAGACATATATTTTGAATGTGTACGCTATCCATACATGTTATCCGGGGATACGGTACCCTTTCTAACCTTTGTGCAATGACGTGCAATCCATACTGGGCCTAACACCGTCTGAGCCTGCCTCATGCTGTATAGACATATATTTTGAATGTGTACGCTATCCATACATGTTATCCGGGGATACGGTACCCCTTCTAACCTTTGTGCAATGACGTGCAATCCATACTGGGCCTAACACGGTCTGAGCCTGCCTCATGCTGTATAGACATATATTTTGAATGTGTACGCTATCCATACATGTTATCCAGGGATACGGTACCCTTTCTAACCTTTGTGCAATGACGTGCAATCCATACTGGGCCTAACACCGTCTGAGCCTGCCTCATGCTGTATAGACATATATTTTGAATGTGTACGCTATCCATACATGTTATCCGGGGATACGGTACCCTTTCTAACCTTTGTGCAATGACGTGCAATCCATACTGGGCCTAACACCGTCTGAGCCTGCCTCATGCTGTATAGACATATATTTTGAATGTGTACGCTATCCATACATGTTATCCGGGGATACGGTACCCCTTCTAACCTTTGTGCAATGACGTGCAATCCATACTGGGCCTAACACCGTCTGAGCCTGCCTCATGCTGTATAGACATATATTTTGAATGTGTACGCTATCCATACATGTTATCCGGGGATACGGTACCCTTTCTATCCTTTGTGCAATGACGTGCAATCCATACTGGGCCTAACACCGTCTGAGCCTGCCTCATGCTGTATAGACATATATTTTGAATGTGTACGCTATCCATACTTGTTATCCGGGGATACGGTACCCCTTCTAACCTTTGTGCAATGACGTGCAATCCATACTGGGCCTAACACCGTCTGAGCCTGCCTCATGCTGTATAGACATATATTTTGAATGTGTACGCTATCCATACATGTTATCCGGGGATACGGTACCCTTTCTAACCTTTGTGCAATGATGTGCAATCCATACTGGGCCTAACACCGTCTGAGCCTGCCTCATGCTGTATAGACATATATTTTGAATGTGTGCGCTATCCATACATGTTATCCGGGAATACGGTACCCTTTCTAACCTTTGTGCAATGATGTGCAATCCATACTGGGCCTAACACCGTCTGAGCCTGCCTCATGCTGTATAGACATATATTTTGAATGTGTACGCTATCCATACATGTTATCCGGGGATACGGTACCCCTTCTAACCTTTGTGCAATGACGTGCAATCCATACAGGGCCTAACACCGTCTGAGCCTGCCTCATGCTGTATAGACATATATTTTGAATGTGTACGTTATCCATACATGTTATCCGGGGATACGGTACCCTTTCTAACCTTTGTGCAATGATGTGCAATCCATACTGGGCCTAACACCGTCTGAGCCTGCCTCATGCTGTATAGACATATATTTTGAATGTGTACGCTATCCATACATGTTATCCGGGGATACGGTACCCTTTCTAACCTTTGTGCAATGACGTGCAATCCATACTGGGCCTAACACCGTCTGAGCCTGCCTCATGCTGTATAGACATATATTTTGAATGTGTACGCTATCCATACATGTTATCCGGGGATACGGTACCCCTTCTAACCTTTGTGCAATGACGTGCAATCCATACTGGGCCTAACACCGTCTGAGCCTGCCTCATGCTGTATAGACATATATTTTGAATGTGTACGCTATCCATACATGTTATCCGGGGATACGGTACCCTTTCTAACCTTTGTGCAATGATGTGCAATCCATACTGGGCCTAACACCGTCTGAGCCTGCCTCATGCATTATAGACATATATTTTGAATGTGTACGCTATCCATACATGTTATCCGGGGATACGGTACCCTTTCTAACCTTTGTGCAATGACGTGCAATCCATACTGGGCCTAACACCGTCTGAGCCTGCCTCATGCTGTATAGACATAAATTTTGAATGTGTACGCTATCCATACATGTTATCCGGGGATACGGTACCCCTTCTAACCTTTGTGCAATGACGTGCAATCCATACTGGGCCTAACACCGTCTGAGCCTGCCTCATGCTGTATAGACATATATTTTGAATGTGTACGCTATCCATACATGTTATCCAGGGATACGGTACCCTTTCTAACCTTTGTGCAATGACGTGCAATCCATACTGGGCCTAACACCGTCTGAGCCTGCCTCATTCTGTATAGACATATATTTTGAATGTGTACGCTATCCATACATGTTATCCGGGGATGCGGTACCCTTTCTAACCTTTGTGCAATGACGTGCAATCCATACTGGGCCTAACACCGTCTGAGCCTGCCTCATGCTGTATAGACATCTATTTTGAATGTGTACGCTATCCATACATGTTATCCGGGGATACGGTACCCCTTCTAACCTTTGTGCAATGACGTGCAATCCATACTGGGCCTAACACCGTCTGAGCCTGCCTCATGCTGTATAGACATATATTTTGAATGTGTACGCTATCCATACATGTTATCCAGGGATACGGTACCCTTTCTAACCTTTGTGCAATGACGTGCAATCCATACTGGGCCTAACACCGTCTGAGCCTGCCTCATGCTGTATAGACATATATTTTGAATGTGTACGCTATCCATACATGTTATCCGGGGATACGGTACCCTTTCTAACCTTTGTGCAATGACGTGCAATCCGTACTGGGCCTAACACCGTCTGAGCCTTCCTCATGCTGTATTGACATATATTTTGAATGTGTACGCTACCCATACATGTTATCCGGGGATACGGTACCATTTCTAACCTTTGTGCAATGACGTGCAATCCATACTGGGCCTAACACCGTCTGAGCCTGCCTCATGCTGTATAGACATCTATTTTGAATGTGTACGCTATCCATACATGTTATCCGGGGATACGGTACCCTTTCTAACCTTTGTGCAATGACGTGCAATCCATACTGGGCCTAACACCGTCTGAGCCTGCCTCATGCTGTATAGACACCTATTTTGAATGTGTACGCTATCCATACATGTTATCCGGGGATACGGTACCCTTTCTAACCTTTGTGCAATGACGTGCAATCCGTACTGGGCCTAACACCGTCTGAGCCTGCCTCATGCTGTATAGACATATATTTTGAATGTGTACGCTATCCATACATGTTATCCGTGGATACGGTACCCTTTCTAACATTTGTGCAATGACGTGCAATCCATACTGGGCCTAACACCGTCTGAGCCTGCCTCATGCTGTATAGACATCTATTTTGAATGTGTACGCTATCCATACATGTTATCCGGGGATACGGTACCCCTTCTAACCTTTGTGCAATGACGTGCAATCCATACTGGGCCTAACACCATCTGAGCCTGCCTCATGCTGTATAGACATATATTTTGAATGTGTACGCTATCCATACATGTTATCCAGGGATACGGTACCCTTTCTAACCTTTGTGCAATGACGTGCAATCCATACTGGGCCTAACACCTTCTGAGCCTGCCTCATGCTGTATAGACATATATTATGAATGTGTACGCTATCCATACATGTTATCCGGGGATACGGTACCCCTTCTAACCTTTGTGCAATGACGTGCAATCCATACTGGGCCTAACACCGTCTGAGCCTGCCTCATGCTGTATAGACATATATTTTGAATGCGTACGCTATCCATACATATTATCCGGGGATACGGTACCCTTTCTAACCTTTGTGCAATGACGTGCAATCCATACTGGGCCTAACACCGTCTGAGCCTGCCTCATGCTGTATAGACATATATTTTGAATGTGTACGCTATCCATACATGTTATCCGGGGATACGGTACCCCTTCTAACCTTTGTGCAATGACGTGCAATCCATACTGGGCCTAACACCGTCTGAGCCTGCCTCATGCTGTATAGACATATATTTTGAATGTGTACGCTATCCATACATGTTATCCGGGGATACGGTACCCTTTCTAACCTTTGTGCAATGACGTGCAATCCATACTGGGCCTAACACCGTCTGAGCCTGCCTCATGCTTTATAGACATATATTTTGAATGTGTACGCTATCCATACATGTTATCCGGGGATACGGTACCCTTTCTAACCTTTGTGCAATGACGTGCAATCCATACTGGGCCTAACACCGTCTGAGCCTGCCTCATGCTGTATAGACATATATTTTGAATGTGTACGCTATCCATACATGTTATCCGCGGATACGGTACCCCTTCTAACCTTTGTGCAATGACGTGCAATCCATACTGGGCCTAACACCGTCTGAGCCTGCCTCATGCTGTATAGACATATATTTTGAATGTGTACGCTATCCATACATGTTATCCAGGGATACGGTACCCTTTCTAACCTCTGTGCAATGATGTGCAATCCATACTGGGCCTAACACCGTCTGAGCCTGCCTCATTCTGTATAGACATATATTTTGAATGTGTACGCTATCCATACATGTTATCCGGGGATACGGTACCCTTTCTAACCTTTGTGCAATGACGTGCAATCCATACTGGGCCTAACACCGTCTGAGCCTGCCTCATGCTGTATAGACATCTATTTTGAATGTGTACGCTATCCATACATGTTATCCGGGGATACGGTACCCCTTCTAACCTTTGTGCAATGACGTGCAATCCATACTGGGCCTAACACCGTCTGAGCCTGCCTCATGCTGTATAGACATATATTTTGAATGTGTACGCTATCCATACATGTTATCCAGGGATACGGTACCCTTTCTAACCTTTGTGCAATGACGTGCAATCCATACTGGGCCTAACACCGTCTGAGCCTGCCTCATGCTGTATAGACATATATTTTGAATGTGTACGCTATCCATACATGTTATCCGGGGATACGGTACCCCTTCTAACCTTTGTGCAATGACGTGCAATCCATACTGGGCCTAACACCGTCTGAGCCTGCCTCATGCTGTATAGACATATATTTTGAATGTGTACGCTATCCATACATGTTATCCGGGGATACGGTACCCTTTCTAACCTTTGTGCAATGACGTGCAATCCGTACTGGGCCTAACACCGTCTGAGCCTGCCTCATGCTGTATAGACATATATTTTGAATGTGTACGCTATCCATACATGTTATCCGGGGATACGGTACCCTTTCTAACCTTTGTGCAATGACGTGCAATCCATACTGGGCCTAACACCGTCTGAGCCTGCCTCATGCTGTATACACATCTATTTTGAATGTGTACGCTATCCATACATGTTATCCGGGGATACGGTACCCCTTCTAACCTTTGTTCAATGACGTGCAATCCGTACTGGGCCTAACACCGTCTGAGCCTGCCTCATGCTGTATAGACATATATTTTGAATGTGTACGCTATCCATACATGTTATCCGGGGATACGGTACCCTTTCTAACCTTTGTGCAATGACGTGCAATCCATACTGGGCCTAACACCGTCTGAGCCTGCCTCATGCTGTATAGACATCTATTTTGAATGTGTACACTATCCATACATGTTATCCGGGGATACGGTACCCCTTCTAACCTTTGTGCAATGACGTGCTATCCATACTGGGCCTAACACCGTCTGAGCCTGCCTCATGCTGTATAGACATATATTTTGAATGTGTACGCTATCCATACATGTTATCCAGGGATACGGTACCCTTTCTAACCTTTGTGCAATGACGTGCAATCCATACTGGGCCTAACACCGTCTGAGCCTGCCTCATGCTGTATAGACATATATTTTGAATGTGTACGCTATCCATACATGTTATCCGGGGATACGGTACCCCTTCTAACCTTTGTGCAATGACGTGCAATCCATACTGGGCCTAACACCGTCTGAGCCTGCCTCATTCTGTATAGACATATATTTTGAATGTGTACGCTATCCATACATGTTATCCGGGGATACGGTACCCTTTCTAACCTTTGTGCAATGACGTGCAATCCATACTGGGCCTAACACCGTCTGAGCCTGCCTCATGCTGTATAGACATATATTTTGAATGTGTACGCTATCCATACATGTTATCCGGGGATACGGTACCCCTTCTAACCTTTGTGCAATGACGTGCAATCCATACTGGGCCTAACACCGTATGAGCCTGCCTCATGCTGTATAGACATATATTTTGAATGTGTACGCTATCCATACATGTTATCCGGGGATACGGTACCCTTTCTAACCTTTGTGCAATGACGTGCAATCCATACTGGGCCTAACACCGTCTGAGCCTGCCTCATTCTGTATAGACATATATTTTGAATGTGTACGCTATCCATACATGTTATCCGGGGATACGGTACCCTTTCTAACCTTTGTGCAATGACGTGCAATCCATACTGGGCCTAACACCGTCTGAGCCTGCCTCATGCTGTATAGACATATATTTTGAATGTGTACGCTATCCATACATGTTATCCGGGGATGCGGTACCCTTTCTAACCTTTGTGCAATGACGTGCAATCCATACTGGGCCTAACACCGTCTGAGCCTGCCTCATGCTGTATAGACATCTATTTTGAATGTGTACGCTATCCATACATGTTATCCGGGGATACGGTACCCCTTCTAACCTTTGTGCAATGACGTGCAATCCATACTGGGCCTAACACCGTCTGAGCCTGCCTCATGCTGTATAGACATATATTTTGAATGTGTACGCTATCCATACATGTTATCCAGGGATACGGTACCCTTTCTAACCTTTGTGCAATGACGTGCAATCCATACTGGGCCTAACACCGTCTGAGCCTGCCTCATGCTGTATAGACATATATTTTGAATGTGTACGCTATCCATACATGTTATCCGGGGATACGGTACCCTTTCTAACCTTTGTGCAATGACGTGCAATCCGTACTGGGCCTAACACCGTCTGAGCCTTCCTCATGCTGTATTGACATATATTTTGAATGTGTACGCTACCCATACATGTTATCCGGGGATACGGTACCATTTCTAACCTTTGTGCAATGACGTGCAATCCATACTGGGCCTAACACCGTCTGAGCCTGCCTCATGCTGTATAGACATCTATTTTGAATGTGTACGCTATCCATACATGTTATCCGGGGATACGGTACCCTTTCTAACCTTTGTGCAATGACGTGCAATCCATACTGGGCCTAACACCGTCTGAGCCTGCCTCATGCTGTATAGACACCTATTTTGAATGTGTACGCTATCCATACATGTTATCCGGGGATACGGTACCCTTTCTAACCTTTGTGCAATGACGTGCAATCCGTACTGGGCCTAACACCGTCTGAGCCTGCCTCATGCTGTATAGACATATATTTTGAATGTGTACGCTATCCATACATGTTATCCGTGGATACGGTACCCTTTCTAACATTTGTGCAATGACGTGCAATCCATACTGGGCCTAACACCGTCTGAGCCTGCCTCATGCTGTATAGACATCTATTTTGAATGTGTACGCTATCCATACATGTTATCCGGGGATACGGTACCCCTTCTAACCTTTGTGCAATGACGTGCAATCCATACTGGGCCTAACACCATCTGAGCCTGCCTCATGCTGTATAGACATATATTTTGAATGTGTACGCTATCCATACATGTTATCCAGGGATACGGTACCCTTTCTAACCTTTGTGCAATGACGTGCAATCCATACTGGGCCTAACACCTTCTGAGCCTGCCTCATGCTGTATAGACATATATTATGAATGTGTACGCTATCCATACATGTTATCCGGGGATACGGTACCCCTTCTAACCTTTGTGCAATGACGTGCAATCCATACTGGGCCTAACACCGTCTGAGCCTGCCTCATGCTGTATAGACATATATTTTGAATGCGTACGCTATCCATACATATTATCCGGGGATACGGTACCCTTTCTAACCTTTGTGCAATGACGTGCAATCCATACTGGGCCTAACACCGTCTGAGCCTGCCTCATGCTGTATAGACATATATTTTGAATGTGTACGCTATCCATACATGTTATCCGGGGATACGGTACCCCTTCTAACCTTTGTGCAATGACGTGCAATCCATACTGGGCCTAACACCGTCTGAGCCTGCCTCATGCTGTATAGACATATATTTTGAATGTGTACGCTATCCATACATGTTATCCGGGGATACGGTACCCTTTCTAACCTTTGTGCAATGACGTGCAATCCATACTGGGCCTAACACCGTCTGAGCCTGCCTCATGCTTTATAGACATATATTTTGAATGTGTACGCTATCCATACATGTTATCCGGGGATACGGTACCCTTTCTAACCTTTGTGCAATGACGTGCAATCCATACTGGGCCTAACACCGTCTGAGCCTGCCTCATGCTGTATAGACATATATTTTGAATGTGTACGCTATCCATACATGTTATCCGCGGATACGGTACCCCTTCTAACCTTTGTGCAATGACGTGCAATCCATACTGGGCCTAACACCGTCTGAGCCTGCCTCATGCTGTATAGACATATATTTTGAATGTGTACGCTATCCATACATGTTATCCAGGGATACGGTACCCTTTCTAACCTCTGTGCAATGATGTGCAATCCATACTGGGCCTAACACCGTCTGAGCCTGCCTCATTCTGTATAGACATATATTTTGAATGTGTACGCTATCCATACATGTTATCCGGGGATACGGTACCCTTTCTAACCTTTGTGCAATGACGTGCAATCCATACTGGGCCTAACACCGTCTGAGCCTGCCTCATGCTGTATAGACATCTATTTTGAATGTGTACGCTATCCATACATGTTATCCGGGGATACGGTACCCCTTCTAACCTTTGTGCAATGACGTGCAATCCATACTGGGCCTAACACCGTCTGAGCCTGCCTCATGCTGTATAGACATATATTTTGAATGTGTACGCTATCCATACATGTTATCCAGGGATACGGTACCCTTTCTAACCTTTGTGCAATGACGTGCAATCCATACTGGGCCTAACACCGTCTGAGCCTGCCTCATGCTGTATAGACATATATTTTGAATGTGTACGCTATCCATACATGTTATCCGGGGATACGGTACCCCTTCTAACCTTTGTGCAATGACGTGCAATCCATACTGGGCCTAACACCGTCTGAGCCTGCCTCATGCTGTATAGACATATATTTTGAATGTGTACGCTATCCATACATGTTATCCGGGGATACGGTACCCTTTCTAACCTTTGTGCAATGACGTGCAATCCGTACTGGGCCTAACACCGTCTGAGCCTGCCTCATGCTGTATAGACATATATTTTGAATGTGTACGCTATCCATACATGTTATCCGGGGATACGGTACCCTTTCTAACCTTTGTGCAATGACGTGCAATCCATACTGGGCCTAACACCGTCTGAGCCTGCCTCATGCTGTATACACATCTATTTTGAATGTGTACGCTATCCATACATGTTATCCGGGGATACGGTACCCCTTCTAACCTTTGTGCAATGACGTGCAATCCGTACTGGGCCTAACACCGTCTGAGCCTGCCTCATGCTGTATAGACATATATTTTGAATGTGTACGCTATCCATACATGTTATCCGGGGATACGGTACCCTTTCTAACCTTTGTGCAATGACGTGCAATCCATACTGGGCCTAACACCGTCTGAGCCTGCCTCATGCTGTATAGACATCTATTTTGAATGTGTACACTATCCATACATGTTATCCGGGGATACGGTACCCCTTCTAACCTTTGTGCAATGACGTGCTATCCATACTGGGCCTAACACCGTCTGAGCCTGCCTCATGCTGTATAGACATATATTTTGAATGTGTACGCTATCCATACATGTTATCCAGGGATACGGTACCCTTTCTAACCTTTGTGCAATGACGTGCAATCCATACTGGGCCTAACACCGTCTGAGCCTGCCTCATGCTGTATAGACATATATTTTGAATGTGTACGCTATCCATACATGTTATCCGGGGATACGGTACCCCTTCTAACCTTTGTGCAATGACGTGCAATCCATACTGGGCCTAACACCGTCTGAGCCTGCCTCATTCTGTATAGACATATATTTTGAATGTGTACGCTATCCATACATGTTATCCGGGGATACGGTACCCTTTCTAACCTTTGTGCAATGACGTGCAATCCATACTGGGCCTAACACCGTCTGAGCCTGCCTCATGCTGTATAGACATATATTTTGAATGTGTACGCTATCCATACATGTTATCCGGGGATACGGTACCCCTTCTAACCTTTGTGCAATGACGTGCAATCCATACTGGGCCTAACACCGTATGAGCCTGCCTCATGCTGTATAGACATATATTTTGAATGTGTACGCTATCCATACATGTTATCCGGGGATACGGTACCCTTTCTAACCTTTGTGCAATGACGTGCAATCCATACTGGGCCTAACACCGTCTGAGCCTGCCTCATTCTGTATAGACATATATTTTGAATGTGTACGCTATCCATACATGTTATCCGGGGATACGGTACCCTTTCTAACCTTTGTGCAATGACGTGCAATCCATACTGGGCCTAACACCGTCTGAGCCTGCCTCATGCTGTATAGACATCTATTTTGAATGTGTTCGCTATCCATACATGTTATCCGGGGATACGGTACCCTTTCTAACCTTTGTGCAATGACGTGCAATCCATACTGGGCCTAACACCGTCTGAGCCTGCCTCATGCTGTATAGACATCTATTTTGAATGTGTACGCTATCCATACATGTTATCCGGGGATACGGTACCCCTTCTAACCTTTGTGCAATGACGTGCAATCCATACTGGGCCTAACACCGTCTGAGCCTGCCTCATGCTGTATAGACATATATTTTGAATGTGTACGCTATCCATACATGTTATCCAGGGATACGGTACCCTTTCTAACCTTTGTGCAATGACGTGCAATCCATACTGGGCCTAACACCGTCTGAGCCTGCCTCATGCTGTATAGACATATATTTTGAATGTGTACGCTATCCATACATGTTATCCGGGGATACGGTACCCCTTCTAACCTTTGTGCAATGACGTGCAATCCATACTGGGCCTAACACCGTATGAGCCTGCCTCATGCTGTATAGACATATATTTTGAATGTGTACGCTATCCATACATGTTATCCGGGGATACGGTACCCTTTCTAACCTTTGTGCAATGACGTGCAATCCATACTGGGCCTAACACCGTCTGAGCCTGCCTCATGCTGTATAGACATATATTTTGAATGTGTACGCTATCCATACATGTTATCCGGGGATACGGTACCCCTTCTAACCTTTGTGCAATGACGTGCAATCCGTACTGGGCCTAACACCGTCTGAGCCTGCCTCATGCTGTATAGACATATATTTTGAATGTGTACGCTATCCAAACATGTTATCCGGGGATACGGTACCCTTTCTAACCTTTGTGCAATGACGTGCAATCCATACTGGGCCTAACACCGTCTGAGCCTGCCTCATGCTGTATAGACATATATTTTGAATGTGTACGCTATCCATACATGTTATCCGGGGATACGGTACCCTTTCTAACCTTTGTGCAATGACGTGCAATCCATACTGGGCCTAACACCGTCTGAGCCTGCCTCATGCTGTATAGACATATATTTTGAATGTGTACGCTATCCATACATGTTATCCAGGGATACGGTACCCCTTCTAACCTTTGTGCAATGACGTGCAATCTATACTGGGCCTAACACCGTCTGAGCCTGCCTCATGCTGTATAGACATATATTTTGAATGTGTACGCTATCCATACATGTTATCCGGGGATACGGTACCCTTTCTAACCTTTGTGCAATGACGTGCAATCCATACTGGGCCTAACACCGTCTGAGCCTGCCTCATGCTGTATAGACATATATTTTGAATGTGTACGCTATCCATACATGTTATCCGGGGATACGGTACCCTTTCTAACCTTTGTGCAATCACGTGCAATCCATACTGGGAGTGAGAACGGCTGGCGAGCTGTTAAGCAAGCTACAGCACCTGTCCAGACAAGTACAGGGATTCCCTAGCGAGGAGACTTATTTGATTGTTTTCAATGTTGGGACAGCAATTTTTGGGGAGCACTATACTCTGGAGAATGATAGATGGGGCCCACCATACACTGGAACATTCCAAAGGTGGACATCAGACACTGGAGCAGCATTTACAGGGCCCATTATACACTAGAGCAGTAGAAATGGGGCCCATTATGTTTGGAGCATTATTTGGGCCCATAAGACAGTGGAGCTTCATCCATGGGGACCAACATATACTGTAGCATTATGTGGAGCTCATCATATACTGTTTCAAACATTATATGGGACCAATGATTTTGTATGGAGAAATAGATGGGCCTCGTCATGACATGTAAAAAGTGAGGTATTTTTCATTGTACTATACCGCTATTTCTCTGCCGTATCGGAGCATGATGAGTTGTGGTATGTTTTAAAGGGGCACTCTTTCGCCCAGGGCACATGAAAACCTGCAGCCAGCCCTCCCCCCCACAAATTTAGCCAAATAACCCCCATTTTTCAGTGCGTAACTTGTATTATGAAGTTAATTAAGGTTGACAAGCTTAAGTAAGAAGAATTGATGCTTTTGGCATTCAAATGGGCACTGTAGGTGTGTTTCCTGTCCTCCTCTCACTGCCGAATTTTATTCCCCATTGACTTTCATTGGGTTTCGTGTTTCGGGACGACCCCGACTTTTCCCTATAATTGGACGATCTTGCTCGACCCGACTTTTGGAAAAGTCGGGTTTCACGAAACGAAACGCGACCCTAAAAAACCAAAAGTCGCTCAACTCTAGTTTTCATATAATATTTTTTATCGGATAAAATTCTCAATGCTTCACCACAATAATCCTCATAGTCCTGGATGACTATACCTCCTCCCTTGTCTGCTGAACGAATAACAATGTCGGTGCGGGATTTTAGCATATTAAGTGCTAATTTATCATTTTTTGATAAATTATTTTTATAATTGTTTTTCTTGTTACGGAACAAGTCCTTAAATTCCTCCTGTACCATATCATTAAAAACGTTTAAGTGATGCCGCTTGAGAGTCAATTTCCTAATAAAAATTTGTAAATCTAAAAACAGATTAAAATCATTTGTTCTAAATGTGGGACAAAAGGCAAGCCCTTTGGACAAGACATGGATTTCATCAGGTGTAAGGTTATATGAGGAGAGATTAAAAATATTGTTGCCATCTTCTATGCCAGAGTTATTTCTGTTTTTTATATAATTTTCCCTTTCTTTTTTTCTCCCCCCTCTGCCTCCTCTATAGACCCTTTTCTTTTTCCATTTTTTGGTGAGAAAAAATGGTTTATATGTGCAGGTTTTAGTGCTCGTGGTAAAAAAGGAACAGTTGTATTATCAGTGTTGGAATTATCAATTAAAATCGTGTTCATTTTGGATGTGTCTAATACAGGAAGGTCTAAAAGTGATTCTTGTGTTCCTTCTGGAAATTCCATCAGTGCTGGGGAAGAGATTTCAATGGGGATGGGTGTGATTAATTGATTAGTGTTGAGGACAGGATTAATTGTGTCCATAAGGTTTTTTTCTTTATCAAAATCATTGATTTTATCATTATTGAGACGTGTCATTTGTTCTTTAATATTCTCTAAGTGTTTCATGGCTTCGATTAGTGGTGCAGTCATCTTGGTGGTTTTTATTATGGGGGGTTTAGAGAAAATATTTTCTTTTTTTTGGGGTAGCTGTATTGTTTTTGTTTTTTCTATTAGTATTGTATCAGATGTGTTTGGCATAGATTTATTGGTTTGATCTGTTGTCTGTGAGATATCATTATTTCTGAAATTTATTCTACCATTCTCTTTTTCTTGAGGTGGTTGTACTGATTTAGTTTTTTCCATTGGTGTTGTATCAGATATTTTCGATACAGATTTATTGGTTTGATCAATTTTTCTTCTATAATCTTCCCTATCTCTTTGTAATTTTTTTGATTTTTTAAGAACAGTTTCGTGTTCAACTTGCATAACGTGTGTAATTATATTGGAATTGATTTTTTTATATTCAGGATGTTTATGATAAGGGATCAACTCTTTAGACAGTTCTAAAATTTTAGAAACTGCTGTTTCGGCTAGTTTGGATCTCTTTTTGTACAAAAGTAAAATCATTTTGTTCATACAGTTATTAAGATTATTGTCCCATTGTTTAGTAAAGTCCAAGTCCTTATCAAAGG
The DNA here is from genome assembly GCF_039654945.1 of Dendrobates tinctorius. Classification (NCBI taxonomy): domain Eukaryota; kingdom Metazoa; phylum Chordata; class Amphibia; order Anura; family Dendrobatidae; genus Dendrobates; species Dendrobates tinctorius. The sequence goes on from NW_027361711.1 coordinate 13,217,587, forward strand.
GTGAATCAAAGACCAACCTTAGTCCACGTGGACAGATATTCTCCTCCAGATAAATAGATAGGAACCGGGTGTCCAAACTATAGTGCATTTCTTCTTTCAACGCTTCTTTAAAATTCGTAAAAATCCTACGGAAAGTCTTGGTTTCTTCTTCGCTGAAATTGCTGGAAGTGTCATCATTGGTTACTTCAAATCTGGTATTCCCGATGGTTTGTAGTATAAGACGTTCTCTTGATGATATTCTGTTTTGGAAGTATTCCATACTGGCACAAGGTACCGGACCCTCTGCTGCTAACGGTTTCAAACCAGTTGCCAGTATGGAATACTTCCAAAACAGAATATCATCAAGAGAACGCCTTATACTACAAACCATCGGGAATACCAGATTTGAAGTAACCAATGATGACACTTCCAGCAATTTCAGCGAAGAAGAAACCAAGACTTTCCGTAGGATTTTTACGAATTTTAAAGAAGCTTTGAAAGAAGAAATGCACTATAGTTTGGACACCCGGTTCCTATCTATTTATCTGGAGGAGAATATCTGTCCACGTGGACTAAGGTTGGTCTTTGATTCACCCTTTGATAAGGATTTGGACTTTACTAAAGAATGGGACAATAATCTTAATAACTGTATGCACAAAATGATTTTACTTTTGTACAAAAAGAGATCCAAACTAGCCGAAACAGCAGTTTCTAAAATTTTAGAACTGTCTAAAGAGTTGATCCCTTATCATAAACATCCTGAATATAAAAAAAATCAATTCCAATATAATTACACACGTTATGCAAGTTGAACACGAAACTGTTCTTAAAAAATCAAAAAAATTACAAAGAGATAGGGAAGATTATAGAAGAAAAATTGATCAAACCAATAAATCTGTATCGAAAATATCTGATACAACACCAATGGAAAAAACTAAATCAGTACAACCACCTCAAGAAAAAGAGAATGGTAGAATAAATTTCAGAAATAATGATATCTCACAGACAACAGATCAAACCAATAAATCTATGCCAAACACATCTGATACAATACTAATAGAAAAAACAAAAACAATACAGCTACCCCAAAAAAAAAGAAAATATTTTCTCTAAACCTCCCATAATAAAAACCACCAAGATGACTGCACCACTAATCGAAGCCATGAAACACTTAGAGAATATTAAAGAACAAATGACACGTCTCAATAATGATAAAATCAATGATTTTGATAAAGAAAAAAACCTTATGGACACAATTAATCCTGTCCTCAACACTAATCAATTAATCACACCCATCCCCATTGAAATCTCTTCCCCAGCACTGATGGAATTTCCAGAAGGAACACAAGAATCACTTTTAGACCTTCCTGTATTAGACACATCCAAAATGAACACGATTTTAATTGATAATTCCAACACTGATAATACAACTGTTCCTTTTTTACCACGAGCACTAAAACCTGCACATATAAACCATTTTTTCTCACCAAAAAAGGGAAAAAGAAAAGGGTCTATAGAGGAAGCAGAGGGGGGAGAAAAAAAGAAAGGGAAAATTATATAAAAAACAGAAATAACTCTGGCATAGAAGATGGCAACAATATTTTTAATCTCTCCTCATATAACCTTACACCTGATGAAATCCATGTCTTGTCCAAAGGGCTTGCCTTTTGTCCCACATTTAGAACAAATGATTTTAATCTGTTTTTAGATTTACAAATTTTTATTAGGAAATTGACTCTCAAGCGGCATTTTGCACTGCAGAATATTGGCCAAATAAAAACCTGTGAGAAAAGTACAGAGGATCCAATTGATACAGACACCTTGGGATTTCATTTGGAAGTACCTAAGAAGTCCAAATTCTATCCAATTGAAAGTAAAGGACATCACTTAAACGTTTTTAATGATATGGTACAGGAGGAATTTAAGGACTTGTTCCGTAACAAGAAAAACAATTATAAAAATAATTTATCAAAAATGATAAATTAGCACTTAATACGCTAAAATCCCGCACCGACATTGTTATACGTTCAGCAGACAAGGGAGGAGGTATAGTCATCCAGGACTATGAGGATTATTGTGGTGAAGCATTGAGAATTTTATCCGATAAAAAATATTATATGAAAACCACATTTGAAGCACTTACAAAAATACAGATAAATTATGATAAACTCATTCTGGAAGGAAATAATCATCATATTTTTGACAAAAATGAATATAAATTTTTAACTATATCCAACCATCGTACACCTTTTTTTATCACCTCCCTAAAATCCATAAAAGTATGGATAATCCTCCAGGCCGACCTATTATATCTAGTATTGGCTCCATTACAAGTAATTTGTCACAATACATTGACAGAATCATGGTGACTCATATACCCCTATTAAATAGTTATATTAGAGATTCCACACATCTTATTCAAATACTTCAAACTATCAGATGGAAACCGCAATATGTGTTTTTAACTATGGATGTCTCTTCCTTATATTCCAATATTTCTCATAACCTTGGATTGGCATGTTTTAATAAGGTTTTAGTGAAAGATAGGAGATTGTCATCTATGCAAAAAAAGTTTTTATTGAAAGGGATGGAATTTATTTTAAAAAATAATTATTTTACTTTTGAAGGGAGCCTGTATCATCAGCGGCTTGGGACTGCAATGGGGTCCCAGGTCGCACCTACATATGCAAATATTTTTATGGGGGTATTCGAAGATTTTTATATTTTTAAATCCAAATTTTATAATAACATTATCACCTACAAAAGATTCATAGACGATTTGTTTTTTGTGTGGGATAACTCCAGGAATGATATCTATGAATTCATTAGAGATATGAATAACAATTCCTGGGGTTTGTCTTTTTCTTCATTATATAATTCTTCCACCATTAATTTTTTAGATATTACGATATTTATTCAGAATAATAATATCCTAACGAAAACCTTTTTCAAACACGTTGATAAAAATAGCTATATACCCTTCAGCAGTGGTCATTTTAATAAATGGCTAAAAAATATACCCGCAAACCAATATAAAAGAATCAGAAAAAATTGTACTGATATGAAGGACTTCGAAAATCAGGCTGAAATATTGAGAAAAAGGTTTAAAGCTAAAAAATATCCTGAGGGATTGGTTAAAGATGCCTATAATACCAGTAAAAACCTCTCTCAGGATATATTAATTCATGGAACCAAGAGAATCACAACCGATAATAAGAAATTTACAGGTAATTTTATCACACAATTTTGCGCTGAGAACATTAAAATTAGAGAAATTCTAACACGCAATTGGCATGTTCTTTTAAATGATCCAATTTTATGTAATATTGTTCCCGGAAATCCCGGTATCACTTTTCGTAGAGCACCCACTATTAAAAATATAATTGCTCCAAGTCGTCTCAGAATGAAACCATCCTCCCATCCCTCAAATTCAGTAATAGGGATATATAAATGTGGTAAAAGTAATTGCTTATATTGCGGTATCATCTCCCATAAAGAAAAAACTTTTCAATCCACTTTCACTAAAGAATGTTTTCCCATCAAAAGTTTTTTAAATTGTACTACAGGATTCGTGATATATGTTATAGAATGTGACTGCAAAAAACAATACGTGGGAAGAACAATTCAGCCCTTACACCGAAGGGTTAATTCCCATAGACATAACATTAAAATAGGTTTTATGCAACACGGTTTATCCAGGCATTTTGCTCTGAAACATGGTAAAAACTATAATGGGTTAAAAATTAGCCCTATCAAACACATACCCAGTGATCACCCTGACAGAATGGGACAATTAAACCGTAAGGAGATTTGTTGGATTTATAGATTAAACACGCTGAAGCCTAACGGTCTAAACGAAATCACAGAAGTCTTCCTTTAATTTTCCTTTTTTAAAATATTTTTGTCTTTTAATAATTTCCTGGAGTACATTTGGAGTGAATTCTGTATGTATTTGTCTCTTTTTTCCATTGGAGCGCTCTCACTAATCTATTGATTAGATTTTAATAATTTCCCTTTCCATTTTTAAGCAATTTTTTAATGTTTTAGGTGTTCTCTCATTTTGGATGAGAACTTGCTTCCGTGGTGTATGTCTGGACTCATTTTTGTAGGTCCGCTTCTTTTACCATGCACCAATCGATCATTTTGACATCCCGCCTCAGAATTATATCACTAAGTCCATATAGAAAAAAATCCTTTTCAAACAATTATCAATCCAACGCAATTTTATTATACACAATTTTTATACAATTTTCATACACATTTTAATACAATTTTAATTAAAGAAATTTTAATTACATCTTTTAACATATTTTAATACTCTTTCCCGTTTTCTTCCTTTTTGGAACGAAATCCGCTCTGTTCGAGTGGTATAGACTCTGGACTACGATATGTATATAATTTTTTCAATGGGTTCGATCCATCTCCCATATTAAACCTTTTTTTAGTATGTAGTTTTTCTTTCTTTTTTATTATTTTTTCTTTTTTCTTTTTCAACATATTATCTGTGAAGAGAAATTAAGAAATGTTACTGTTAAATAATAAGAACATTTATAAACTGTTTTTACGTTCCATTAACCCTTGAAATCTGACATCTGTCCTCTCATCCCATGTGGTTTTTTGGCGCCGAAATTCAAATAATGAATGTATTTAACCCCTTCACCCCCAAGGGTGGTTTGCACGTTCATGACCGGGCCAATTTTTACAATTCTGACCACTGTCCCTTTATGAGGTTATAACTCTGGAACGCTTCAACGGATCTAGGCGATTCTGAGATTGTTTTCTCGTGACATATTGTACTTCACTTTAGTGGTAAAAAATTTTCGCTATAACTTGCATTTATTTATGAAAAAAACAGAAATATGGCAAAAATTTTGAAAATTTTGCAATTTTCAAACTTTGAATTTGTATGCCCTTAAAACAGAGAAATATGTGACACAAAATAGTTACTAAATAACATTTCCCACATGTCTACTTTACATCAGCACAATTTGGGAAACAACATTTTTTTTTGTTAGGAAGTTATAAGGGTTAAAATTTGACAAGCGATTTCTAATTTTTACAACAAAACTTACAAAACCATTTTTTTTAGGGACCACCTCACATTTGAAGTCACTTTGAGGGGTCTATATGGCAGAAAATACCCAAAAGTGACACCATTCTAAAAACTGCACCCCTGAAGCTACTCAAAACTACATTCAAGAAGATTATTAACCCTTCAGGTGCTTCACAGGAGCAGAAGCAACGTGGAAGGAAAAAATGAACATTTAACTTTTTAGTCACAAAAATAAGATTTTAGCAACAATTTTTTTATTTTCCCAAGGGTAACAGGAGAAATTGGACCCCAACGGTTGTTGTCAAATTTGTCCTGAGTATGCTGATACCCAATATATGGGGGGGAACCACTGTTTGGGCACAAGGCAGGGCTCAGAAGGGAAGGAGCCCCGTTTGACTTTTTCAACCTAAAATTGGCTGGAATTGAGATCGGACGCCATGTCGCGTTTGACGAGTGTCTGATGTGCCTAAACAGTGGAAACCCCCCACAAGTGACCCCATTTTGGAAACTAGACCCCCTAAGGAACTTATCTAGATGTGTGGTGACCACTTTGAACCCCCAAGGGCTTCACAGAAGCTTATAACACCCAGGCGTGAAAATAAAAAATCATATTTTTTCCACAAACATGATCATTTAGTCCCCAATATTTTGTTTTCCCAAGGGTAACAGGAGAAATTGGACCCCAAAGGTTGTTGTCAAATTTGTCCTGAGTACGCTGATACCCAATATGTGGGGGGGAACCACTGTTTAGGCACATGGCAGGGCTCAGAAGGGAAGGAGCCCCGTTTGACTTTTTCAACCTAAAATTGGCTGGAATTGAGATCGGACGCCATGTCACGTTTGACGAGCGTCTGATGTGCCTAAACAGTGGAAACCCCCCACAAGTGACCCCATTTTGGAAACTAGACCCCCTAAGGAACTTATCTAGATGTGTGGTGACCACTTTGAACCCCCAAGGGCTTCACAGAAGTTTATAACACCCGGGCGTGAAAATAAAAAATCTTATTTTTTCCACAAACATGATCATTTAGTCCCCAATATTTTGTTTTCCCAAGGGTAACAGGAGAAATTGGACCCCAAAGGTTGTTGTCAAATTTATCCTGAGTACGCTGATACCCAATATGTGGGGGGGAACCACTGTTTAGGCACATGGCAGGGCTCAGAAGGGAAGGAGCCCCGTTTGACTTTTTCAACCTAAAATTGGCTGGAATTGAGATCGGACGCCATGTCACGTTTGACGAGCGTCTGATGTGCCTAAACAGTGGAAACCCCCCACAAGTGACCCCATTTTGGAAACTAGACCCCCTAAGGAACTTATCTAGATGTGTGGTGACCACTTTGAACCCCCAAGGGCTTCACAGAAGTTTATAACACCCGGGCGTGAAAATAAAAAATCATATTTTTTCCACAAACATGATCATTTAGTCCCCAATATTTTGTTTTCCCAAGGGTAACAGGAGAAATTGGACCCCAAAGGTTCTTGTCAAATTTGTCCTGAGTATGCTGATACCCAATATGTGGGGGGGAACCACTGTTTAGGCACATGGCAGGGCTCACAAGGGAAGGAGCCCCGTTTGACTTTTTCAACCTAAAATTGGCTGGAATTGAGATCGGACGCCATGTCACGTTTGACGAGCGTCTGATGTGCCTAAACAGTGGAAACCCCCCACAAGTGACCCCATTTTGGAAACTAGACCACCTAAGGAACTTATCTAGATGTGTGGTGAGCACTTTGAACCCCCAAGGGCTTCACAGAAGTTTATAACACCCGGGCGTGAAAATAAAAAATCATATTTTTTCCACAAACATGATCATTTAGTCCCCAATATTTTGTTTTCCCAAGGGTAACAGGAGAAATTGGACCCCAAAGGTTTTTGTCAAATTTGTCCTGAGTACGCTGATACCCAATATGTGGGGGGGAACCACTGTTTAGGCACATGGCAGGGCTCAGAAGGGAAGGAGCCCCGTTTGACTTTTTCAACCTAAAATTGGCTGGAATTGAGATTGGACGCCATGTCACGTTTGACGAGCGTCTGATGTGCCTAAACAGTGGAAACCCCCCACAAGTGACCCCATTTTGGAAACTAGACCCCCTAAGGAACTTATCTAGATGTGTGGTGACCACTTTGAACCCCCAAGGGCTTCACAGAAGTTTATAACACCCGGGCGTGAAAATAAAAAATCATATTTTTTCCACAAACATGATCATTTAGTCCCCAATATTTTGTTTTCCCAAGGGTAACAGGAGAAATTGGACCCCAAAGGTTGTTGTCAAATTTGTCCTGAGTACGCTGATACCCAATATGTGGGGGGGAACCACTGTTTAGGCACATGGCAGGGCTCAGAAGGGAAGGAGCCCCGTTTGACTTTTTCAACCTAAAATTGGCTGGAATTGAGATTGGACGCCATGTCACGTTTGACGAGCGTCTGATGTGCCTAAACAGTGGAAACCCCCCACAAGTGACCCCATTTTGGAAACTAGACCCCCTAAGGAACTTATCTAGATGTGTGGTGACCACTTTGAACCCCCAAGGGCTTCACAGAAGTTTATAACACCCGGGCGTGAAAATAAAAAATCATATTTTTTCCACAAACATGATCATTTAGTCCCCAATATTTTGTTTTCCCAAGGGTAACAGGAGAAATTGGACCCCAAAGGTTGTTGTCAAATTTGTCCTGAGTACGCTGATACCCAATATGTGGGGGGGAACCACTGTTTAGGCACATGGCAGGGCTCAGAAGGGAAGGAGCCCCGTTTGACTTTTTCAACCTAAAATTGGCTGGAATTGAGATCGGACGCCATGTCACGTTTGACGAGCGTCTGATGTGCCTAAACAGTGGAAACCCCCCACAAGTGACCCCATTTTGGAAACTAGACCCCCTAAGGAACTTATCTAGATGTGTGGTGACCACTTTGAACCCCCAAGGGCTTCACAGAAGTTTATAACACCCGGGCGTGAAAATATAAAATCCTGTTTTGTTCCCACATAAATGATCATTTAGTCCCCAATTTTTAATTTTCCCAAGAGTAACAGGAGAAATTGGACCCCAAAAGTTGTTGTTCAATTTGTCCTGAGTACCCTGATACCCCACATGTGGGAGAAAACTACTGTTTGGGCACACGTCAGGGCTCGAAAGGGAAGTAATGACGTTTTGGAAAGCAGACTTTGATGGAATGGTCTGCGGGCGTCATGTTCCATTTGCAGAGCCCTTGATGTTCCTAAACAGTAGAAACCCCCAATAAGTGACCCCATTTTGGAAACTAGACCCCCTAAGGAACTTATCTAGATGTGTGGTGAGCACTTTGAACCCCCAAGTGTTTCACTAAAGATTATAATGCCCAGGCGTGAAAATATAAAATCCTGTTTTGTTCCCACATAAATGATCATTTAGTCCCCAATTTTTAATTTTCCCAAGAGTAACAGGAGAAATTGGACCCCAAAAGTTGTTGTCCAATTTGTCCTGAGTACCCTGATACCCCACATGTGGGAGAAAACTACTGTTTGGGCACACGTCAGGGCTCGAAAGGGAAGTAATGACGTTTTGGAAAGCAGACTTTGATGGAATGATCTGCGGGCGTCATGTTCCATTTGCAGAGCCCTTGATGTTCCTAAACAGTAGAAACCCCCAATAAGTGACCCCATTTTGGAAACTAGACCCCCTAAGGAACTTATCTAGATGTGTGGTGAGCACTTTGAACCCCCAAGTGTTTCACTAAAGATTATAATGCCCAGGCGTGAAAATATAAAATCCTGTTTTGTTCCCACATAAATGATCATTTAGTCCCCAATTTTTAATTTTCCCAAGAGTAACAGGAGAAATTGGACCCCAAAAGTTGTTGTCCAATTTGTCCTGAGTACCCTGATACCCCACATGTGGGAGAAAACTACTGTTTGGGCACACGTCAGGGCTCGAAAGGGAAGTAATGACGTTTTGGAAAGCAGACTTTGATGGAATGATCTGCGGGCGTCATGTTCCATTTGCAGAGCCCTTGATGTTCCTAATCAGTAGAAACCCCCAATAAGTGACCCCATTTTGGAAACTAGACCCCCTAAGGAACTTATCTAGATGTGTGGTGAGCACTTTGAACCCCCAAGTGTTTCACTAAAGATTATAATGCCCAGGCGTGAAAATATAAAATCCTGTTTTGTTCCCACATAAATGATCATTTAGTCCCCAATTTTTAATTTTCCCAAGAGTAACAGGAGAAATTGGACCCCAAAAGTTGTTGTCCAATTTGTCCTGAGTACCCTGATACCCCACATGTGGGAGAAAACTACTGTTTGGGCACACGTCAGGGCTCGAAAGGGAAGTAATGACGTTTTGGAAAGCAGACTTTGATGGAATGGTCTGCGGGCGTCATGTTCCATTTGCAGAGCCCTTGATGTTCCTAAACAGTAGAAACCCCCCATAAGTGACCCCATTTTGGAAACTAGACCCCCTAAGGAACTTATCTAGATGTGTGGTGAGCACTTTGAACCCCCAAGTGTTTCACTAAAGATTATAATGCCCAGGCGTGAAAATATAAAATCCTGTTTTGTTCCCACATAAATGATCATTTAGTCCCCAATTTTTAATTTTCCCAAGAGTAACAGGAGAAATTGGACCCCAAAAGTCGTTGTCCAATTTGTCCTGGGTACTCTGGTACCCCACATGTGGGAAAAAACTGTTTAGGCACACGTTGGGGCTCGAAAGGGAAGTAGTGTTGTTTTGGAATGCAGACTTTGATGGTCTGCTGGCGTCATGTTCCATTTGCAGAGTCCCTGATGTGCCTAAACAGGAAAAAAACCCACATATGACATCATTTTGGATACTAGACCCCCAATGAACAAATCTAGATGTGCCCCCAACTAATCTAATGTAAATTAGTAGTGCATGGAGGTGTGGTACAATTTGAAGCAATCCTTCATGCACAGGCCAGGTTTTTCGGGGCAGGTGTCGCACTGGTAAGTGGTGTCCCTGCGTATTCCTTTTTTGTAACACACTCGACACCTTTTTTGCGGCTTACCTTTTCTTGGGGTTGGCGGGACCACCCCCGGAAAATGCTGACCTGGGACAATACGAGCACCTTCAGTTCCTGAAGTACTGGGGCCCGCTCCTTCCTGAGCGCCAAACATCATGGCCTTAACCACTACCTCCTGGAAATGAAGGTACGCCGTATCGCTGGGGCATGCACATTGTGACAGCAGGAATGCGTTGAGCATTGCCATTTGGACGATGTGCACGGCCAGCTTTTTGTACCACACCTTGGCCTTCCTCAATGCATTGTACGGTTGGAGGAGTTGATCGGAGAGATCAACTCCCCCCATTTTTTTGTTGTACCCCACTACACATGTCGGTTTGAGGACCTGTGTAGAGGTACCCCGTACAGTGCAGAGGGTACTGCCATCACCGTGTATGGTGGTCAAGAGATGGACATCTCTCTTGTCCTTGTACTTGACCACCAGCAGGTGGTCGCTACATTGGGCTCTGCTCTCACCTTTTCGGAGCATCTGCCCAAGTAGCGTCTTCGGGAGGCCTCTCTGATTTTTGCGGACAGTACCGCAGGCTGCGGTACGTCGCTCAGAGAGGGATTTGTAGAGTGGGATGCTGGTATAAAAGTTATCAGTGTAGAGGTGATAACCTTTATCCAGCAGTGGGTGCACCAAATCCCACACAATTTTCCCACTCACTCCCAGGAAAGGAGGACACTCAGGGGGTTCAATCCGGGTGTCCTTCCCTTCGTAAACTCTAAACTTGTGGGTGTACCCTGAGGTACTCTCACACAACTTATAGAGTTTGATTCCGTACCTGGCCCTCTTACTGGGCAGGTATTGACGGAATCGCAGCCTTCCCTTGAAGTGAACCAAGGACTCATCCACGCAGATGTCCCTTTGGGGCACGTACACTTCAGCAAACTTTTTGTTGAAGTGTTCGATGACCGGCCGAACTTTGAACAGACGGTCAAAGTTGGGGTCATCTTGTGCGGGACACGCTGCATTATCAGTATAATGCAGAAACTTGTGGATGGCCTCAAAACGCGTCCGGGCCATGACCATTCGGAACACTGGAGTGTTGTATAAAATATCAACACTCCAATATTGCCGAATTTCCGGCTTCTTCAGTATCCCCATATGGAGGACCAGGCCCCAAAACTGCGTCATTTCAACTGCGTCTACAGGAGACCAGTTTGAAAATGTTGAACGCGGGTTTTGCTCCAAAAATTGACGAGCGTACAAATTAGTTTGCTCCACCATGAGGTTAACAAAATCCTCAGAGAAAAAGACTTTGAAAAAGTCAATTTCTGTGAGGCCGGTGGTGTCAAACTTGATTCCTGATTCTGCCACAAAATCAGGAATCAGTGGCTCGTAATTTTCGGGGGGCGAGGTCCATACGGGGAGCACTGGGTCAGCTGCGGGCATGGTGGGCGCTGCCTCATCTTCTGTCCTGGAGCGTCTGCGTGGCGGTTCCGCAGGACCCGAGGAGGAAGATGAGGAGGGAGAAGAGGAAGAAGAAGAGGATGAAGAATCCGAAAAATAAAGAAAAGTCGGATCGTCATCCAAATCGCTATCAGTTTCGGAGGCAAGTAAAGCATATGCCTCCTCCACTGAATAGCGCTGTTGGGATGAATTTGATGACATTTTTGTGTAAATATGGTGCTTGGGTGTACACTTTATTGAAAACTGTATGTGTACGTGAGGGGGGGGGAGTGATTGGTGTAAACTTTCTGTAAAGAAAAAGCTGTGGAAAAAAGTATAAAACAGCAGGCCCTAGCTGATAAGTGTCACTTATCAAAACTAGGCTGCTTGATGTGCGCACGGGGTGGCGCAAGGGGGGGTGGAAAAAAAAAAAAAAGGAAAACGGCAAACTCTGATAAGTGAACTGTGTCACTTATCCAAGTTTCGCAGCTGCGGGATGTGTGTACGGAGGGGCTAAGGAAAAAAAAGCGAGCTCAAGTGTTGATCGGTGAACTGCGTCACCAATCAACGCTCGGCGGCTGCGCACGGAGGTGGCGCAAAAGTGGGATGGAGGGGGGTAAAAATAGGGGGAAGGGGGATGGGGGGATTGGGGTGGATGAAGAGAGATTGGGCAGGGATCAACAGTTAGGGTTGTAGTTAGGTGGCACAAAGAGGGGTGAAAAAAATGAAAAGCGGCAGGCACAAGCTTGGATAAGTGACGAGTGTCACTTATCCAACTTTTGCGGCTGCGGGATGTGTGTACGGAAGTGGCGCAAAGGGGGCTAAGGAAAAAAAAACGAGCTCAAGTGTTGATCGGTGAACCTCGTCACCAATCAACGCTCGGCAGCTGCGCACGGAGGTGGCGCAAAAGTGGGGTGGAGGGGGGTAAAAATAGGGGGAAGGGGGATGGGGGGATTGGGGTGGATGAAGATAGATTGGGCAGGGATCAACAGTTAGGGTTGTAGTTAGGTGGCACAAAGGGGGGTGAAAAAAATGAAAAACGGCAGGCACAAGCTTGGATAAGTGACGTGTGTCACTTATCCAACTTTTGCGGCTGCGGAATGGGTGAACGGAAGTGGCGCAAAGGGGGCTAAGGAAAAAAAAGTGAGCGCGAGTGTTGATCGGTGAACTGCGTCACCGATCAACGCTCGCCGGCTGCGCACGGAGGTGACGCAAAAGTGGGGTGGAGGGGGGTAAAAGGGGGGTAAGAGGGGGGGTGGAGGGGGGATGGGGGGATGAAGATAGATTGGGGGGGTGAAGATAGATTGGGCAGGGGATCAGGGATCAATTAACACTTACAATTGTAGTTTTCTTTCTTCTTCTTCTTCTTTCTTCTGCAGGGATTGTGATGCTACAAGCTGTGGCACCACAATACCCAGCACAGGAGCTCTTGCTGCGTCCAACCTCTCTGCAGGAATCCTCAGCTAGAGTGAGGACCCCTGCAGACAGGTCAGACAGGTCAGAGGCAGGTCAGGGGGCAGGTCACAGAGCGGTCACATCGCTGCTGTGACCTGTCATTGGTGGGATCGAATGATTACATCGATCCCACCAATCCCTGATCTGCCTGGTGACCATGGCAACTGCCTAGAATCGGAGCTCACAGCTCCGATTACTAGGCAGGTCATGCCCAGGTCACCAGCAGGGCACAGAGCGGTCACATGGTGACCGCAGCTGTGCCCTGTGGTTGGCGCGATCGCCGATCTAATCGATCGCGCCAGCCAACTCCTGCAGGCCCTACTGGGCCTGCATCAGGCTCCAGCATGATCGGTGCTAATATAGCACCGATCCTGGCCGGTACTGGCAGGGCACAGCGGCGATATAGCGCCGCTGTGCACTGCGATTGGCGCGATCGATCAGATCGGCGATCGCGCCAATCCGGGTGCTTTTTGCCGGTGCCTGGCGTTGCCAGGCACCGGCTCTAGGATCGAGTACATCGGTACTCGATCCCCGCCTAGGACATCATTGTTTCAGCCAAGCTGATTGGCTGAAACAATGAGAAACGCTGCGATTGGCTGTTCAGAATTGAACAGCCAATCACAGCGCTCTGGATGCCGGGGGGGCGGGATCGCAGCCCGGGATGCCGACGCCATCTTTTCTAAGGTGAGATGGCGTCGGAATTTTAATGCGATCACCGCGACTTTAGTCGCGGTATCGCATTAAAGGGCCCGACGTACTATCCCGTCCCCGGTCATACGGGCCCGGGTACCGTGGACGGGATAGTACGTCGGATGGCAGGAAGGGGTTAACCAGAGAAGGTTGTATCTATCCACTATATGTCATCCCCTGAAGAAGAAGTGGCTTTTCACTTTGAAACGCGTTGGGAATAAAGAGTTAAAAAGATTCTCATGTGGTGACTTTATCCTAGTCTCAGCAGCGCACATTAAGCCTAAATATTTATCCAAAAGGAACTGTAGGCACTCCTTTGACATGATCTAAAAAATTAAGTAAAATAAGAAAAAAAGTAAAATACACACACATATCTATATACTGTATAGTGGAAGGTCGGCTCACTCAGCTGCTCCTCGAGGTAGACACAGACCCAAGTTTCATTTGGTTAAAGTTTCTGGGTGGTTTATTACTTCGTAAACCAAAACCCCAAACTGGTAACAGAAAACTGCCTTTCAGGCTCAAAAGAAAGTAAACAATTAATACACAGTACTGCCCAGCACTTCTGGATGACTCATATAGCAGCTTTCACAGGAGCGTCAGTATGGAGGCTTCCTTACTCTACACAACACAGACGGAAAAAAAATGGCTGGACATTTATCTCCCTCTAGCCACACCCTGGAGGTGGAGATATGGTGGGTAGGCATCCAGCCCATCTCTGACTACCCATCATAAAAGCCATGCCCATACAGGAACTGGAATGCTCTCAGCACATATCATGCTGAAGAAAACACTTATGGCTTTCACATCACGTAGGATAGCAACCTTTGTGACACATATCTCCCATCATGTACAGCAAAAGTTACCCTGCCACAATATATACAGTTGAAACAAGTAGTTTACATACACTATATTAAAATACATATATGCATGTTTTCTCAATATCTGATATGAAATTGTAATAAATCTGTCCCGTTTTAGGTCAAGTAGGATTAGCACAATTATTAATATTTGCCAAATGCCTGAATATTGAGAGAGAATGTTTTAAGACATTTTTATTACTTACTGCAAAGTCAAAAGTTTACATACATTTCATTAGTATTTGGAACCATTGCCCTTAAACTAAATGACTTGGGGCAAACATTTGGGATATCCTTCCAAAAGTTTCTCACAATAGTTGTTCGGGATTTGGGCCCATTTCTCCTGACAAAACTGGTGTAACTGATCAGGTTTGTAGGTCACCTTGCTCGCACCTGCCTTTTCAGTTTTGCCCATACATTTTCAATAGGATTGAGATCACGGTTTTTGATAGCCACTCCAAAACAATTAATTTGTTATCCATAAGCCACTTTGTTACCATTTAGGCAGTATGCTTATGGTCATTGTCCATATGCAAGACTCATTTCCACCTAAGCTGATGTCTTGAGATGTTGCTTCAGTATTTCCACGTAATCTTCTTTTCTCATGATGCCATCTATTTTGTGAAGTGCAGCAGTCCCTCCAGCAGCAAAACAACCCCACAACATTATGTTGCCACCACCGTGTTTAAAAGTTGGGATGGTGTTCTTAGGCTTCCAAGCTTCTCCCTTTTTCCTCCAAAAGTAACAATGGTCATTCAGTTTTAGTTTTATGAGACCACAGAACATGTCTCCAAAAATTAAGATCTTTGTTCCTGTGTGCATTTGTGTATAATTGTTTGTACAGATGAACGAGGCACCTTCATGTACCATGAAATTGCACCCAAGGATGAGTGTACATAATGTATGTAAATTTCTGGTTTCAACGTTGGATGTGGTGGTCTTTACATGGGATTCTAGTGTTCTGTCATTGCACTTGTTTTGCAGACTCAGGTTAGCAGAGCTGAGCTGCCTTACCTCTTCATTTAACTGCATGTAACACTCCTGACAACATGTTTTCGAATTTCAAAGCACTAAATTTTGTATTTATTTTCAGAAAACGAGAAATGGTCAAAATAACAAAAAAAATGCAGTGCTTTCATACCTTAAATAATGCTAAGAAAACAAGTTCACAATCATTTAGAAAAACAATACTAATGTTTTAACTCAGGAAGAGTTCAGAAATCAATATTTTGTGGAATAGCTATGATTTTTAATCACAGCTTTCATGCGTCTTGACATGCTTTCTACCACTCTTTCACACTACTTTTGGGTGACCTTATGCCACTCCTGGTACAAAAATTTAAGCAGTTCTTCTTTGTTTGATGGCTTATGACTATCCATCTTCCTCTTGATTACATTCCAGAGGTTTTCAATGGGCTTCAGGTCTGGAGATTAGGGTGCCATGACAGGGATTTGATGTGGTGGTCTTTCATCCACACATTGATTGACCTAGCTGTGTGGCATGTCGCATTGTCCTGCTGGAAATAAAGGCCTCAGAATTGGGGAACATTGCCTGAGCAGAAGGAATCAACTGTTTTTCCAGGATAACCTTGTATGCAGCTTGATTCATACATCCTTTGCAAAGATTAACCTGCCCAATTCCAGCTTTGCTTTAGCATCCCCAGATCTTTACCGATCCTCCACCAAATTTCACAGGGGGTGCAAGACACTGTGACTTGTACAGCTCTCCAGGTCTCCGTCTAACCATTAGATGACCAGGTGTTGGGCAAAACTGAAAATTAGACTCATCAGAGAAGATTACCTTACTTCACTCCTCTATGGTCCAATCCTTATGGTCTTTGGAAAACTTCAGCCTGTCTATCCTTTGCTTATCATTGATGAACGTCTTTTTTCTAGCTTTACATGACTTAAGCCCTGCCTCTAGGAGCTTGTTACGAACTGTTCTTGCCGTGCACTTCACCCCAGCTGCCATTTGCCATTCCTTTCATATGTCACTTGATGTCATCCTGCGGTTGCTGAGTGACATTCAAATAAGATGACTGTCATCCCGGTCAGTGGGGAGTCGTGTTCACCCTCTGCCAGTCGGTAGCTTTAGTGTCCCCAATGTCTGCTACTTGCCCTTGTTGTAATGGACTGCCGTCTTAGAAAATGTAAAGAATGGAGGCAATATGACGCTCACTCTATCCCTCTGCTAGTAAAGCCAGAATTGAGCCTTTCTTTTCCTCACTCTAGACTTTTCTTTTCAATTCCTTTGGCACTGTTAAGCTATTTTTTCATTCCTATTACTTTTGAGATATTACTAGCACTTGTTTTGCCACCCAGCTTGTCCTATTGCAAGAGGATTGTGAACACCACAGCAGGGTTTTTTATACTTTCCATCATTAATTAAGATTTTGTTCAGGTGATGACCTAATCAGAAGCACATTAAGACATTATGTAGATTGAAGTGTACTCTGGTTGGAATTCAACTGACACTGGAATGGAATGGCTGTCCGACATGTAGAGAAGCTGATTTTTATAAAACTGTGTAGTGGTCTCTTAATTTTTGCCAGAGCTGTATATATATATATATATATATATAGTTGTGTGAAAAAGTGTTTGCCCCTTCTTGATTTCCTATAGTTTTGCATGTTTTTTCATGCTAAAATGTTTCAGATCACAAAACAAATTTAAATATTATGCTGAGATAACATAAGTAAATACAAAATGCAGTTTTTCTATAAAAAGTCTTCATTATTAATGGAAAAGGAAATCCAAACCTACAGGGCCCTGTGTGAAAAAGTGATTGCCTCCTAAACCTAATAAATGGTTTGGACAACTTTAACATCAACAACTGCAATCAAGAGTTTGCGATAAATGGCAATGAGTAGAGTTGAGCGAAACAGGTCGAAAAATTTCAAAAGTCGCCGACTTTTGTCAAAGTCGGGTTTCATGAAACGAAACCCGACCCTAGGATGAGGTCGGCCACGAGGTCGGCGACTTACGCGCCAAAGTCGCGTTTCAAAAGTTTGTTTTGCGTTCTTTTTCAGCCAATCAGGATCCACGGACACTGTGGGCAACGTGATGACATAGGCAGGGGTCACCACCATCTTTCAGAAGGGCATGCAAGTGATTGGCTTGCTTTGGTGGGCGTCACAGGGGGTATAAAAGGGCGTGCACGCCGACCGCCATCTTACTTCTGCCGATCTCAGTATAGGGAGAGGTTGCTGCTGATTCTGTAGGGAGAGCGTTAGGCAGGGAAGAAGACAAAAAAACTGCTT
Organism: Dendrobates tinctorius; assembly: GCF_039654945.1. Classification (NCBI taxonomy): domain Eukaryota; kingdom Metazoa; phylum Chordata; class Amphibia; order Anura; family Dendrobatidae; genus Dendrobates; species Dendrobates tinctorius. The sequence continues at coordinate 13,235,282 of NW_027361711.1, forward strand.
CTGCTGCTAGTGATTTGGCCTGCACAACACACCAGTCACTGTGTGTGCAGTGCAAGGGGAGGCTATATAGTGGTGTATCAGTGGTGTTGGTTGTTGGGCTGCCTTCTAAGGCTTCCTGACATTCCTGCATTGCTGTTTACCCACTGCTCCGCAAACTGCTTTTTTAAAAGCAATCCCAATTTTTTTTTTTGTCCTGCTGAGAAGAAAAAAAAACTGCTTCTGCTGCTAGCAATTTGGCCTGCACAACACACCAGTCACTGTGTGTGCAGTGTAAGGGGAGGCTATATTGTGGTGTATCACTGGTGTTGGTTGTTGGGCTGCCTTTTAAGGCTTCCTGACAGGCTGGCATTGCTGTTTACCCACTGCTCCGCAAACTGCTTTTTTAAAAGCAATCCAATCTCCCTTATCCTCTAGTCACTTTTGTCACAGCTGTGCCATCGAGCCTGTCACATAGCGCTCAGATATTCATTGGGCCTCACACAATCCAAAAGTGTCCAGTGTCCAAAAGTGTGCGCAGAGATTCAAAATCTCCTTTATCCTCTAGTCACTTTGGTCACAGCTGTGCCATCGAGCCTGTGACATAGCGCTCAGATATCAGTGGGCCTCACACAATCCAAAAGTGTCCAGTGTCCAAAAGTGTGTGCAGAGATTCAAAATCTCCCTTATCCTCTAGTCACTTTGGTCACAGCAGCTGTGCCATCGAGCCTGTCACATAGCGCTCAGATATTCATTGGGCCTCACACAATCCAAAAGTGTCCAGTGTCCAAAAGTGTGTGCAGAGATTCAAAATCTCCCTTATCCTCTAGTCACTTTGGTCACAGCTGTGCCATCGAGCCTGTGACATAGCGCTCAGATATCAGTGGGCCTCACACAATCCAAAAGTGTCCAGTGTCCAAAAGTGTGTGCAGAGATTCAAAATCTCCCTTATCCTCTAGTCACTTTGGTCACAGCTGTGCCATCGAGCCTGTCACATAGCGCTCAGATATCAGTGGGCCTCACACAATCCAAAAGTGTCCAGTGTCCAAAAGTGTGTGCAGAGATTCAAAATCTCCCTTATCCTCTAGTCACTTTGGTCACAGCAGCTGTGCCATCGAGCCTGTCACATAGCGCTCAGATATTCATTGGGACTCACACAATCCAAATGTGTCCAGTGTCCAAAAGTGTGTGCAAAGATTCAAAATCTCCCTTATCCTCTAGTCACTTTGGTCACAGCTGTGCCATCGAGCCTGTGACATAGCGCTCAGATATCAGTGGGCCTCACACAATCCAAAAGTGTCCAGTGTCCAAAAGAGTGTGCAGAGATTCAAAATCTCCCTTATCCTCTAGTCACTTTGGTCACAGCTGTGCCATCGAGCCTGTCACATAGTGCTCAGATATTCATTGGGCCTCACACAATCCAAAAGTGTCCAGTGTCCAAAAGTGTGTGCAGAGATTCAAAATCTCCCTTATCCTCTAGTCACTTTGGTCACAGCTGTGCCATCGAGCCTGTCACATAGCGCTCAGATATAAGTGGGCCTCACTCAATCCAAAAGTGTCCAGTGTCCAAAAGTGTGTGCAGAGATTCAAAATCTCCCTTATCCTCTAGTCACTTTGGTCACAGCTGTGCCATCGAGCCTGTCACATAGCGCTCAGATATTCATTGGGCCTCACACAATCCAAAAGTGTCCAGTGTCCAAAAGTGTGTGCAGAGATTCAAAATCTCCCTTATCCTCTAGTCACTTTGGTCACAGCTGTGCCATCGAGCCTGTCACATAGTGCTCAGATATTCATTGGGCCTCACACAATCCAAAAGTGTCCAGTGTCTAAAAGTGTGTGCAGAGATTCAAAATCTCCCTTATCCTCTAGTCACTTTGGTCACAGCTGTGCCATCGAGCCTGTCACATAGCGCTCAGATATCAGTGGGCCTCACACAATCGAAAAGTGTCCAGTGTCCAAAAGTGTGTGCAGAGATTCAAAATCTCCCTTATCCTCTAGTCACTTTGGTCACAGCTGTGCCATCGAGCCTGTCACATAGCGCTCAGATATTCATTGGGCCTCACACAATCCAAAAGTGTCCAGTGTCCAAAAGTGTGTGCAGAGATTCAAAATCTCCCTTATCCTCTAGTCACTTTGGTCACAGCTGTGCCATCGAGCCTGTGACATAGCGCTCAGATATCAGTGGGCCTCACACAATCCAAAAGTGTCCAATGTCCAAAAGTGTGTGCAGAGATTCAAAATCTCCCTTATCCTCTAGTCACTTTGGTCACAGCAGCTTTGACATCGAGCCTGTCACATAGTGCTCAGATATTCATTGGGCCTCACACAATCCAAAAGTGTCCAGTGTCCAAAAGTGTGTGCAGAGATTCAAAATCTCCCTTATCCTCTACTCACTTTGGTCACAGCTGTGCCATCGAGCCTGTGACATAGCGCTCAGATATCAGTGGGCCTCACACAATCCAAAAGTGTCCAGTGTCCAAAAGAGTGTGCAGAGATTCAAAATCTCCCTTATCCTCTAGTCACTTTGGTCACAGCTGTGCCATCGAGCCTGTCACATAGCGCTCAGATATCAGTGGGCCTCACACAATCCAAAAGTGTCCAGTGTCCAAAAGTGTGTGCAGAGATTCAAAATCTCCCTTATCCTCTAGTCACTTTGGTCACAGCAGCTGTGCCATCGAGCCTGTCACATAGCGCTCAGATATTCATTGGGCCTCACACAATCCAAAAGTGTCCAGTGTCCAAAAGTGTGTGCAGAGATTCAAAATCTCCCTTATCCTCTAGTCACTTTGGTCACAGCTGTGCCATCGAGCCTGTCACATAGCGCTCAGATATCAGTGGGCCTCACACAATCCAAAAGTGTCCAGTGTCCAAAAGTGTGTGAAGAGATTCAAAATCTCCCTTATCCTCTAGTCACTTTGGTCACAGCTGTGCCATTGAGCCTGTCACATAGCGCTCAGATATTCATTGGGCATCACACAATCCAAAAGTGTCCAGTGTCCAAAAGTGTGTGCAGAGATTCAAAATCTCCCTTATCCTCTAGTCACTTTGGTCACAGCTGTGCCATCGAGCCTGTCACATAGCGCTCAGATATTCATTGGGCCTCACACAATCCAAAAGTGTCCAGTGTCTAAAAGTGTGTGCAGAGATTCAAAATCTCCATTATTCTCTAGTCACTTTGGTCACAGCTGTGCCATTGAGCCTGTGACATAGCGCTCAGATATCAGTGGGCCTCACACAATCCAAAAGTGTCCAGTGTCCAAAAGTGTGTGCAGAGATTCAAAATCTCCCTTATCCTCTAGTCACTTTGGTCACAGCTGTGCCATCGAGCCTGTCACATAGCGCTCAGATATTCATTGGGCCTCACACAATCCAAAAGTGTCCAGTGTCCAAAAGTGTGTGCAGAGATTCAAAATCTCCCTTATCCTCTAGTCACTTTGGTCACAGCTGTGCCATCGAGCCTGTCACATAGCGCTCAGATATTCATTGGGCCTCACACAATCCAAAAGTGTCCAGTGTCTAAAAGTGTGTGCAGAGATTTAAAATCTCCATTATCCTCTAGTCACTTTGGTCACAGCTGTGCCATCGAGCCAGTCACATAGCGCTCAGATATCAGTGGGCCTCACACAATCCAAAAGTGTCCAGTGTTCAAAAGTGTGTGCAGAGATTCAAAATCTCCCTTATCCTCTAGTCACTTTGGTCACAGCTGTGCCATCGAGCCTGTCACGTAGCGCTCAGATATTCATTGGGCCTCACACAATCCAAAAGTGTCCAGTGTCCAAAAGTGTGTGCAGAGATTCAAAATCTCGCTTATCCTCTAGTCACTTTGGTCACAGCTGTGCCATCGAGCCTGTCACATAGCGCTCAGATATTCATTGGGCCTCACACAATCCAAAAGTGTCCAGTGTCCAAAAGTGTGTGCAGAGATTCAAAATCTCCCTTATCCTCTAGTCACTTTGGTCACAGCTGTGCCATCGAGCCTGTCACATAGCGCTCAGATATTCATTGGGCCTCACACAATCCAAAAGTGTCCAGTGTCCAAAAGTGTGTGCAGAGATTCAAAATCTCCCTTATCCTCTAGTCACTTTGGTCACAGCTGTGCCATCGAGCCTATCACATAGCGCTCAGATATTCATTGGGCCTCACACAATCCAAAAGTGTCCAGTGTCCAAAAGTGTGTGCAGAGATTCAAAATCTCCCTTATCCTCTAGTCACTTTGGTCACAGCTGTGCCATCGAGCCTGTCACATAGCGCTCAGATATTCATTGGGCCTCACACAATCCAAAAGTGTCCAGTGTCCAAAAGTGTGTGCAGAGATTCAAAATCTCCCTTATCCTCTAGTCACTTTGGTCACAGCTGTGCCATCGAGCCTGTGACATAGCGCTCAGATATCAGTGGGCCTCACACAATCCAAAAGTGTCCAGTGTCCAAAAGTGTGTGCAGAGATTCAAAATCTCCCTTATCCTCTAGTCACTTTGGTCACAGCAGCTGTGCCATCGAGCCTGTCACATAGCGCTCAGATATTCATTGGGCCTCACACAATCCAAAAGTGTCCAGTGTCCAAAAGTGTGTGCAGAGATTCAAAATCTCCCTTATCCTCTAGTCACTTTGGTCACAGCTGTGCCATCGAGCCTGTGACATAGCGCTCAGATATCAGTGGGCCTCACACAATCCAAAAGTGTCCTGTGTCCAAAAGAGTGTGCAGAGATTCAAAATCTCCCTTATCCTCTAGTCACTTTGGTCACAGCTGTGCCATCGAGCCTGTCACATAGCGCTCAGATATCAGTGGGCCTCACACAATCCAAAAGTGTCCAGTGTCCAAAAGTGTGTGCAGAGATTCAAAATCTCCCTTATCCTCTAGTCACTTTGGTCACAGCAGCTGTGCCATCGAGCCTGTCACATAGAGCTCAGATATTCATTGGGCCTCATACAATCCAAAAGTGTCCAGTGTCCAAAAGTGTGTGCAGAGATTCAAAATCTCCCTTATCCTCTAGTCACTTTGGTCACAGCTGTGCCATCGAGCCTGTCACATAGCGCTCAGATATTCATTGGGCCTCACACAATCCAAAAGTGTCCAGTGTCCAAAAGTGTGTGCAGAGATTCAAAATCTTCCTTATCCTCTAGTCACTTTGGTCACAGCTGTGCCATCGAGCCTGTCACATAGCGCTCAGATATTCATTGGGCCTCACACAATCCAAAAGTGTCCAGTGTCCAAAAGTGTGTGCAGAGATTCAAAATCTCCCTTATCCTCTAGTCACTTTGGTCACAGCTGTGCCATCGAGCCTGTCACATAGCGCTCAGATATTCATTGGGCCTCACACAATCCAAAAGTGTCCAGTGTCCAAAAGTGTGTGCAGAGATTCAAAATCTCCCTTATCCTCTAGTCACTTTGGTCACAGCTGTGCCATCGAGCCTGTCACATAGCGCTCAGATATCAGTGGGCCTCACACAATCCAAAAGTGTCCAGTGTCCAAAAGTGTGTGCAGAGATTCAAAATCTCCCTTATCCTCTAGTCACTTTGGTCACAGCTGTGCCATCGAGCCTGTGACATAGCGCTCAGATATCAGTGGGCCTCACACAATCCAAAAGTGTCCAGTGTCCAAAAGTGTGTGCAGAGATTCAAAATCTCCCTTATCCTCTAGTCACTTTGGTCACAGCAGCTGTGCCATCGAGCCTGTCACATAACGCTCAGATATTCATTGGGCCTCACACAATCCAAAAGTGTCCAGTGTCCAAAAGTGTGTGCAGAGATTCAAAATCTCCCTTATCCTCTAGTCACTTTGGTCACAGCTGTGCCATCGAGCCTGTGACATAGCGCTCAGATATCAGTGGGCCTCACACAATCCAAAAGTGTCCAGTGTCCAAAAGTGTGTGCAGAGATTCAAAATCTCCCTTATCCTCTAGTCACTTTGGCCACAGCTGTGCCATCGAGCCTGTGACATAGCGCTCAGATATCAGTGGGCCTCACAAAATCCAAAAGTGTCCAGTGTCCAAAAGTGTGTGCAGAGATTCAAAATCTCCCTTATCCTCTAGTCACTTTGGTCACAGCAGCTGTGCCATCGAGCCTGTCACATAGCGCTCAGATATTCATTGGGCCTCACACAATCCAAAAGTGTGCAGTGTCCAAAAGTGTGTGCAGAGATTCAAAATCTCCCTTATCCTCTAGTCACTTTGGTCACAGCTGTGCCATCTAGCCTGTCACATAGCGCTCAGATATCAGTGGGCCTCACACAATCCAAAAGTGTCCAGTGTCCAAAAGTGTGTGCAGAGATTCAAAATCTCCCTTATCCTCTACTCACTTTGGTCACAGCTGTGCCATCGAGCCTGTGACATAGCGCTCAGATATCAGTGGGCCTCACACAATCCAAAAGTGTCCAGTGTCCAAAAGTGTGTGCAGAGATTCAAAATCTCCCTTATCCTCTAGTCACTTTGGTCACAGCTGTGCCATCGAGCCTGTCACATAGCGCTCAGATATCAGTGGGCCTCACACAATCCAAAAGTGTCCAGTGTCCAAAAGTGTGTGCAGAGATTCAAAATCTCCCTTATCCTCTAGTCACTTTGGTCACAGCAGCTGTGCCATCGAGCCTGTCACATAGCGCTCAGATATTCATTGGGCCTCACACAATCCAAAAGTGTCCAGTGTCCAAAAGTGTGTGCAGAGATTCAAAATCTCCTTTATCCTCTAGTCACTTTGGTCACAGCTGTGCCATCGAGCCTGTCACATAGCGCTCAGATATCAGTGGGCCTCACACAATCCAAAAGTGTCCAGTGTCCAAAAGTGTGTGCAGAGATTCAAAATCTCCCTTATCCTCTAGTCACTTTGGTCACAGCTGTGCCATCGAGCCTGTGACATAGCGCTCAGATATCAGTGGGCCTCACACAATCCAAAAGTGTCCAGTGTCCAAAAGTGTGTGCAGAGATTCAAAATCTCCCTTATCCTCTAGTCACTTTGGTCACAGCTGTGCCATCGAGCCTGTCACATAGCGCTCAGATATCAGTGGGCCTCACACAATCCAAAAGTGTCCAGTGTCCACAAGTGTCTGCAGAAATTCAAAATCTCCCCTGTCCTATAGACACCTTGTACCTTGTTTTACATTACTATATAGTTTTTTGGATTTTGTCTACATTTCTACCAAAAATGAGGAAGGCTGGTGGAAGAGGCCGTGGAATTGGGCGGGGGTTGGCAGCTGGTAATGATGGTGTTGGTGGTGGATCTGATGGTAGTGGCAAGAACAAAATAGGACCGAATGCAGGATGTGTTGAGCCTGCGTCATCGTCTGGCTACATAAGGCCTCGAACGCTTAGTTTTCTAGGAGTTGGCAAACCGCTTTTAATGCCAGAGCATCAGGAAAAAGTTTTGTCTTACATTGCTGACTCAGCCTCCAGCTCTATCGCCTCCTCTTCTTCAGTTGTAAAAAGTAAAAGCACTGAGTCGTCATTGGAGGCTCATGTTCATGAACCACACCTTTCCTTGTGTCCTTCACCCCAACCAAGATTGAAGGATGACGCAGGCCATACTACTGATTACTCCTTGGAGCTGTTTTCACATACCATGCCTGGATTATCAAGTGAAATGGTGAATTACCCAGGCCAAGATGAATCTGACATGGAGTGCACTGATGCACAGCCGCTGATGGATGATTCTGCTGGTACATTCACTCAGAGCACTACATTGTCCTCGCAGTGTACAGAGCCAGATTCTGACCCTGATGAGACTCAGGTGCCCCTTCCCGCACACTATACCACCATACACGGTGACACAGAGGAAGGTGCACATGACATAGAAGAGGAGGTGATGGATGACCCAGTTGTTGACCCAGATTGGCATCCATTGGAGGAAGAGGGTGCTGCTTCCAATAGCTCAGATGAGGAGCATCCACAGCAGACATCGACATCGCAACAGCTGTTATCTGGCAGGCCCGGAGCACTCCAAAGACAGGTTCCAAACATCAAAAGAGTTGCTGGACAGCTTGTCCAGAGGGTCAAAAGATCACAGCGTGCTAGGCCGCAAAATGTCTGCCAAAGTAGGAAGAGTGCAGTGTGGCACTTTTTTGAACAAAATCCTCATGATCAGGCCAAGGTTATCTGTAAGAAGTGCGCAAAGACCTTTAGCCGAGGGAAAAATCTGAAAAATTTGAATACCAGTTGCATGCTTAGACATTTAACCAGCATGCACTTGCAAGCGTGGACACAAAAGGTGCACCTCACAACTGATGCATGGTCCAGTCGGCATGGCCAGGGCCGTTACGTGTCCATCACTGCGCACTGGGTTAATGTGGTGGATGCAGGGTCCACAGGGGACAGCGGTGGTGGGACAGTGCTGCCTAGCCCACGGTATAGGAAACAGTTGGCTGTAGGCGTTCGACCCTCCTCCTACTCCTCCAGAAGCGAAAGCTCGTCCACAGAGCGCAGTCGTACGAGCACTCCATCTGCAGCTGCCACTGTTGCACACGATGTGTCCCCCTATCGAGCAGCTAGTGGAAAGCGTCAGCAGGCTGTGTTGCAGATGATGTGTTTGGGCAACAGACACACCGCCGAGGTGCTGGCCGAGTACTTGAAGCGACAAACTGAGTCATGGCTGGGCAGTGTACATCTTGAGGCAGGCAAGGTAGTTAGTGATAACGGCCGTAATTTTGTGGCAGCCATAGCCCTTTCAAAACTCAGCCACATACCTTGCTTGGCTCACACCTTGAACCTGGTGGTGCAGTGCTTCCTCAAAAATTATCCGGAGTTAACAGCCCTGCTCCAGAAGGTGCGAAGACTGTGCGCGCACATCCGCCGGTCGCCTGTACACTCCGTTCGTATGCAGAAGCTGCAGCGATTGCTCCACCTTCCCAACCACCGCCTCATTATCAACATTGCAACAAGGTGGAACTCCACCCTGCACATGGTGGAGCGGCTGTGCGAGCAGAGGCAGGTCATAATGCATTTGTGGTAGGATACATAGCGAGGCACTTTGAGAGCAGACATGGAGTTGACAGGTGTGCAGTGGTCGAAGCTGAAAGACCTGTGTAAAGTCCTTCAGTGTTTTGAGGAATGCACACGGCTGGTAAGCGCAGACGACGCCATCCTAAGCATGAGCATCCCACTTATGCGTCTGCTCATGCAAACTTTGACGCACCTTAAGGAGCAGGCGTCTGCAGCCAATGTTGATGAGGAGGAAGAGGAGGAGGGAATCCTTGATGACATTCAGCCATTGTCTGCTCAGGGACCTCTCCTGGACGAGGTGGAGGAAGAAGAGGAGGAGAAGGAGGATGATGATGGGGATGATTACTTAGGGGAGGAGGATGCATCTCGTGGGGCAAGTGAAAATGTTGGCGTGGCAAGGTCTGGTACAGGGTTTGTGCGTGACTGGAGGGATGTGGATTTGCCAGAAAGTGCTCCTCCACCCAGCACTCGCAGTGCATCATTGACACCGGGAACATTGGCCCACATGTCAGATTATGCCTTGCAGATCCTAAAAAGGGACCCCCGCATTGCCAAAATGATGAACGATGACGACTACTGGTTGGCCAGCATCCTGGATCCACGCTATAAAGGCAAATTACAAAACATCATGCCACAGGAGAACCTTGACCTAATATTGGCTAATAAACAAGCAACTCTGGTAAATCGGTTGCTTGAGGCATTCCCAGCACACAGCAGCGGTGATGGTTCTCACACGAGCCGTACGGGCCGGGGGCAGCTTGGCAGAGGTGTTCGTGGTGCACACAGCAGAAGTGACGTTGGTGACAGGGGTTTCATTACAATGTTGTGGACTGATTTTTCAAATACCGCTCACACAACTGGTAATACTGCATCGATGGAAAGTGACAGGAGACAGCAGTTGTCAACTATGGTTACAAACTACTTTTCCTCCCATATCGATGTTCTCCCACACAGGTCATTCCCCTTTGACTATTGGGCCGCTAAACTGGACACCTGGCCTGAATTGGCCCAATATGCCTTACAGGAGCTCGCTTGCCCAGCTGCAAGTGTGCTATCGGAAAGAGTCTTCAGTGCAGCTAGATCAATCCTGACAGAAAAAAGGACCCGTCTGTCAACCCAAAATGTGGATGATCTAACCTTCATTAAAATGAACCATGCATGGGTTTCCAAGGATTTTGTCCCACCTTCCCCTGATGACACATAGGGTGACAGAAAAATGGCTTGCTTTGGTCCACCTCTTCCTGGGACTTCACCTATTTCGCCTTTTGCATCAGCTGAATGTCCAACATCAACATATGCCACTTTCTAAAACTCCCTAACTGTGCTGCCTCCCCCCCATGGCCGGGGTCACCACCTAGCGCACGACACCGTGCGAGTGCCGTTGCCCTGGACAGGTGGGTAGGCCGACTCTTGGGCGCGGGCACTGGCACAGGGTCCCTCATAGTGCAATCAAGTGTCTCTGACGGTGGTGGTGCACACCCGCCGTCAGACACACCGCTGTACTATGAGGGGCCCAGTGCCAGTACCGACGCCCACGAGTGGGCCCCCCTTGCTTGGGCAGGGCCCCAGCATTTGCAATCTTTACCTCTCCCTGCTCCTCCGCTGTGTAATCTGGGCCGTCAAATCCATACTGTGCCTGACACCGTCTGAGCCTGCCTCCTGATGTATAGACATATATTTTGAATGTGTACGCTATCCATACATGTTATCCGGGGAAACGGTACCCTTTCTAACCTTTGTGCAATCACGTGCAATCCATACTGGGCCTAACACCGTCTGAGCCTGCCTCCTGATGTATAGACATATATTTTGAATGTGTACGCTATCCATACATGTTATCTGGGGATACGGTACCCTTTCTAACCTTTGTGCAATCACGTGCAATCCTTACTGGGCCTAACACCGTCTGAGCCTGCCTCCTGAGACATATATTTTGAATGTGTACGCTATCCATACATGTTATCCGGGGAAACGGTACCCTTTCTAACTTTTGTGCAATCACGTGCAATCCATACTGGGCCTAACACCGTCTGAGCCTGCCTCCTGATGTATAGACATATATTTTGAATGTGTACGCTATCCATACATGTTATCCGGGGAAACGGTACCCTTTCTAACCTTTGTGCAATCACGTGCAATCCATACTGGGCCTAACACCGTCTGAGCCTGCCTCCTGAGAAATATATTTTGAATGTGTACGCTATCCATACATGTTATCCGGGGAAACGGTACCCTTTCTAACCTTTGTGCAATCACGTGCAATCCATACTGGGCCTAACACCGTCTGAGCCTGCCTCCTGATGTATAGACATATATTTTGAATGTGTACGCTATCCATACATGTTATCTGGGGATACGGTACCCTTTCTCACCTTTGTGCAATCACGTGCAATCCATACTGGGCCTAACACCGTCTGAGCCTGCCTCCTGAGACATATATTTTGAATGTGTATGCTATCCATACATGTTATACGGGGAAACGGTACCCTTTCTAACCTTTGTGCAATCACGTGCAATCCATATTGGGCCTAACACCGTCTGAGCCTGCCTCCTGATGTATAGACATATATTTTGAATGTGAACGCTATCCATACATGTTATCTGGGGATACGGTACCCTTTCTCACCTTTGTGCAATCACGTGTAATCCATACTGGGCGTGAGAACGGCTGGCGAGCTGTTAAGCAAGCTACAGCACCTGTGGTTTGCACACGTAAGTTTTTCATTTTTTCAGGAATGACGGTTAGGCCTAATTCCGGAACTGCGGTTGACCTGCACTTACTGGGAAATCATTGTTCGCGGGTAATAATTGTAATCAGTGATCCCCATCACTAACGTTGTTCAGCGGGTTATCTGCACCTGTAAGCGACAAACGCTGGCCTTTTCAGTGTAGCGCACATGCAGCCACAGACATGTAAGGGCATGACACACCAGTTATTGGCCAATCTCATGTGCCAGAGCCTCACGTGTCCCTCTAGTAAGCCGGACTCGGACCGCGGGGCATGACGGAGTCTCGTTCGTTAACGGAATTAAGCTTGCAATGTGTGCATCTGTTCTGTAGCTGGCATGGTTGAGGTTTCCCAGGTGGAGTCGAATTTAACCGTAGGCTCCACTCCTGGTGGTGCCCTTCTGGACATTCCTTTAAGGTTCAGCTTTGCAACCATACTGCCCACATAAAACAAACACTTTGCCTTCATGAACGCTGTTTGGAGGGTCATGACTCGTGGGAATAACGCCGCCCAATCAGTTAACCTGCTAGAGAGATCCTTTGTTGCTCCCAAGCATGACATCACACTCCCTAGGAAGAAGGTAATGCCACTGTGGCGACCGTACTCCTGGGGGCGACACAAGTGCACTGATGCCCAGCCACTGCTCGATGAATCTGCTGGTACATTGACCCAGACCACTACATTCCCCTCGCACGCTACACGACCTGAATCTGACCCTGATGAAACTAAGGGTACCCTTCCCATATACAGTTCCATCTTACACGGTGACAAAGAGGAAGCTGCAGATGAAAGTGCAGGTTCAGCCCACCCGCCATCAGACACACCACCGTACTATCAGGGGCCCTGTGCCAGTGCCGTCGCCAACGAGTGGGCCCCCCCTGCTTGCCCAGGATCACAGCACTTGCAAAGTTGAAATACTGTGCAGTGAGATGAAAGATGGGGACGACGAGGAGTCCAGACAAGTACAGGGATTCCCTAGCGAGGAGACTTATTTGATTGTTTTCAATGTTGGGACAGCAATTTTTGGGGAGCACTATACTCTGGAGAATGATAGATGGGGCCCACCATACACTGGAACATTCCAAAGGTGGACATCAGACACTGGAGCAGCATTTACAGGGCCCATTATACACTAGAGCATTAGAAATGGGGCCCATTATGTTTGGAGCATTATTTGGGCCCATAAGACAGTGGAGCTTCATCCATGGGGACCAACATATACTGTAGCATTATGTGGAGCTCATCATATACTGTTTCAAACATTATATGGGACCAATGATTCTGTATGGAGAAATAGATGGGCCTCGTCATGAGATGTAAAAAGTGAGGTATTTTTCATTGTACTATACCGCTATTTCTCTGCCGTATCGGAGCATGATGAGTTGTGGTATGTGTTAAAGGGGCGCTCTTTCGCCCAGGGCACATGAAAACCTGCAGCCAGCCCTCCCCCCCACAACTTTAGCCAAATAACCCCCATTTTTCAGTGCGTAACTTGTATTATGAAGTTAATTAAGGTTGACAAGCTTAAGTAAGAAGAATTGATGCTTTTGGCATTCAAATGGGCACTGTAGGTGTGTTTCCTGTCCTCCTCTCACTGCCGACTTTTATTCCCCATTGACTTACATTGGGTTTCGTGTTTCGGGACGACCCCGACTTTTCCCTATAATCGGACGATCTTGCTCGACCCGACTTTTGGAAAAGTCGGGTTTCACGAAACGAAACGCGACCCTAAAAAAACAAAAGTCGCTCAACTCTAGCAATGAGTCTTTACAACTTTCTGGAGGAATTTTTGGCCTACTCGTCTTTGCAGAATTGGTGTAATTCAGTCACATTGGAGTGTTTCCGAGCATGAACCGCCTTTTTAAGGTCATGCCACAGCATCTCAATTGAATCAACGTAAGGACTTTGACTAGGCCACTTCAAAGTCTTAATTTTGTTTTTCTTAAGCAAATCAGAGGTGGACTTGCTGGTGTGTTTTGGATCATTTTACTGCTGCAAAACACAAGTGCACTTCAGCTTGAGGTCACAAACAGATGGCAGGAATTCTTCTTCAGGATTTTTGTTAGACAGCAGAATTCAAGGTTCCATTTACTATAGCAAGTCTTCCAGGTCCTGAACCAGCAAAACAGTCCCAGAACATCACTTTACTACCTTCATACTTTACTATTGTCATGATGCTCCTTTTCTGATCTGTTCTATGCCAGATGTAATGGGACATACATCTTTCAAAAAGTTCAACTTTTGTTTTGTCAGGCCACAGAGTATTCTCCCAAAAGTCTCGGGGATCATCAATATGCTTCTGGTAAAACTGAGAAGAGCCTTTATATTCTTATTGCTCAACAGTGGTTTTCATCTTGGATCTCTGCCATGCAGGTCATTTTTGCCCAGTCTCTTTCTTATTATGGAATCATAAACGCTGACTTTAACTAAAGCAAGTGAGGCCCTGCAGTTCTTTGGATGCTGTTGTGGGGTCTTTTGTGACTTCTTGCATGAGTCATCACTGTACTCTTGGGGTAATTTTTTTTGGTCAGACACTCCTAGGAAGGATCACTGTATGATGTCTAGCTTTTAATTATCTTTTGGTCTACTTCACTTTGTCAAGCAGGTTCTATTTAAGTGATTTCTTGATTGAGAAAATCAGGCCTGGGTTTGGCAAAGGAATTTGAACTCAAAGATGTAATAAACCACAGTTAATTTATGTTTTAAGGGGGGGCAATCACTTTTTCATACAGGGCCCTGTAGGTTTGGATTTCTCTTTCCCTTAATAATAATAAATACCTTCATTTAAAAACTGCATTTTGTGTTTACTTATGTTATCTTTGCCTAATTTTTCAATTTGGTTAGTAATCTGAAACATTTAAGAGTGACAAACATGCAATGAATACAAAATCAGGCGGGGGAAAAAATGTTTTCACACAACTGTAAATATATTTTCTTTCCTTTTTTCTAATTTTGCTTTATTTTTTAGATCATGTCACAGGAGGGCCTACACCATATTTTGTGGACTATAAGATACGTCAGACCATAAGATGCACCCCAAATTTTCGGGATGTAAATAAAAAAAAAAGTTTTCAACAAAATGGACATCCATATTATAGTCCATATTTATGGTAGCTTACCTGGGGTGGGGGGTTTTTAGTGGAGTGAGGTCACAGGAGGCAGGGTTGCTGCTGCAGGATCAGTGACAGGAGTGGATGATGCTGCATGCCCCTGGCTGGAAGGAAGTGGGTCTCAGTGGTGTATGGCTGCAGGTCCTGGGCTGCAAGAAAATGTCCAAGGCAGTAGCAGAGTCCATTGATTTCTCGGCGTTGGCCATCAGGAAAATTGCTTCCACAGGCATTGCAGATTGAGTTCTCTGCTCGTCATTGAGCCTGCCTCGACCACTGCCCACTGCCCAGTAAGCTTCATTCAGATTATAAGACGCACCCCATTTTCCTCCCAAATGTTAAAACAGCACAAATATCTTTGCGCCCTAAACAAAGGGAAATCTTTTGGACGCCTTGTAAAAATGCTTTAGCTTCCTCATTTAGCAAAGAAAATAGCTAATGAAATTCCTCAAACACAGATAATTTGTGTGCCACCCTGTATGCAAAAACCCACGGCTTCTTCCATTTTTACTACTTGTATATAATCATCAACAAGGCAAATATCTGACCCCCAAAAGGGATAATTTTCTATCAGTCTTTACAATTTAAGTACCCTAACAAATCAGATACTGCTTTGTGTTGTTAAGATAGCCTGTTATTTATCTCCAGTTACCACTCACTTTAACCGAGCCAGACAATATTCTCACATGGACATTACTAATGCTATGTTTGCATTTAAAAGTGGTTCTAAAGAACCCCCCAAATGTTATAAAACTATTTTCATGGCAGTTATTCGCTTTGCAGTATTGAAATTCAAGGCATATAAATTTGAGTGGTCAAATTTGAATTAAAGGGAACCTGTCAGCAGGATTGTGCACAGTAACTTTAAGACACTGTCAGGGGGCAGGTCACTGAGGGATCAGTGACCTGTCAGCAGTCTTCATTATGAATAGTTAATCAGAGAACCATATGAAGACCCTCCCCCACAGGCCACCGGCCACCTCAGAGCACTGAAAGTAAATATTAAACAATAATCACAAGACAGATTTGTTCAGCCAAGGTATAATTTTATTCAGTATAAGCTCACCAACCTGACACTGTCTGCAGGTTACTTAGCACGATCCTGCTTTCAAGTTCCAGTTAACTCAAAACTTAAAACAAAGATTAAACAACAACAAGTTGGATTTCATTGACCAAGGTATCATTTTTAATCAGTATAACAGCGCCAACCTGACACTGTCTATCCAATCTCCAATCCAGCTGCCAGGTTCCCTTTAAGGGGGAATTCTCATCTAAGAAATTAATGCCATGTATGATAGGTGTGTGTTCCACTTGTATCTTGAGAATTGAGTCACATCTTGCATCTTGCATAGTGAATGGAAAACCTAATCACCAGGAATAAATAAGAAGTTAGAAGACCTGGGGTATTGGCAATGGAACAGGGAGAGCCGAGGAGTGGTGAGTAGCGATGGGTGAACCCTTGGATGTTTGGGTCCAGCAGGTTTGGCCGTACATCTAAAAAAAGTTTGGTGTTCAGGTACCAGAATGGTACCCGAACCCGAACACAGACTCCAGTGAGATGAATGGAGGTCCAAACATCCACGCTGTCATCTGCATGACAGTGCAGTAAATATGGGCTCTGATCGGTGGTAAGATCATTAACATCGAGCAGAGAGCTGCAGTTCCCATGCTTTCAGATGACCGTGTGAGCCAGCAGCTGTGACCAGCATAAAAAGGCTACCTCCAGTCATAGTCTTTGGCTCATGCGAGAGCTGGATGCCCATAGCTCCACATGAGTGTTTGAAAAGAGCTGCCAGATGCCTAGTTTGTACCTAAACTGGGTGAGATCATTTCAATTTAATTATTTTTGATCTGTCAGGTTCTTCCACTATATTTCAGTTGTACTGGCATAAGTAGCCAATTACAGACAGTTGGTGCTCTATTTTGATGTGTTAGCCTAGAGGGAAGGTTTTTAAGGCTATCTACCCACGATGCAGAAATGCTGCGGAAATTTCCGCACTCCTGCCGCTGGTAAAACGCATGCGAATTTGCAATAAGTGTTTTGTAAGCGTTTTTCGCTTGCGGATTAGCATCGCTTGGAAATGTGTTGATAGGATGTTAAAATAAAAAAATAAAAATAAAAAAATATTGTTATTCTCACCTTCCGACGGCCCCCGATCTGCTCTGCGGTGCTCCCGGCATCTTCCGGTCCCAGTAATGCTTTGCACGAAGGACCTGAGATGACGTGATGCTAGCGAGAGTGCGACGTCATCAGCGGTCATTCGCGCAAAGCATTACTGGGACCGGAAGATGTCAGGAGCGTGGTGAGAGGCAGGAAAGACTCCGGGGGCCATCAGAAGGTGAGTATATCCTGATTTTTTATTTTTATTCTATTTTTTTACAGGATTATGGTACCCAGTGCCTCCTCTCCTCCAGGCCCTGGGTACCATCCGCACATGAAGGGCTCACTTCACACATGGTGGGCATAGCCACATGCGTAAGTGAGCATTTCAATGCATTCCTTCTATCTATGGCACCACCGCTGCATGAGAAAGTTCTCACACAGCAGCACCCTCAGTGAGAATACAGGAGGTCATCAGCTGATGAACTCAGGTGAATTTTCTCAGCTCAGCGCTACAGACTGCAAGAGCAATTACACGCTCCTGTCAGTGTGTCGGCAGCTGCTAGGTAGAGCAGTCCTTCACCTGATGTGACTGATCTTCAAGTGATTCCAATGTACAGCAATAGAAGAAAAAGTAGCACTCACTCTCTGATTAAAAGTTTTCTTTATTCAATCATAGAATAACAGGTTACAGTAAGTGAGAGGATAGCGGGGGACTTCTGGAAATGGCAGCCGTTTCACGCACAATGTGATCTGAATCATTGTGGGACATTATGGATTTTGGCACATAGGTGAGGGATATAGTGGTCTGCTATTTTTTCTCTTTTCCATAGAAACTTTTCCACTGTGGCTGTGGCTAGCCCTGGTTAGGAGTCTGCAGTTCCCAGGTGCAGCAAGGGTTACCTAGACTGGGCCTATTTTGTCATCGCAAAGGATGACCCAACTCATGTTGTCTGCCAACTTTGCAAAAAACAACTCTGTAAAGGAAAAAATTGCAATAAATTGACTACGACATACATGAACCGGTACATGCGCTTTCAACATGTGTTAGTCAAGAAATCTCACTGTGCTAAAATGTGGACTAGCGGGCCTCGCCAACCACTGTCAATCCCAACAACTTCATCTGCTTCTTCTTTCTCTCCCATCACCATAACAAGTGTTCTCACACAGGTCTCCAGCTGAAAATCCTCCACTTGTTTACCCCCTACAGTAGGAGTGAGTGAGAGCCCTTCAGCTGTTATGGAAGTCGAGATGCCTGCTATTTTTGTTTCACCGAGCACACCACAACTTTCTCAATCCACCATAACATCTCTGCCTGCACCTTACTCCCAGTTCAGCAGTTTGTCATGTATACCCTACAACACCCTCTCTCAGCCTATCAGCCAGCCCTCGGTCCCGCAATTTTGCTGACGTAAAAGAATGTTTCCTCCTACATATGACAAAGCTAACAGCTTGAACTTCTATCATCTCCAATTTGTTGGCCACGGAAATGCTGCCTTTCCACCTGTAGGATACAGACAGTTTCCAAAAGCTGATAGCATCACAGTCCCCCAGTACCACTTGCCCAGTTGCCATTACTGCTCTAAGAAAGCTTTGCCTGCGCTACACCAACATGATGCAAGCAACATTACCCAGTCTTTGAAAAAAATCTATGTCTACCACGGTGCATTTAACATCTTGCGGACTGGGCACTGGGTTACTTTGGTGGCTGTGGGGGAGGTTGGAAAGGGGCTACTCCACAAGTCTTGTAATCCCCACGGCTTGCAGGACAAATCTTTGCATCTAACATTTCCTCTACTACTTCTGCCTCCTCCACCTCCTCTAGGGTCTTTACTTTTGCCCTCAACATCTCCCTTAATGAAACATGTGTTTCAGCAGTGCAGAGGGAATCCCCTCCACCTCCATACTGCGCAGCCAGGGCTCACTGCAATCATGTAGTTTTTAAATTACTGTGACTTGAAGATTGCAGCCACACAACTCAGTGGCTGTGGAGAGTTATCCAGGCAGAGTTTGAGCAATGGCTGTCTCCACTGAACCTGCAGCCAAGGAAGGTCATGTGCGATAACAGTATAAATCTGGTGGCGGCCAAATGCTGGGGCAACCTCACACATATGCCTTGCATAGTCATGTCCTCAACTTGGTGGTACAGAAAATTCTTTGCCACTATCCAAGTCTGGATGCGCTGCTGCAGAATGCACGGTCTCTGTGTGCTCATTTCCACCATTTGCATCCCACAGATCATTGACTTGCATCGCTACTGAGGTCTTTTAGCCTACTGGTTAACCATTTGATATGTTATGTGCTGACACTGTGGAATTCCACTCTGCACATGTTGCAGCGACTGCTGAAGTCCCTGGTGTAGTATGTCCTTTTGCAATGCAATACGGACGTGGCACAAATCACACTAACGGAGTGGGCACAGATGAAGGACTTCTGCACCGTTTTGAAAGGGCTACTAAGGTGGTTAGCACTGACGATGCTTTCATCAGCATCACTATTACGGTCTACATGATGGAGCACACTTTGAATAGTGTATGGGAGGAGGTGGTGGCCCCAGAGGAAAAGGCGAAAGCAGAGAATGATGCAGAAGGGACAACAATATTTCTACATTCTGGATTGTCGTTGCACAGAAATTGAAGGGGTCTCAAGGTACCAGACAAACTGTTAGTGAAGGTGCAGTAGCCGAGGAACAAATAGAGGAAGAAAGGTGGAAGAGGTGATAGGTGTGCAACAATCAGGAGAGGAAGAGGATAATAATCCCCTCTTTGCTTCTGCGATTAGCGGCAGAGGACGGAGGAAGCAAGCTTGAGTGTTACCTCGCCACCAACACATCATGGACTTGGACCTCATGGAAGCGCCTGTCACAGAGTGTACCATGTTACTGCACTCTATGCAACATGATGCCCTCATTCTTAAGGTTAGAAATTTTTCTGACTACTGGGTTGCCACGGTGTTAGATCCATGGTGCAAGAGTAAATTTTGCCAGATGCTTCCACCCTGTAAAGGGACTCATGCATGCTGGAGTATCTAAACATGCTTGTAGACAATATTAAAAGTGGTTTTCCCCAAGACAGCATTTAGGCATACAGTGTGCATCGCAATTATAGACTTTGTGTGTTATTTTTTAAAAGAAAAGGAAAACTGTGATTTCTTTTTATTTCAAATAAAGGACTTTATTCCGGCTGTGTATTTATTTACAAATTAACTATAGGATTAGAAATGGATAAGTGTCTTATAGTCTCTTCTCAATTACTATGCCGTGTGCTTGATGTCACGGGACAATACAAAGATGACATCAACCCCACAAATATGAACCCCTCTTGCAACCGGCACAGGGCAAGTAGGAAGAGCTTGGCAAAGTGCCAGAATTGACGCATCTAATAGATGTGCCTTTTCTGGGACAGCTGTGTTCTGTTATTTTTAGGCTAGGGGGGACCAAAATCCATAGCCCCCTACCAGTCTGAGAATACCAGCCCCCAGTTTTCTGTTTTAGATTGGCTGTTTTTTTAAATCATTTATTTAAATAATTAAAAATACGCTGTGGGGACCCCTCTATTCTTGATAACCAGCCTTGCTAACTCTAACAGCTGAGGGTTTCAGCCCCTAGCTGTCAGTTTTGCCCTGCCTGGTTATCAGAAATACAGGGGTACCCCAGCAATTTTTTTTATTTATCTATTTATAGCACAGGCGGCCCCTGATGAATAGTCCCCTCAGCGGCCGCCTGCTCTCCCTGTTAACAGTTCAATACAACTCTCAAGCAGGAGAAAATTATGTGAGCTGTCTTGAGCCCCCGGCGTCAGGGAATGGGGAGAACATTACCACTGATTCCTAGGCAACAGTATGTGTGATACACTTGTGGCACATGGGCGTCACACAGTTGCCACACGTCTTACATACATGTACACATAGACATGTGATCCGAATATGTCCGGTACTGGTTTTTCCACTACCAGAAATATCAGGATGTGTGAAAGAGCCATAAATGTTTTTAACAATAGTAGTCTATGAAGGTGATATTTGTGCCACCTGAGTGTAGCTGAGCAGAAAAGCAGTTTAACCCTGCTGTTATGTTCGGTCAAAAACGACCGATTTTGAACTTTAAGATTTTTTAAAATATTCAAGATGCGGTTCTGAAACTTGTGGCTGATTGACTTTTCCTCATTTGAGGGGTTCTTACTATGGGTACTTTTTTTTTTTGTTTACTTTTTGCTCCACAATTTTTTATACATTTGTACTGTTCGGTCAAAAATGACAGATAGCCTTTTATAGTGATCTCCAGCCATTTTATGAGTAAAATAAAGGAGCTATAATCTCATTTTGGACTATATATTACATCTACTACTATTTATCAATTTATTTGGTCCTTTTGGTCCATGCAGATTTACACATACATACATTTTCTCATTACAATACTGCTGATGGATTACTTTCCAGTATAGTTATGTGCCAAATATTTTTACCCTGCTGTTCATGTAAAATAGTTCAATTCTGTTCTCAATATTTCATATTGTAAATGAACATATTCTCTTTTTTTTACTTGTGTTCCCTGATCTAATTTCTGTGAAATGCTGACCTGAAAGAGTACTAATAAATTCTGTCTGAAAAGTGTGTTTGCTTTACTCTGAGCTCTTATCCTAAAGGGTGGGGGGGATTTTATTTTATCTTATCAGTAGACAATTGCCATAGTAGTCTATCCAGTTTCATTTTCAGTCCAGCTGGAGAGAGCAGAGAGGACATATACAGACAACAGAGTTCTGAAGGATCATCGTTACAGGTATGTAGCAGATAAACTATTTTTTTATTGTTAAAATATTCAATTCTTTTGATTAGATGGTAGAGTGTAAAGAAGCAATTGATAGAATGCGTGCCTGCTTATATGGATGGTCTTGTTTGCGACGCTCCAGCATCACAATCGCAGTGGATTTCTCAATGTGTGATGGGGCCCTAATTGTGTTTATTGTTGTAAAACTGGTAATAGTTTGTTCTCTCATTGTATTATGTGCAAATATGCAATATGCATAAATATTCCAATAAAGCCATGTTAAATGTTTTGACACAAAAAAAATAAAAAGTAAGTTTTTCTTTCCATTTTTCATTTGTTTATAAACAACCAGGTTCACATACAATATAATACTGCAAAAAATATACAATTAAAACACTTAAATTAGCTAAAAATCAAGACTTTATTACGTACGGTCAAAAATGACCGGTACATAACAAGTGTATAGTGGTAACGAACAGAATAGCAGGGTTAAGCTGTTGCATGAGGTATCAGGGCTCCCAGAACAGCAGGCATACACCAATCCCTCTTTCACCTCATCTTAATTTAAACTTGAATTCAAAGCTCTAAGGCTAGTTTCACACTAGCTTATTTTCCACGCAGCGCTCGGCGCCACTAAGCCACGCCCCCTGCTGGCTCCCTGCCCGCCCCATCCGGTCATCGCCGCCTACTATCGCACATGGCTGCATGCGATCTGCGCACCCTATCTTTAGCATAGGGTGCGCAGATCGTGCGCTGGCCGTGCGCTAGTAAGATTTTAGCGTGCGCTGCGCACTTTTGAAGGTGCGCCGTGAGCGCCAAAATGCAACATGCTGCGCTCGGCGCACACCGGCGCACCTTCAAAAGTGCGCAGCACATGCTAAAATCCTACTAGCGCATGGCCAGTGCACGATCTGCACACCCTATGCTAAAGATAGGGTGCGCAGATCGCATGCAGCCATGTGCGATAGAAGGCGGCGATGACGGGATGGGGCGGGCAGGGAGCCGGCAGAGGGCATGGCTTAGCGGCGCCGAGCACTGCGTGGAAAATAAGCTAGTGTGAAACTAGCCTAAATGCTGGCTCTGACCCTGATACCATGCATGGCCCATGGCTGACTGCTGCTGTGCCATTCTAAAATTTCTACTGTGGTTGAATTAATCAGTCAACTACCTGTGTTACTATCCTTACATTTTTCTACCAATATTAGTCTATGAAACTAATGTTTGTGGCACCTGAGTGTGGCTGAGCAGAAATGCAGTTTGAGCTGTTGCATGAGGTATCAGGGTTCTCAGACCCACAGGCTTACACTGGTCCCTCACCCACCTCATCTTAATTCAAAACTTTAAATACTGGCCCAGACTTTGATACCTCACGCATGGTCCTTGGCTGACTGCTGCTGTGCCATTATCAAATTTCTACTGTGGGTCAATTGATCAGTCAACTACTTGTGTTACTATCCTTACATTTTTCTACCAATAATAGTCTATGAAACTAAGATTTGTGGCACCTGAGTGTGACTGAGCAGAAAAGCAGTTTGAGCTGTTGCATGAGGTATCGGGGTTGCCAGCACAGCAGGCCTACACCCACCTCTTAATTTGAGCTTAAATTCAAAGCTGTAAATTCTGGCCCAGACCCTGATACCTTATGCATGGCCCTTGCCTGACTGCTGCTATGACATTATAAAATTTATACAGTGAGTCAATTGATCACACTTTTCCATGTCATGGTCCAGTCCGGAGTTTATTTTCTGCTGTCTTCACTCCGGACTGGTCATGCGGGAGTTAATCTCCTCAGCCTCGTTCTGGAGCTAGCTGGGCTATTTCAGTCTCTCACAGCCTGCTGACCAGGGTTAGTGATAGCTCAAGCTTCCAGTTTAGAGCCTCTGACCCTTGTACCTTGGTGATCCTCCTGCCTCTGACTGATATTCACGTGTATGACCCTGACTGATTTCTGACCTCATCTCTTGGTATTCATCTCTGCTGTTATGTTCCCTCTCTGGCATCTGACTCCCCGGCTTGTACCCAGACCACATATTTCGTCTCACGTTTTGGACCCCGTGCTCATGTTCTGGCTTTCTGACTCTCGGCTTGGTATTTTGACTACGTGTATTGCTGCTCCTTCTGGTACATCTGCTCCTGCTAGTTTCTGACTCGGTTCGTCTGACTATTCTCACTCGTTACCTGTGGCGCATGTGCTGTTGCTCAGGGTTGCTGCTCTTAGTGTGTAACCTCTCTTCCCTCACCAGCTCCCCCTGGTGGAGGTTTCACTACATTCCAGGTGTCTGCCCCTAATTTTTGAAAATGTTTGGATTCCAAGTTGGGTCTCCTTCATGTGTGTTGTCTCAGTTTGGTAGGACTCTCAGACCTCCAGGCCTACACCTTTCACTCATCCACCTGTTACCAATCAATGTTTAAGCTACAAATGCTGGTCCATGTTGTGTTCCAGGTCCTATAATATGCATCCATGCGGCACAATTATACTATTTGTACTCTGTGTCAATTGATGCCACTTTTCCTTGTGTTTGCACCTAATTTGAGCTGTTTTGCAGCTTTTTAGCGCCCTTGAAGGTGTTGTATATGTATTTGGGTTTTGCCTAACATTGAATTCAATTAGGTTTGAATATGTTCGGCGAACTGTTCGGTTCAGATCGGGACATTTGCCAATCTGAACTGAAGCGAACCTTGAAAGGTTTTCTCATCTCTATTAAGAAGGTTTAAGTTCAGCTTCCAAGAAGCCAAATAGGAAGATCTGAGGTCTGCTCCTCAGGAGCAAGTTGATGGGCTGGGAGACACCTTTGAGTATTAAAGAGCCTGGAAAACTCTGTGAGCAGCTAATGTCTGTAGTCACGTCTGTGATGAACATAGTGCAAGCTACTCTAGTGAGGGGGTCTGGTATCACTAGACAGAATAGACAGTAGCATGGGGTTGTCTCCCAGAGACTCACAGAGGCACAGTAGTTCCAGTAAAAGCTATGCATCAGCCTTCTTGGATCCAATTTGAACTTCTAGGATGTTCTGTACATGGTGTTTCTCATAAAACTTCAAAATTAATTTCTTATTGAATTTAAAAACTATGTATTTCCCTTAGTTATGACTACAGATAGCCAGAATTTTGCTATGCTAAGAGTTTTCTTGAGTGGGGAATTGTTGTGAGTTTCACAGGTTGCCAGTGCTTAACTAAACAAGGTGAGTCATGGAGCTTTAGGGACCTTTTATGAAGTGTTTTTGCCCACTTCTGTTGGTCCCGCAGTATACTACATCTAGATGTCCACCTCCAGTAGATGTTTAGGGTGGGCCATTTATATGCATACACCTAAATAAAATGGGAATGATTGGTGATATCAACTTCCTCCTTGTGGCATATTAGTATACGGGGGGGGGGAAACTTTTCAAGATGGGTGGTGACCATGGTGGCCATTTTGAAGTCAGCCATTTTGGATCTAGCTTTATTTTTTTTCAATGGGAAAAGGGTCATGTGACACAACAAACTGATTGAGAATTTCACAAGAAAAACAATGGTGTGCTTGGTTTTAACGTAATTTTATTCTTTCATGAGTTACTTACAAGTTTAAGACCACTTATAAAATGTGTTCAAAGTGCTGCCCATTGTGTTGGATTGTCAATGCAACCCTCTTCTCCCACTCTTGACACACTGATAGCAACACCGCAGAAGAGATGCTAGAACAGGCTTCCAGTATCCTGAGATGCTGCACATCTCATGTCTTCACAGCTTAGACAATTGCCTTCAGATGGCCCCAAAGATAAAAGTCTAAAGAGGTCAAATCGGGAGACCTTGGTGGCCATTCAACTGTCCCATGATGATCAATCCACTTTCCAGGAAACTGTTCATGTAGGAATGCTCGGACCTGACACCCATAATTGATGGTATGGTGTGATAAATGGGGTACAAAGATAATGGTGCCATTCTTCATCAATGGAAATCTCAATGGTACTGGATAGCTGAAATTGCTACATGATGTGTTGCCCTCTTTATGCACTGAAGATGGCACATTCCCTGAGTTTTTACAGCAAGATGGTGCACCACCACATTATGGGTGTCAGGTCCGAGCATTCCTACAAGGAATCTGAACCCCTTAGACTGGCATGACTTTTGTGGTGTTGCTATCAATGTGTCAAGAGTGGAAGAAGAGGGTTGAATTGACAATCCAACACAATGGGCAGCACTTTGAAAACATTTTATAAGTGGTCATAAACTTGTAAATAACTCATGAAAGAATAAAGCTACGCTAAAACAAAGCACACCATTGTTTTTCTTGTGAAATTCTGAATAAGTTTGATGTGTCACATGACCCTCTTCCCATTGGAAAAAATAAAGTTGGATCCAAAATGGCCGACTTCAAAATGGCCACCATAGTTACCACCCATCTTGAAAAGTTTCCCCCCTCCCATATACTAATGTGCCACAAACAGGAAGTTAATATCACCGACCATTCCCATTTTATTTAGGTGTATCCATATAAATGGCCCACCCTGTATATGCCTGAAAATGATGCATGTTAGAACACATGTTCACTCTGTCAGCAACATTATAGTTTATGGCTCCGTCAGAGTATCCGCCAGAATGCTGTTTTGCAAGGGAGGATCCGGATGTAAGCCACAATGGGAGTAATGAATGTAGGCAAAAATGCCGTGTGAAAGGGCACTAGCTCTATTAGTTAGGGCCCAATTCATTAAGACTAGCAGCTTTTTGTATGCCAGTCTTAAAGGGAATCTGTCAGCAGGTGTTTGCAATGTAATTTAACAGCATTGTATGGTAGGAACTGTGACCCTAATTTCAGTAATGTATCGCTTAGTTTACTGGGCAGAGCAGTTATGATAGAATCACAATTTTCTCTGCTGCAAATTTTAGCAGAGCTCAGTTGTTAAGCTGTATATAACCCCTGTATATAGTTCATTCAGAAGTGCATGACAATTAATTTGTCACATTTTTCAACTAACATATGCCTCCCACCAGAAATGCTATTCTAATCATGGATTAAATAAAGTACTTTTTTGGCATAATTTACGCCACCAAATCGACATAAATGTTGATGAGTTTCCCCCAGTTTCACTCACTTGGACAAAGCTGACCAGGTCAGAAGAGAAACGCTAAAAATTGTAAAATTTTGCACAGCTCTGAGCTTAGTGCTGTTTTAGACTACAATTCTAGAGTAAACACCTTCGTGAATGGGACACAGAGTGTTAAAAAAAGTACAGGAGGTAACTTTTGGTAATAAATCTTTCATGTTCTTCATAAATTAACATGTACGTTCCAGACTACTATAAGTCCATGATGGCATGGTACAAAAGAAAATAAGGCAATATAAATTTGTGAATTACTGTGTTGTTGATTTATTTTTTCTCAAAATGGGAGGCTATAACATAAATTGGGCTCGTACTAATTGATACACAAGTACATGCAGTCAACGTAAGCAATCCCTGCACACAGGAGCTTAGTGTATTATCAGCAACAATAGGATTATGAGTAAATGGATTAATGGTTCAGTTTAAATACCCCGAGGATGGAAAGGTGTTTTGGATTTTTAATTAGTAAAAATCATATTTAATTAACTACAATGTACCTTATTCATAATTAAATTTCACTTTAGTGTATAGCCAAAAACAGAGCACATTACTCCGAATCTCCTATATGCTGGCAGCCACAATAATACAACTATTTATTGGCTGGTTGTAAATATTACATTCAGGGAATATTTTACTTAGCATAGGATTGCTTTGAATTGAGTTGTTTTATTGTAGGTTGAAAAATGTTTTATACTAGCCAGTAGAATAAATGAATATTTTGGTGCCAGGTTCAGCTCTTCTCTGGGATGCAAATATCTGTCGTGCTTCCTTTTTTTTGGCTTTGTACACAGTGAAGACCAAATGACTGATTGTTTAAAACTTAGCTTTAATGAGTACGCTTAAAGGGGGATGTCTGGAATAATTTTATTTTCAGCTATAGGGCTTCATCTGTAAAAAATATCAAACTCGGCTATACTCATCCTCCTCGGATATCGTGCTGCCTCTCCTCCACTGCCTCATGTCTGTATTGACAGGCATATCACACACATGACCACTGCAACTAATCAATCTGCTCGGCTATTATAGACCAGCGTAGGTGCGAAGCTAATGCATTTTATAGTTTACAATTGCTGGTGGGTTGGTGCACTTTGTCAACCAACATCTACACTCCTTAATGTTGAAATTGCAACTCTAAGGAGGACAAATAGTAATGTCCTGTAAATCGAGGAAGAATTGGGAGTCGCAAAGACGCGTCGAGGGAATCCTCACAGTGTCGCCCAGTTGCGTTCATTGCTCAAGTGCAATTCTCTCTGCCTAGCCAAGGGCATAGCAAAATACTGTAATCTGCATGCGCCGGGATAGGCCTAAGAGCAGCAAAGACCTGGAAATAAAGCCGGTGTAACAGTCCAGAATAACCCCCCCGCCCAGAATATATCTGGGGTTAAAGTGGCCTAGGCCAGATTATACCCGGGATATAGTTTGGCCTAGGCAGGAATATACCCAGGGTATATTCTGGACCAGAGGGGTATAAACTGGCCTAGCCCAATTTATACTCCGTGGTATAGTTTGGCCTAGGCCAGAATATACCCGGGAAATAATCTGGCCTAGGCCACTTTAACCCTTGGTATACTCTGGGTGGGGGGTTAATCTGGACTGTTACATGGTGCATGTGCACAACAGTCATTTGCTCTGCCTTCAGAAGGGCAGGGAGACACTTTATGAATGATGTAGGACATGTCATCAACATGAAGTAGAGAAGGAGGACGGCGAGAGTAGGTGCCGATTCAAGATCAGAAATGACCATCGGACCAGACAGCACAATTTATGGGTATAACAAAAGTTCTTATTTGTCTGTGCAGAGGGGATTAGGAACTTAAATACAGCTTACTAGAACGCTGTAGAAGAGGCCTTAAAGGTGGTGGCTGTACTTTATTCTGGAAAAACTTTGTGACAGATTCCCTTTAAAGGAGTCTTCATGATATTTCATATCAGCGTAGCAAACCACTTAACATGTGTGGCGCCCCTGAGGGTTCAGTCGCCACAGAGGTACTGCACCTCGTACTGAGGTGTGGTGCCCCACCATTCAGGTAAGGTGGAGACACCTGACCACACTCCAACACCTGCATCCCACACAACATAGTAGTGTAGCAAAGCACCCTTTGGTGGCTCCCTGCTTGGAACACGAAGAGTGCTGGGAGGTGGGTGGAGCTTAGTCTGCACCAAAAGATTGGAAAGAGTTTAGGATTTAGTGAGTCTGACGGGGTCAGAAGGAAAGAGAAGATCCTCGGAGAGGGATGGATGAGGGAAGTGCTGCAGCGGACCTCAGTGACCTGGGTCTGCTGTCACAGGAAAGAGACATTGATGGAAAGCCTGACTCTTTATAAGAAAGATAGATTTGAACAGAACGTAAGGAGAAGAGAAGGACTGAGGATTAGGGTTAGAGCAGAACCCTTCCCAAGTTCACAGCGCAAGGTCGGGGTCCGGTCCCCGAGGTTGTATGGATACTAATGGTCCTGCAGCAGACACCGGAGGAATAGAAGTTGTCACCACTTTATTCCCACAGAAGACTTGGGGGCACAACAGCAACGTGAGTGAGCCGGGACTCAGTAGCAAGGTCCCCGAAGCAGGCTACA
This sequence comes from Dendrobates tinctorius, assembly GCF_039654945.1. Classification (NCBI taxonomy): domain Eukaryota; kingdom Metazoa; phylum Chordata; class Amphibia; order Anura; family Dendrobatidae; genus Dendrobates; species Dendrobates tinctorius. Next base: position 13,264,535 of record NW_027361711.1, read on the forward strand.
GCTGTCTGTCGTACAAGTAAAGTTCATACATCTGACAGAAGGAACTCCAGTGTAACTCAGTACTGAGAGTACTTCACTATAGGCGCAAAAGGGAAACGTTCAGAAAAGGCACATACTGTATGTTGGCGGAGTGTTGGAACGGAGTACTTCATCTTGCCTGGAAGTTGACTGAGCTCCTGACCCGGAGGACACGGCACGGATGCGGGCACCTGTTTGCACAACAGACTGTGAATAAAGCTTTGGAACTACATGCCCTGGTGTCCTCCGGGTCCGGAGCTCAGTCAACTTCCAGGCAAGATGAAGTACTCCATTCCAACATTCCGTCAACATATGTGCCTTATTCCTGCGCCAACACCCTCAGCACTGCTGCATCTCTGTGCCTGACACTGCACCATCTACGTCTCTCCCCTATCTCTTCACCTACACTGCCCTGGGACTACTGCCCTACCTGTGGAGGGCCACAGCATCATTGCTGCACTACACCATCTGTCCCAGAGGATCTGCTTGCAGCGTCGGATTAACACCTTTCTTGCCGAACACCACAGGTGGCATCACGAATCATTCAATGAACATTTCGGCTATTTACAATGTGTGCCCAGGGCCACGGACCGGGTCATAGCTGCCACGACAACAACCCCACTCGTGGAGATCCGCGGGCCCGGTACAGAGTACCCCGACACCCTGGGTGTGAGGGCGACCCACATGCTTTAAGTGTATGATAAACATAATATCAAGTTTGGAAAAGTTTAAATTTACTGATCAAAATAGACTACTGTGACATCCGTCACACAATAATAAAGGTCTCTGTGATGTCAATTATGTAAGGAAACACTGTGCAATAATTATTACACAATGAATACTACTCACAGCTGCTCTCTTCACGTCATAGCTTATGTACTTTGCATAACACACAAAACCCTATTCACTGCACAGTGCATTCTCATAGCCATTTACTGCACTCTACATACAATGTACACAAGATGGAAACTTTCCAATGAACAGGCTCCAAGTAAAGCATATTGCACAAATATAGATACGATTCCATTAAACAATAACTGTTCTTTTCAGTCAGGTGCTGTTTTTTTCCAAACTAGAGCTAGCTAGTAATAATAATGACTGAATATGTTGAAATTCACACTCGGCACTGCACTCAAAATTTGGCCAAAAGATTCTTCAGTGGAGGGGGAAATAAGTATTTGATCCCTTGCTGATTTTGTAAATTTGCCCACTGACAAAGACATGAACAGTCTATAATTTTAAATCCTGGAGGTAATTTTGGTTTTTGAATGACACAACTGGTTTTAACATATCGTGTCTTGGAAAATGGGAAAAAACTTCTAAGTGCGGTGAAATTGCAAAAAAAGTGCAATCCCACACTTGTTTTTTGGTTGGCTTTTTTACTAGGTTCATTAAATGCTAAACTGACCCCCCATTATGATTTTCCAGGTCATTGCGAGTTCATAGACACCAAACACGTCTAGGTTCTTTTTTAAGTGGTGAAAAAAAAATTCAAAATTTGTTATAAAAAAAACTGTGCCATTTCCCGATACCTATAGTGTCTCCATCTTTCATGATCTTGGGCTGGGTGAAGGCTTATTTTTTGCGTGACAAGCTTACGTTTTTAATGATACCATTTTGGTGCAGATGCAGTCTTTTGATTGCCCATTATTGCATTTTAATGCAATGTCATGGCGACAAAAAAACGTAATTTTGGCGCTTTCACTTTTTTCTTGCTACGCCGTTTAGCAATCAGGTCAATCCTTTTTTTATTGATAGATCGGGCAATTCTGAACACGGTAATACCAAATATGTGTATGTTTAATTTTTTTTATATTGTTTTATTTTGAATGGGGTGAAAGGGGGGTGATTTGAACTTTTATATTTATTTTTTTATATATTTTTTTAAATTTTCTTTTTACTTTTGCCATGCTTCAATAGTCATCATAGGAGACTAAAAGCTGCCACATAGAGACGATGATCAGATTGCCTCTATATAGCAAAATTACTCATTTGTTAAGAGCGCTGCCCACTGGGTGGTGCTCGCAGCAAGCTGGCACTGACAACCATGGAGGTCTCCAGGAGACCTTTGGCTGTCATGCTAATGGAGCGGTGACCTGCAATCACATAACGTGTGTCACTAGTGGGCGAATTTCCGGCGCGATTGCCGGAAGTGCTTGTTAAATGCCGCTGTCAGCGTTATATAATGGGTTAATAGCCGCGGATGTATCGCGATTCCATACACGGCGATTGCAGGCACAATTCAGCTGATAAAAACAGATGAAGTCTCACAAAGGGAGAGAGTCCGACAATGGCATAAATGTATGCCTGATGTCGGAAAGGGGTTAAGTCAGTCTGTGGACAGGAGTCCTTTTATAAAGGTGACTATGTAAGACAGCTGCCTTTAATGTAGGTAACAAGTTGATTAGAAGCGTCTAACTGGTCTGTAGGAGCCAGAATTCTTAATGGTTGGTAGGGGATCAAATACTTATTTCTCACTGCAAAATGTAATTAAATTTATATAATTTATTCTATCTCTCAATGTTAAAATTAACCTACCTTTAAAATTATAGACTGTTCATGTCTTTGTCAGTGGGCAAACTTACAAAATCAGCAAGGGATCAAATACTTATTTCCGCACTGTACTTCCGTCAAATTTAGTCAATGAGTATCAAATGTGTCAAATGCTCTGGGGTCTGACCCGTCCCTAGGTCATAATAAATGTAAGGTCAAAGAGGAATCTGTCCATTCTTCACTCACACACTGCAAGTCTTCTTCAGGCTTCGAATCCTGTTGCGTCTTGATGATGCCATAATGCCTAGTGGTCGCAGAATCATCAAAGACAAGGCAAAACTCATGACATGAAGAAGATAGGTGGCCTTTCAACAAAGACTGGAAGGGAATGAACAAGATTCAGCTGTTCGGACAAGGTGAGGGCTTTGAAGTAGTGTGCATTTTTTTTTTATCTCTTCCTTGTATTTTTATATGCACAAAAATGGCTTCCGGCTGGGTCCATTTTGCTTGATTCATGGAAATTCTGGCAAAATTGAAATAACTTTGATCTTCCATATTTATATTCATGCCTAAAAAATGCAGTGTGCCTCATTTGAGGCTGCACAGTATATTGGGACACATTTTTGTATAAAAACTGCTGACGTGTCTGCGATATTATCAAAGTTGTCAGCGATGCAAATCACGTGACCATCAGCAACATTTGATTGGATAATAAAGATGTCACTTTGGAGGGCCGACCAACTGCCCTTTGATGCAATAGTGTATCTTGTTGACAATGTGAGTGAAGTGATTCTTTTAAATCATGTGATTGTGCTGATGATAACGCTACCTTGGAGTGCCAGCCTGCTACCTGGTGATGTGAAGGGTTTGCTTCCTGCATCTCGGTGTGGCATTGCACTGTTCTGACTGTGAGAAGGCATAAAAAGTATCTGGCTCCTGGGCTGAGACTGTCTGAATGTGATTAATCAGACCAGAGGCGGACATAGTGCCGGTGCAGCTGAACTTGGGCCCAGAAGTAGAGGGGGACCTGTGCAGGGCAGCTAATACTGAGGGCAATTCTTATAATAAGTGGTGGGCAGAATAAGTCTGCGGAGCAGAGCTGCAAGGGTACATCCTCTGCTTCCTGCCCTGCGTTTTCTCCCTGACACAGGCACACATGGCTTGATCACGACAGCAAGCCTGTGTCAGAGAGAAAGTTGCCGAGATGACTGACGATGCTGTGAGGGAATGGTTGGGGAGGTGAGTAGTGCTGCTGTTTTTTTATTTATTTTTTATCCAATACACTGAGGAGAACAATGATGAGGGTGGGTAGAGGACACTGAGGTGTGGTGAGGGAGAACAATGATGAAGGTGGGGAGAGAACACTGAGGTGTGGTGAGGGAGAACAATGATGAGTGTGGGGAGAGGACACTGAGGTGTGGTTGGGGAGAACAATGATGAGGGTGGAAGAGACGACACTGAGATGTGGTGGGAAAGAGCAATGATGAGTGTGGGAGAAAAACAATGAGATGTGGTGTAGGAGCACAATGATGAGGGTCGAGGAAAGGACACTGAGGTGGCGGAGTGGATACTTAGGTGTTGTAAGGGAGAGCAAAGATGGGGTGGTGAAGAGGATACTGAGGTGGGGTGGGGGAGAACAATAATGAGGGTGGGGAGAGGATACTGATGTGTTTTGGGGAGAACAATGATGGGGCTGGTGGAGAGGACACTGAGATGTCATGGGGAAGAACAATGATGGGGTGGTGGAGAGAATCCTGAGTTGTGGTGGGGAGAGCAATGAAGAGGTGGGGGAGAGGAAAATTTTGGGGGTGGGGAATTGGGATGGGAGTAAGGGGGACTTAAAATGGACTTATGAATAAGGGAGGGGGAGGAGGACGTTAGATATGGATGTAAAATGAATTAAGTGGTGAAGGAGGGTGCTAAGTCCCCGATAGTGTCCTTCAACATCTTACAGATCGTTATGGCACTATCAGGGACTGAAAATTTATTCAGTAGTGGGAGAAGAGGGGGTAAGTGTTGGAATATGCTTGGTGCAACAACTCCATTCCTGTCTATGAGTGTTTAGTTGCTCGATATGTATGCTGTTTTTAAAGTAAAAAAAAACTCCAAGAGGCTCACACAGGGGGAGCATGTGACTGTATTTCCTGTTTTCCTGTGTCTGTGTATGAGAGAAGCAGCCTGATGTAGATGCTGCACAGATAGAGACACACAAATGATTTATTCCTGATCTTTTAAGCTTATCATATATTGTTCCTGATTGTTCCTGAATGAAGAAGCTCTGCTGTCACATGCTTGGAGAGTATCCTGAATAATCCGCTGCCAACAGTAAGGCGCATAGTACATTTTATAATGAATTGAAAGGTGGGAGAAGATGCTATCAGGGACATGTAATGAATTGGGAGGTGGTAGAGAATGCTCAGTAACTGATAATGTCTTCTCCAACCCTCAAATTCATTATGATGCTATCAAGGACTTATAATGAATGGTGATGGGACACAGAACAGGGAAAAGGCTATGTCACATGTTTAGGATTTGCAGGAGAAAATGCTGCTGCATATTTGTCATGACTCTCTTGTCAGGTATCCCTAGTCCAGGGGCTCCTTCCCTTTCCATATGCTAGGGGTGCCATTGCTCACCCTGTTCCCTGAACTACTTCTGATGGTGAAGACGCTGGTGACACGTACCTTTCCTTAGCTCCTGAATCCAGCCTCAGTCTGTACCCTTCCTCCACCAAGGGAATTGGGGAGTAGTAGTGTACATTAATACGCCAACCAGACTTACTTGCGTTTTTTTTGCGCTGCGTGCGCAGTGCAAATGCACATAAAAACGCATCATATGTTTTTATGCGTTTTTTGTGTTTTTGTGCATGGTTTTTTAAAAAAAAGCATGCTTTTTTGCGCTGACGTGCGCAGTTCTCCCATAGACTATAATGTGTTTTTGGGTGTATTTTGTGCGCATTGTGTGTGCATGCTTTTTTTTAGACAGGTCGGACGCACAAAAAATGCAACAGGATGCATTTTGTGCGCCCGGGCGTACACTACAAAAAAATGCATGCGCATAAAAACGCAAGTCTGTGCGCACCCATGTTAAGTATAGGGAAAAAACGCATGCTTTTTTTGCGCAAAAACACAGCGCAAAAAAACGCAAGTGTGAAACCAGCCTAAGAAGGTAATGTAAACAGGGTTAAAGGAAAATACCACTCATGCAAATGTACTCACACAACAGCAGAGGTAAACACCCGTCAGTGTAGGATGGGGTAAGACCAAAGTAGAAGAAGGAGGGAAATTTAGGTAATCAAAACCTTGCAACAGTCTCAGATAAATTCACCAAATGCCTTCTCACACAACAACAACATCTCCTAACCATCACAAAATCCCTGCTCAAGGTGTAGCACAGAAAGAACGGAGTTAAATTGGACATGCATATCAAAATCAATTTTTATTAAATCACAAATAATGATAAAAATACAATAATAAAAATAACATAGATGCCGAATAAGAAAGGGAGGGACATAGGACTCTAAAAATTGTGTATAGAAAAAGCTAAAGTTGTCACAGATGAGTCTACTCTGAAAACTTCACCTAGACAGTTCAAGAGATACCATAATTACAAGGCACCTTTTAAAAATCAGGGGTATTTATACCATTACATTGGGTTTCAGAGGAGGGGATCTGGGGAAAAATCTAGCCAGATTAGAATGTAGATGGATTTACAGATTGGGCATCTTAAGTCCACAAGGACTTAATGAGAGTTCGGAGTTTGGAGCTTTTTTGGAGGATTTGGTTTATTTATGTAGTTTTATGTATTAGCATAATATTTATCTCTTGCCTTACTAAGGCATTGGTTGACTTTTTCAAATTTTAATTGTTTTTAATTTTATTTCACTTACGGTACCTTTATCTCTTTTTTATATATATTTGATGTGAGCCAAGTTTTCTGTGGGTGATGTGGATATCTATGAAGACTTTCTGGCTAATGTGATGACGGGAATCGCATCAGGAGAAGAATGGATTTTCCTGGGTGCTTTGTATCTGGATTCATATATACCCGAAAAAATAAAATATCTTCAGAAGGTGGAGTCAGGATTGGATAAATTTCTGACAGCCTCTTGGACGTTATCTGTTGAATTCATCAGCAGATTCATCTACAGTATACAGTGGGGAAAAAAAGTATTTAGTCAGTCAGCAATAGTGCAAGTTCCACCACTTAAAAAGATGAGAGGCGTCTGTAATTTACATCATAGGTAGACCTCAACTATGGGAGACAAACTGAGAAAAAAAAAATCCAGAAAATCACATTGTCTGTTTTTTTTCATTTTATTTGCATATTATGGTGGAAAATAAGTATTTGGTCAGAAACAAGCAATCAAGATTTCTGGCTCTCACAGACCTGTAACTTCTTCTTTAAGAGTCTCCTCTTTCCTCCACTCATTACCTGTAGTAATGGCACCTGTTTAAACTTGTTATCAGTATAAAAAGACACCTGTGCACACCCTCAAACAGTCTGACTCCAAACTCCACTATGGTGAAGACCAAAGAGCTGTCAAAGGACACCAGAAACAAAATTGTAGCCCTGCACCAGGCTGGGAAGACTGAATCTGCAATAGCCAACCAGCTTGGAGTGAAGAAATCAACTGTGGGAGCAATAATTAGAAAATGGAAGACATACAAGACCACTGATAATCTCCCTCGATCTGGTGCTCCACGCAAAATCCCACCCCGTGGGGTCAGAATGATCACAAGAACGGTGAGCAAAAATCCCAGAACCACGCGGGGGGACCTAGTGAATGAACTGCAGAGAGCTGGGACCAATGTAACAAGGCCTACCATAAGTAACACACTACGCCACCATGGACTCAGATCCTGCAGTGCCAGACGTGTCCCACTGCTTAAGCCTGTACATGTCCGGGCCCGTCTGAAGTTTGCTAGAGAGCATTTGGATGATCCAGAGGAGTTTTGGGAGAATGTCCTATGGTCTGATGAAACCAAACTGGAACTGTTTGGTAGAAACACAACTTGTCGTGTTTGGAGGAAAAAGAATACTGAGTTGCATCCATCAAACACCATACCTACTGTAAAGCATGGTGGTGGAAACATCATGCTTTGGGGCTGTTTCTCTGCAAAGGGGCCAGGACGACTGATCCGGGTACATGAAAGAATGAATGGGGCCATGTATAGTGAGATTTTGAGTGCAAACCTCCTTCCATCAGCAAGGGCATTGATGATGAAACGTGGCTGGGTCTTTCAACATGACAATGATCCAAAGCACACCGCCAGGGCAACGAAGGAGTGGCTTCGTAAGAAGCATTTCAAGGTCTTGGAGTGGCCTAGCCAGTCTCCAGATCTCAACCCTATAGAAAACCTTTGGAGGGAGTTGAAAGTCCGTGTTGCCAAGCGAAAAGCCAAAAACATCACTGCTCTAGAGGAGATCTGCATGGAGGAATGGGCCAACATACCAACAACAGTGTGTGGCAACCTTGTGAAGACTTACAGAAAACGTTTGACCTCTGTCATTGCCAACAAAGGATATATCACAAAGTATTGAGATGAAATTTTGTTTCTGACCAAATACTTATTTTCCACCATAATATGCAAATAAAATGAAAAAAAAACAGACAATGTGATTTTCTGGATTTTTTTTTCTCAGTTTGTCTCCCATAGTTGAGGTCTACCTATGATGTAAATTACAGACGCCTCTCATCTTTTTAAGTGGTGGAACTTGCACTATTGCTGACTGACTAAATACTTTTTTTCCCCACTGTATATATTATTCTACCTGGAGATGGACTTTTATAAATATCAGTTTTTTCAGTTGTATAATTTTTGTTTGATTATTTTTCTCTTGAGCTATTACCAGAATTTGCTTATTTTATTCTATTTTTCCATCATTTTTTGTTTTTTTTCTATGGGGCAGAGGGGTATTCTTTTTGATTAATTATGATAAATAGAATTGGGATCTGTTAAATATCCAGTATATTATTATACATTACTATTATTGATTTATATAATATGGTTTCATTCACTTTAACATTAATATTTATAGCATATTTATGCACTTGATAAGCTCTCTGTCACTTTATTACATAATCAGCAAAAAAAGCACATTTTGTAATATGTTTTGTTCTTATTTAATTAGCATATATTATCTATATTATTTTATATACAATTTATGTGCACTTAGACACTTTATTTATATGTGTTGGTGCCCCATATATTGTTCACATTTAATGCCTGACAATTTATTACCATTCTAGACTTGATATCCTCTTCTTTAAATATCCCCAGCGTTTGCAGACGCTATCACCACTCGTGATGTTATGCGCATGCAACGGCTTGTGCGCGCTCAAGACATACCAAGCACGGTCTCATACGCAGGTGCCACACATCCCCACCATGTGACTGACATGGTGGATTGTGGGTAATCCATTGTGACTGCGCTGGTTTGTTTTTTTAGTTGGAGTGACACACTACCAGCGCATGCGCCTCGTACATGTCCGGGGGTGTGCAGTCATATGATTAGCAAAGCGCTGCTCTTATTGGCTGTGACACATTTAAACAGCATACACCCTCTTCCCAGACATGCCCCCTGAAGAAGCAGGGCAAAACGTGAGCGTCGGGGCAAATTGACGGGACTCCTTCTTTACCCCTTATCAAGCGGCCAGGATCCAAGTAATGGCATCTTGACCACCATTCTTATTTACATAATGACACTGTGCGTTATTTTTTTGTAGGCATAAGAGATTCAGCATAAACCAGTACGTATATTAAAGCTCTTATTTAGAGCTATGCTGAATGTCTATTTAGTCTTGCAATGACTGGTCTATACATACTATTTTGAGATACCAAGTGGTGTATTGGGAGTGTAATTTTGTATTTATCCCATGTACTTGCTAAGTTAGTAGTGTGTGCTTTGTAGATCCACATCCAATCCATATACTATTTATTTATTAAAGGTTGGTGGGGAATTTGATTTTTGGGCCACAGCATACAATACATAATTATTTTTTGCTTAGCTTTTTGGACCTCTTTGCAATTAATTGTTTGGTTGTCATTGTACCATTTACCAGGCAGCAATTTATACAATTTTTAGAGTCCTATGTCCCTCCCTTTCTTATTCTGCATCTTTCTTATTTTTATTATTGCATTTTTATCATTCTTTGTGATTTAATAAAAATTGATTTTGTTATGCATATCCAGTTTTACTCCTTTCTTCCTGTGCAGGGATTTTGTGGTTGATTCATTTTGATAGTTTTGGAATAGGTATTTATTATAATTTGGTTACTTTGAATGGGACATATTGGTGTATTAATATCATCTCCTTACCATGCAGCATGAAGCTAGCTCTCGCAATGAGTGCTTGCCAGGTCCCAGAATATATAGAATAGGGGAGTGGCCAACAGTGAACAGCTGAGAGCCTTAATGCAGGAAAGCTTCCAAGAGCTCTCAACTGAGCAGGTTAACCCCTGCACTGCTTAAAGAAACCTGCTCCATTTAATATGAATGTGAAGTGCTTCTAAACAACATAGGAGTAGGAGAAATCATACGCTGCAGTCTTCTGGCTCTTCTTTGAGGTAAACCCATGACAATATCCTAAGATAATACAGTAAGAAAGTTAATATAGTTATTTTTTGCCACCTTTTCCATGCTGAATAATTTATATTTATTTGGTGGCAGAGATTAAAGTTAACGGGGTAATAGTGCTGCTTCTCACTTTATATTTTTATTGGTGCATGGCTGATAGTAGATTAATAGTGGGGGACATATTTGTAGTCAGGGGTGCAGTGCAAGGGAGACACATGTATGTATACAATTTATGTGACCTTGTTATTTTCAGGGCTGCTACGATCATTGCTGGAAGATTTTGACATGAAGGTCAGACCATATGGAAAGGAAACAGCAGAAAACAGCTCTAATCAAAAATCCCATGGGCCACATTCTCACATTTGTGTGAAATGTCTGTGTGCAGGCTTGTGGCGCCCCTGAGGCTCAGTCGCCACAGAGGTACTGCACCTCCTCCTGAGGTGTGGTGCCCCACCATCCAGGTAAGGTGGAAACACCTGACCACGCTCTAACACCTGCACCCCACACCACAAAGTAGTGTAGCAAAGCACCTTCAGCGGCTCCCTGCTTGAAGTATAGCAAAGCACCCCTTGGTGGCTCCCTGCTTGGAACACGGAACATGCTGGGAGGTGGGTGGAGTTTAGTTTGCACCAAAAGAGCGGGAAGAGTTGAGTCAGTCAGTCAGTCTTTCATTCAGTCAGTGAGTGAAGATGTAGAAGGACAGAGTGTGAGATAGAGAAGATCCCCGGGAGAGGGATGGAGGAAGGAAGTGCTGTCGCAGGCCACAGTGATCTGGGTCTGCTGGCACAGGAAAGAGATGGAGAAAGGAAGCTTGATTCTCCATTGGGAAGAAGGATTAGCACGGAACGTGAGGAGAATAAGAGAATGAGGACCAGGGTTAGAGGAGAACCCTTTTCAAGTTCTAAGCGCAAGGCCAGGGTCCGGTCCCTGAGGTTGTATGGATACTAATGGTCCTGCAGCAGACACCGGAGGAATAGAACATAATATTATCATGGAAAAATAGCCCATTAATAAGTAGTAAAACAAATACACTTATGTATAAATTACCAACCAAAGGGATACAATTTATTTGGACATGGAGGACAATCGCAAAAATATATATAAAATATATAGAAAAAACAGCGAAAAAAGGAAGTCCAGTACAGATTTAGCAAATTTGTAAACAATTTTATTCAAGTATATCAGGATAATGAAAAGAGGGGGGGGAAGTGAGACAATGATGACCATAAAAGGTACATGGGCAAAAACAATAGGGTACACAATGGTGTCTGGACATGGGAATGTACATAATATTGCAAGTATATCATACAAAGTTGAAATATACATCATAATCCCATATGTAAAAAGTATTAATAATAACCAGTCACAATGACCCTTAATCAAAACTAGACAGCACTACCATAGGATGTGGAACCGGCCACCACCCATGGTAAGTGCTAACAACAAGGTAAACTCAAAATAGTCACACAGCATCATATTACCTTCAGACTGGTCAGTGAAATAAGTCCACCCAAGTGTGCCCTCCCCAACGCACATTTCGGCTAGAAGGGTCATTGTGACTGGTTATTATTAATACTTTTTACATATGGGATTATGATGTATATTTCAACTTTGTATGATATACTTGCAATATTATGTACATTCCCATGTCCAGACACCATTGTGTGCCCTATTGTTTTTGCCCATGTACCTTTTATGGTCATCATTGTCTCACTTCCCCCCCTGTTTTGATTATCCTGTTATACTTGAATAAAATTGTTTACAAATTTGCTAAATCTGTATTGGACTTCCTTTTTTCGCTGTTTTTTCTATATATTTTATATACCGGAGGAATAGAAGTAGTGACCACTTTATTCCCACACAAGACTTGGGGGCACAACAGCAACATATTAGTGAGTCAGGACTTAGTAGCAAGGAGTCCCCGAAGCAGGCTACAGCTGTCTGCCGTACAAGTAGAGTTCATAGGAACATCTGACAGGAGGAACTCCAGTGTAACTCAGTACTAGGAGTACTTCACTCAAAGGCGCTATAAGAGGAGACGTTCAGAAAAGACACATTTGTTGGAGGAGTGTTGGAAAGGAGTATTCCATCTGGCCTGGAGGTTGACTGAGTCCCTGACCCGGAGGACACAGTACGGAAGCGGGCACCTGTTTGCACAACAGACTGTGAGTAAAGCTTTGGAACTACATGCCCTGGTGTCCTCCACTTATTCCTGCGCCAGCCTGCCCAGCACTGCTACATCCCTCGCGCCTGACACTACACCATCTAAGTGTCACTTCATCTACACTGCCCTGAGACTACAGTCCTGCCTGTGGAGGGCTATAACATCACTGCTGCACCACACCATCTGTCCCAGAGGATCTGTCTGCCGTGTCGGCTTACATCTCTATTACCGAATACCACAGGGGGCGTACTTATAAACTTTCACTACCATAAGCACACTGAAACAACCCCCTTTGCAATGGAGCCCCAGGGCCACAGACCGGGTCACCGCTGCAGTGACAACCCCCATTGAGAAGATCCACCTGCCCGGTACCGAGTACCCCACGGCCCTGGTGAGTGAGGGAGCTCCAGACTCGTAGAGTGTTATAAGTCCATTTACACATCAGTGAAAATCACGGCTCTGAGAATGAGATCCGTGAGGGTCAGAAAATGTTCCGTTCTGATCCAATTTTGAGAATCAGAATAGGACATGGTCAATGCGTCTGTAAAGAGGGCAGTACACCGACACTGCACACGGATGCAAGAATGTAGCCTTATTATGTATAGCATAGTCCCTTAGTATACAGTGCATTCACTTAATACGTACAGTGAGGAAATAAGTATTTGATCCCTTGCTGATTTTGTAAGTTTGCCCACTGACAAAGACATGAACAGTCTATAATTTTAAGGGTAGGTTAATTTTAACATTGAATATCAAAAATAAAATCCAGAAAATCACATTGTATAATTTATATAAATTTATTTGCATTTTGCGCCGAGAAATAAGTATTTGATCCTTCTGGCAAACAAGACTTAATACTTGGTGGCAAAACCCTTGTTGGCAAGCACAGCAGTCAGACATTTTTTATAGTTGATGATGAGTTTTGCCTGTCAGAGGGAATTTTGGTCCACTCGTCTTTGTAGATCATCTCTAAATCAATAAGATTTTGAGGTTGTCGCTTGGCAACTCGGAGTTTCAACTCCCTCCATACGTTTTCTATGGGATGAAAGTCTGGAGACTGGGTAGGCCAGTCCATGACCTTAATGTACTTTTTTTTGAGCCACTCCTTTGTTGCTTTGGCTGTGTGTTTTTTGTCATTGCCTTGCTGCAAGACCCAACCCTTTTTTAATGTCCTGGAGGAGGGAAGGAGGTTGTCTCTCAGGATTTTACAGCTCCATCCATTCTCCCATTGATGCGGTGAAGTAGTCCTGTGCCCTGGGCAGAGAAACACCCCCCAAAACATGTTTCCACCTCCATGCTTGACAGTGGGGACGGTGTTCTTTTGGGTCATAGGCAACATTTCTCTTCCTCCTAAACACGGCGAGTTGAGTTAATGCCAAAGCGGTCAACTTTTGCCTCATCTGACCACAGCACCTTCTCCCAATCACTCACAGAATTATCCAGATATTCATTGTCAAACTTCAGATGGGTCTGCAGATGTGCCTTCTTGAGCAGGGGAACCTTGCAGGCACTGCAGGATTTTAAACCTTTATGGCGTAATGTGTTACCAATGGTTTTCTTGGTGACTGTGGTCCCAGCTGCCTTGAGATCATTAACAAGTTCCCCTCGTGTAGTCTTAGGCTGATCTCTCACCTTCCTTACGATCAAGTGTATCCAACGAGGTGAGATTTTGCATGGTGCCCCAGATCGATGTCGATTGACAGTCATTTTGTATTTCTTCCATTTTCTTACTATTGCACCAACAGTTGTTTCCTCACCCAGCATCTTACGTAAGGTTTTGAAGCACATTCTAGTTTTGTGCAGGTCTTTGATGTTGTCCCTGACATCCTTAGAAAGCTCTTTGGTCTTCCCCATGTTGTAGTGGTTAGAGTCTGACTGATTAATTGAGCCTGTGGACAGGAGTCTTTTATAAAGGTGACTATGTAAGACAGCTGTCTTTAATGCAGGTGACGAGTAGATTAGGAGCATCTAACTGGTCTGTAGGAGCCAGAACTCTTAGGCTACTTTCACATTAGCATTTTTTAGCGCTGTGCCTCATGCGCAATAGAAACGCATGCAAAAAAAGCATCATGCGTTTTGCATGCGTCTGCGTTTTTTTAGGCACATGCGTTTTAACCAGTTTCTAGCCATGTTAACTCTTAAAACGCCTGCGTTCCCATAGACTGTAATGTGATTTTTTTTGACGCATTCCGTGCACAAGCGTTTTTTTTACACAGGTTGGCCGGACCAAAAATGCAACAGGTTGCGTTCGGCGTGCCTAGGCATACACTACAAACAACCGCATGCACACGAAAATGCATTCAAATGCATGCAAACGCTAGACCATGCGCCCCCATGTTAAACATAGGAGCGCATGCGCATGGATGCGCACGATGCGCTGCGCTAAAAAATGCTAATGTGAAACCAGCCTTAATGGTTGGTAGGTGATCAAATACTTACTTCTCACTGCAAAATGCAAATAAATGTATGTTATTTATACAATGTGATTTTCTGGATTTTATGGCTCAAATAATTATTTCCTTCACTGTATATGGTGCCGTCCCCTATAATATAGCTTCCTCTGCTGTTATGTACAGTGCTGTCTCTTACATAGTGTATTCTTGTTAATTTTCTTAATGACATTGCCTTGTTTAATTACATAGTCGTCTCTTGCTAGATATAAAATGACTGCTGATGGAGCAGAAGACCAGTCCATCAGCTCATCTATTAGAAAAGAAGCATTCCCATGCTTCATCAGCTGTCATTGAATTATATTATCTAACAAGAGAGAATGCTGTGTAATAAAGACAGACTTCTATATAATCTGATATGTAAGGGACGGAGCTGTACATAACAAGAGAGGGCACTATGTAATAAGGAACGTCAATATACAAGATAAAGAGAAGGCTGGTAGTGCAATAAGATACCTTGAATTCTACCACAGCAGCGCAGTCTCTTATTGCACTACCAGCCTTCTCTTTGTACCAAGTCCTTGGACCTCGTGCAGACTGCTGCAGCTGTTTTATGCGATTATAGGTGTTGTTACTCTCACAACCCTATCAGGTGAGCCTAACACTTGCTGTGCACTCATCTACTTTCCATACAGACCTACGCATTGGAAGCGCCCTGTCTCCCCCTTTTCTATATACAAGATAAAGGAGACTATGTAAGATATATCCGGAGCATCTTATAATTTGAAAAATATGGTATATGTTTGTGGCTATGTGTATATATATTGCTTTGGTGCCATAAAAGGAGGGGGGCCCAGACACATTTCTTGTACAGGGGCCCCAAGCTATCAGTGTCCGTCCCTGGCTCAGACATTCCCTTTACACACATTTATTCTACTCAGTAAGATCCGGCCTCAGGCGGAGGGGTCTTCTTTACACAATGCTTATGTAGAACAGCTCAGTGTTACTACTGATCTCCTTCACTGTGCATGCAAGGCCATCTGAGGAGATAGCCGATTGAAAGAAAGAGCAGCAATCAGCAGCCTCACCAGGGGGCACCATTCTTTCTATCAAGGATGGACTGTGAAGCACATTGACATCAAACCACTTTTTCCTAACGGTACTGTCACACTTGGCGATGCACCAGCGATCCCGACCAGCGATATGACGTGGTCAGGATCGCTGGTGCATCGCTAAGTGGTCGCTAGTGAGCTGCCACACAGGCAGATTTCACCAGCGACATCGCAGGGGTCGGGGGTTGCTACTTACCTGTCAGACGAAGCGATCCTGACGTCCTCCCGCCCGCGTCCACGCGTCGCTCGTCTCCACAGCAGGAAGCCCAGCAGGAAGCTGACGACAAGAAACGGTCCAGGACGTTCTCACGCAATCAGCAATAACCAGCGGGGGAGCGGTCAGAGGTAAGTATCAGACAGCGATATCGTTAGCAATATCGCTATAACGTCACAAAAACCAGTGACGTTATAGCGATATTGCTAGCGATATCGCTTAGTGTGACAGGCCCTTAATCCTAGAACGCATGACCATAAAAATCTACACTTTCACATACTTGGGGCCTTTTAGTCCCGTGTGCAAATAAAATGGAATAACTCAAGCAAAAATAATTTTCAAAGTTTGTTTGAAAATTGCAAAGTAAGGATGCATTCCCACTAGCGCTGGTGTCTGCCAGGAGGAGATCTGTAATGGATCTGACCTCCTGGTGACCCCAGCTAAGGCTGGCGGAATCCCGGCATTCCAGCAGCCTTAACTGGAGTTACCAAGAGATCAGATCCATTATGGATCACCTTCTGGCAGACCCCAGCGCCAGTGGGAACACAGCCTAAGATGTGAATAATTCAAAACATTACTATGTGCAAAAAAAAACAAAAGAGTAACTGAACGGGCTTAAAACGCCCAACATACGCATTCGATGTAACTCTTTATAATAATGTTATTTTGTCTAAAAGTTTTTTATATAAAAGTTGCAGTAAACATGCTGTAGGAATATCTCTTTTCAAAGGTTCCTTTTCTACTTTACTAATGACTGCAACAACTTTCACACGTTATCTGTTCGGAAGAATGCTCCTTGCAGACATTTTGTCCACAAGTAGTACAGACAAGCTCAGATTTCCTGTCCTTCTTTGCTGGACAAATATAACATCGCTTTCTTTTTTTATCTCTTGGCTCTGGATGTTCCTGAAAACGTATACCACATCGGATCATAGCTTCTGTTGTTTGCCTTTGTAAGCATTTTGTTCTGCTTCTCTCCATCATGTTAGGCATTAAAAGTTCATAGCAAAGTTCTGTCAAATATAGACGTCTCTTGTCCTTTCTGTTGGCATGGAATTCTGGATGAGTCTCACTATAAACAATATAGGTATTGAGGGTTGACACATCTAGCATATTATAAAAAAGAACTACAGGCCAACGTTTTGTCTGCCTCTTGCGCGTATACTCTCCAATCATTTTGTCCGTCTTGTCCACTCCGCCTTTGGTTTTATTATAATGCAAGATGATTTCGGGTTTCTGTTTCCTGTTATTGGTGTCTATACTTCCATCACAGTGCATTGTACTCAGTAATATCACAGATTTTTTTTTCTTAGCTTTATAAGACACCATTGTCACTTGATTGCAGAAACCAAATACACTATCATAAAGTTGTCGATGTTGATTGTGCTTCATGATTGGAGGAATTTCTCTGCGGTTTTGATTCATTGTACCAACAAGTGTAAGTTGTTTCTGAAGCAAAAAATTGCCCAGTTCAAGATTTTTGAAGTAGTTATCCATTGTTATATTTTTCCAGAATAGAAAATTGATTTAGCAAGTGTTTTTACTACGTCAGAACATAGGTCTTTCTGGACTGGAGCGTCAACATCTTTGCCACAGCAAATCAGACCATTCATTCCATAATAGCTTGTAGAATCAGACATCCAGAAAATTTTAACACCATATTTAGCAGGTTTGCTGGGCATATACTGAATGAAATTGCAACATCCCCTAAATGCAAAAAGTTGCTCATCCACTGTGATATTGTCACTAGAATGGTAATGCTTAGTACAATTTTTGATAAAAAGATTCCAGATGTAGCTAATGGGGGCTAATTTATCTGTTTCCAACCTGACAGGACGAGTTCTCTTGTCATCAAAACGAAGGCTTCTCCGAATATCCTCAAATCTATTGACTGACATTGTAGCTTTGTAATGTGAATCGGAAAAAGGGTTCATAAAGAGTTCTCTGATAGGAACATCGCATGATTTTGTACTCCCTGCCAGAAGAGTAAGGCCAATATAAGCATACAGTTCCTCTTTTGTTATATTTTTCCATGTTTTTTTTCTTCCTGAAGCGATACATTTTCCTTCTAAGTTAGTACAGAAAACTACCTCATCTACAATATCATCTGAAAAAAATTTACAGAACATATCTCTTTCGGACAAGAATTGTGGAATTCCTACAGTTCCTTGAGCAACTCTTACAATATTATGTGATGGGGTTCGTCCAAGAACCTTAGCAGTGCTGTTCCAAAAAACATTAGTTTTGGATGTTCTATTTGTACGTTCTGCTGGATCCATTACTTCTTCATCATCTGAAGAATCACTGGACGATAAAGTAGAGACATTAGCTGGTGGCATGTACTCTTCATCAGACAAAGAAAGTTCACTGTCTTCATCACTATCAAAAATGATTGCTTCGATTTCTTGGTCAGTCAAACCCCTGGATGTAGACTGTGCCATTGTAACCTTAGAAGTCAGTAAACTAAAATAAAAAAAAAAAAGAATACAATCAGGGTCGTACACTCTTTGTTAGTGTGTGTGCTAAGGGTAAAGTGCAGACCCCTCCTCTCACCTTCAGCAGGTCACCAGTTTCTTTTAGGTGCAGTAGAAGCTTTTGGATTTTTGGAACTCAGAAAGTTTCTTTTTCAAGAAACAAGAAAGCTGACTCCTTCCTCCAAAGTCTCTTCAGCAAGTAGCACACAATGAACAGTGCTCAGGATCTATGATGATGTCAGAGACGCATGACGTTGTGAGGGAGCCTCCTTCCCAAGATCACATGACCATGTAGTCAGGCAGAATTCACACTCTTCATAGCAACAGCAGAGTCATAAACACTGAGTCAAAGACTTCCCCAGCAACAGTGAAGACAAAAAGACTTAGGATCACATGTAAGCCTAGTACGGGCCTAAAAGGCCCCAGGTATGTGAATATGGGGTATTCACAAAAAGGAGTTGTTATACCGAAATGCCTGTAACATAAAAATAAATGAACAACTGGAAATGACAAACAACTATATAACTGAGGAATACCTAGAGTTTCAAAATTCTAACTAAAGTAATCTTGCAGAAAATAGAAAACAATTAACAGGGCGGGCCTGCGAGGCCCCAGGTATGCGTTCTAGGGTTAAGATCTTTTGGATCATGTTTAAATCAGCAGTGCATAACAAAAATCCACCATACCCTGGTATCTCTCTGAAAACACATAGCCCGGAGCAGTGGCTAAGAGCCGGTGTTTGATCTGGGGAGGGTGAATACCTGCTCTACTTGTTATTTCAAAAGTACAAAAACTTTTGGGACCATTTTTCATGAAGTGGGAAACCAAATTAAGTTATTTACATTGTATATATTTGATTTGAAAAAGATATATGGAAACACCAGCTCTCCTATTCCAGGTGTGAATGAAAGTGAAGCACAGAATCACACTGTGGCCACATGGGTACAAACAATAAGGAAAATGTTGCAAAACAATCCAGCTTCAGATGTATAAACCTCCGTAGTTAAAATCCATAGTTTAATGGTACTATAAAAAAATATGGATATAGTGTGCAATTAAAAAAACGAGTTTCAAATGTCAGAGTGTTCTTAGTCTGGCGCCAAGGCTAAGAACATTCTGACATTTGAAACACTTTTTGTTACTGCACACTGTATCTTTATGTTGAATTTGTAACAATAAACTATGGATTTTAACTTCTGAAGTTTATACATCTGAATCTGGATTGTTTTGCAATATTTTCCATATATGAGATTGACAAGTTTGGCACAGTAGATCACAACAGTAATTGGCAGTGTATGAACCTACATAGAAAACGGAGTATAACGCCATGGAGTCAATAAACATAAATGGTTATAATATCAAAAATGATTCGCTCTTTATTAGTACAGGTGCATAAAAGGTGTACATTACAAAATACAATCATATGATCAGATGTCGGATATGACACTAAGAAAAAGAGGGGATGGATACACCGCACATGTATGGTAAATGCAATGGTACAAAAAATGACAATACATAACCCCAAGAAACTGCATGAAGACTAATACCCATGCTGAAGAGTCTCACACTTAGCCGTCTAATGTTACTATCAAAGTGAAGTACATACCACAAGACATGGGGAATTCATACAAAACCTTCCAATAAAGTGCTATATGCAAAAAGGTGTGGGGAAAGTTATGGAAAGGTAACCATGCTTACCCATAAGGAAAGTGCATGTGCGTGATGTCCCGCCCCAGAGCCCCTACGCACGTTTCACGCTAGGCTTCATCGGGGGGCATGTGTGGTGCTGCTGGAGATGCGGGGTATAAATGGCTAAGGAACAGGTGTCCAAAATTAGCATCGCTGCGGGAGGAAATGAGCGCATGAGAGGCGGGCCCCGATCGCGGCACGTCACATCAGGCCGTCATTACCTGTGGGAGGGACAGGGAGAGATACAGCTCTCCTGACGTCATTGTCCCGCCCCAGGCAGAGCTGACGCCTTCCGAGACGCCCACTAACAGCGGGACCAGCCGCGCATGCGCAACCACGCAGTGGCCATTTTAAGTACTGGCCAGAAGAAGGGGCAAGTGGAGATAAGAACGCGGAACAAGCGCATGTAGCGCAATATACAAAAATGACATCACAAGAATGTCTAAATAAATTATTTGTATAAATAATGTCTGGTAATGATTATAGCACTCTTTTTCATCAATATGATATCGTCATCATTCAATTGGGACAAAGCCCACTTAAGATTAATCATAGTGGTCAATCTGTTATAAATCATAGTATCTAAGGAGTGCGATATATCATACCATCTTATTAAGATATCAAAATCTCATTTGATGTATTATAAGTGTAAACATAAAATTACGGCACAGAGATAACTTGTGAAAACAGAAAAATACATATATAGAAATATAATTCCAAGATCTACATAGAAAGCAGAAAAAATAGCAATAGCATATCCTGTGCACAGACAAAAAATGAGGTTCCACGTAATTAGTTCTCCACCATTTCTTCCAAAATTCCAGATGAACTTGATAAAAACATACGATCAAAAATAACCCCGCATAATGCATCCAATAACTCATACTGACTGTACACTGAGAAATGATAAATAAAAACAGCAATTAAAAACAAGAACAAAAACAACTTATACACAAATATGTATATAATAGCCAGAAAGACATATTAATGCTAAAGAAAGGGGGCAAAAGATAACTTCTCATTGAGTCCATGAGGTGTCATAGAACCCAAAGTGACTATCCATCGGCACTCAAGCTGGGCTAAGATCTTCTTATAGTCTCCACCCCTAGTCCCCAAATGTACTCTATCGATCCCTTTGACTTTAAATGTCCGTGGATCACAATTATGGACTTGCTTGAAGTGCCGAGGGATAGTCTTCAATATTGCAACATCTAAAATCTCCTTAGCCGCCCTTATATCCCTAACATGTTCCCTAACTCTAGTACGAAGCTCCCTAGAGGTGAGGCCCACGTAGATCAGGTTGCATCCACATACCGCATAATAAACCACATATGTGGTGCTGCAGGAAATATAATTTGTGATATGGTATTCCATACTACCATCAGCCGCCTTAAAGGTGGTTGCCCTAACGATATTTTGGCAGGCCACACATGAGCCACATGGGTAGCACCCCCACCTCTGGGGCCTGGCACCGAAAGGGTTAGTAGGTCTAGCCACATAATGACTTTTCACAAGAAAGTCTTTCAAGTTCCTTCCCCTTCTAGCAGTCAAGAGGGGTCTATCAGGTAGAATTCCCTTTAATGTCATATCTGTTTGTAAAACAGACCAGTGTTTTCCCATGATCTCTCTAATCCTGTGCCACTGATTATTATAAGTCACAATGCACCTCAGTGGTTGTTCCCTAGATATATTGGCATGCTGTTTAGAGTCAAGGAGTTGTTGGCGAGGGGTCCTCCTGGCACGAGAATAGCCCGACTTAATGTTTCTCATACTATATCCGCGATCTCTGAACCGCTGGGTAAGGTCCCGAGCCTGATCCTCAAAGATCCCATCAGTGGAGCATATTCGCTTCATTCTCAAAAACTGACCCACAGGAATGGCCCGAATGGTTGAAACATTGTGGGCAGATGATGCATGTAGTAGGGAGTTGACAGACGTGTCCTTCCGAAATACATCAGTTTGAATTGCACCATCCCCACATAATGTGATCTTAATATCCAAAAAATCAATCTCACTCGCCGCCACCCTGTGGGTCAGTTTAATATTACGACGATTTTGATTTAAACCACAGATGAAATCGAGGAGGTCAGACTCGGTCCCCTGCCAAATTATAAAGACATCGTCGATATAGCGGTACCAGCACTGCACATGGGACGCGGCACATGCACCATCCCCGAAAACCTCCCGCTCCCAGTGTCCCAGGAAGAGGTTAGCGTAGGATGGCGCACAGGCCGCGCCCATTGCAGTGCCGCGTCGCTGCAGATAGAATTTGTCTTTGAAGGTGAAATAATTGTGAGTTAAAATAAACTCGAGCAATTCTAAGATCAGTGATCGTAGGGCTGGGTCTAAATTACTCATGCCAAGGAAGAACCCCACAGCTTCCAATCCATCTCTATGTCCAATGCATGTATACAGGGACTGTACGTCAATCGTAGCAAACAACATGCCTGGTTCAAGATGGAGACCATCTAATTTCTTCAGGACGTCCATAGTGTCCCTGACATAGGAGGGCAGCGTCTCCACTAGAGGATGAAGATAGTATTCAATAAACTTACAAATGGGATCGCAGAGCCCTCCCATGCCAGAGACAATCGGACGTCCAGGGAGATCCACTGGATCTTTATGTATCTTCGGCAGAAGATAGAAGGTGGGAACAACCGGATACTTGACTAGTAATCCGTCAAAGATCTTTTTATGAATAATACCTTGGTTAAGGGCATAATCTAGAATATCATGAATGGCTGCACTAAAGGAACTAGTAGGATTATATGGGAGGTATTCGTACGACTCACGATCTCTCAACTGCCGGAAGGCTTCTTTTTCGTACTTTGATGTTGGCCAAATGACCACATTCCCCCCTTTATCCGCTGATTTTATGACAATATCCCTTAAAGATTTAAGCTCCTTTAGGGCAACTCTATGGGCCCTTGTCAGATTATCTCCCTTGTGTGTCCTTGTTAATGTTTTTATATCCTCAACTACCAATTTATTGAAGATCTCAATCGATGGACAGAGGGAAAAAGGGGGGAATGTGGTAGACTTCGGCACAACAGAAGTAGGAAAAATACCTGAGGGGTTGAGTGATCCCTCCCGTTCTAATTCCTCCAATATGCCCAAAGCTTCCTGTTCCGCCGACGAACATAAAGTGGTACTATCAACCGATTTCAATTGAAGTTTGCGTAGTAAGACTTTTCTTAGGAACAATTGTATGTTCTTCATGGCTGAAAAAAAGTTAAAATCATTAGTAGGAACAAAATTCAGACCCAGACTCAAAACCTCAAGTTGATTTTTAGTCAAAGAGTGGGTGGAAAGATTAATTACCTCTAAGGCATTCCCAGATTTGTTTTTTTTCTCCAGTGATTGAGGTGGGGTCATTTTGCGTTTGTTAGAGGATTTACCCCTAAAGTGCCCTTGTCTTCCCATAGCAAATCTCTCTTGATGAATATTACCACGGTGGCCACTACTTTGTGGCTCCTCGTCCATAGACGAGGCTGACGAGAAGGAATTGTGATGAGTTCTGGGCATAGATTGAACAGGCATTTGTTTCTTTCTCCATCGATATACCTGATTGTTTTTATAATCTAACTGATCCCGCTGATACTTTTTAGTTTTTGAAGCCACAATCTCCTTCTCCCACTTTGAAAAATCATTTTCAAGCTGTTTTAATAATTGTGAAGATTCTTCTGTGGATAGTTTACTATTAAGGGATTCCTGCAGGTTATTGATCTCCAATTCAATTTCTTGGAGAGAGGATGTGTTGGATTTTATAAGTAACCCCATATATCCCTGTGAACAGCCCGAGGACAGTTCCTCCCACTGTTTTTTCAATACTTCATCTTCAATAGTAAAAGAAGGGAAGACCTGTACACGGAGGCCTCTTGGAATCAGGCCCTTTTCCAAATATCTTTCTAGGAATGCCTTATTCCACCACAAGCGTATTTTCTTATTACATAGGTATTTGAGTCTAGATACTGATTCATCCGTTTCTCTTGTATTTAAAACCACACTAGTGTCATCACCAAAAACCTGATCAAGTTTAGAAAGCCACGTCTTTTCACGTGCCCTGTAATCCATGCTGCTGGATGAAGCTGTGAATACACACAGAAAAATACACAATTTAACATAATCCAACAT
This sequence comes from Dendrobates tinctorius, assembly GCF_039654945.1. Taxonomy (NCBI): domain Eukaryota; kingdom Metazoa; phylum Chordata; class Amphibia; order Anura; family Dendrobatidae; genus Dendrobates; species Dendrobates tinctorius. Next base: position 13,288,803 of record NW_027361711.1, read on the forward strand.
AGCAATGAACATGATACTTTTTCCTATCAAGAAAAAAGAACGTTCATAATGGCATAAACAAAAGGGCAACTCCCTTAGAAATATATGGACCTACATAGAAAACGGAGTATAACGCCATGGAGTCAATAAACATAAATGGTTATAATATCAAAAATGATTCGCTCTTTATTAGTACAGGTGCATAAAAGGTGTACATTACAAAATACAATCATATGATCAGATGTCGGATATGACACTAAGAAAAAGAGGGGATGGATACACCGCACATGTATGGTAAATGCAATGGTACAAAAAATGACCATACATAACCCCAAGAAACTGCATGAAGACTAATACCCATGCTGAAGAGTCTCACACTTAGCCGTCTAATGTTACTATCAAAGTGAAGTACATACCACAAGACATGGGGAATTCATACAGAACCTTCCAATAAAGTGCTATATGCAAAAAGGTGTGGGGAAAGTTATGGAAAGGTAACCATGCTTACCCATAAGGAAAGTGCATGTGCGTGATGTCCCGCCCCAGAGCCCCTACGCACGTTTCGCGCTAGGCTTCATCGGGGGGCATGTGTGGTGCTGCTGGAGATGCGGGGTATAAATGGCTAAGGAACAGGTGTCCAAAATTAGCATCGCTGCGGGAGGAAGTGAGCGCATGAGAGGCGGGCCCCGATCGCGGCACGTCACATCAGGCCGTCATTACCTGTGGGAGGGACAGGGAGAGATACAGCTCTCCTGACGTCATTGTCCCACCCCAGGCAGAGCTGACGCCTTCCGAGATGCCCACTAACAGCGGGGCCAGCCGCGCATGCGCAACCACGCAGCGGCAATTTTAAGTACTGGCCAGAAGAAGGGGCAAGTGGAGATAAGAACGCGGAACAAGCGCATGTAGCTCAATATACAAAAATGACATCACAAGAATGTCTAAATAAATTATTTGTATAAATAATGTCTGGTAGTGATTATAGCACTCTTTTTCATCAATATGATATCGTCATCATTCAATTGGGACAAAGCCCACTTAAGATTAATCATAGTGTTCAATCTGTTATAAATCATAGTATCTAAGGAGTGCGATATATCATACCATCTTATTAAGATATCAAAATCTCATTTGATGTATTATAAGTCTAAACATAAAATTACAGCACAGAGATAACTTGTGAAAACAGAAAAATACATATATAGAAATATAATTCCAAGATCTACATAGAAAGCAGAAAAAATAGCAATAGCATATCCTGTGCACAGACAAAAAATGAGGTTCCACGTAATTAGTTCTCCACCATTTCTTCCAAAATTCCAGATGAACTTGATAAAGACATACGATCAAAAATAACCCCGCATAATGCATCCAATAACTCATACTGACTGTACACTGAGAAAGGATAAATAAAAACAGCAATTAAAAACAAGAACAAAAACAACTTATACACAAATATGTATATAATAGCCAGAAAGACATATTAATGCTAAAGAAAGGGGGCAAAAGATAACTTCTCATTGAGTCCATGAGGTGTCATAGAACCCAAAGTGACTATCCATCGGCACTCAAGCTGGGCTAAGATCTTCTTATAGTCTCCACCCCTAGTCCCCAAATGTACTCTATTGATCCCTTTGACTTTAAATGTCCGTGGATCACAATTATGGACTTGCTTGAAGTGCCGAGGGATAGTCTTCAATATTGTAACATCTAAAATCTCCTTAGCCGCCCTTGTATCCCTAACATGTTCCCTAACTCTAGTACGAAGCTCCCTAGAGGTGAGGCCCACGTAGATCAGGTTGCATCCACATACCGCATAATAAACCACATATGTGGTGCTGCAGGAAATATAATTTGTGATATGGTATTCCATACTACCATCAGCCGCCTTAAAGGTGGTTGCCCTAACGATATTTTGGCAGGCCACACATGAGCCACATGGGTAGCACCCCCACCTCTGGGGCCTGGCACCGAAAGGGTTAGTAGGTCTAGCCACATAATGACTTCTCACAAGAAAGTCTTTCAAGTTCCTTCCCCTTCTAGCAGTCAAGAGGGGTCTATCAGGTAGAATTCCCTTTAATGTCATATCTGTTTGTAAAACAGACCAGTGTTTTCCCATGATCTCTCTAATCCTGTGCCACTGATTATTATAAGTCATAATGCACCTCAGTGGTTGTTCCCTAGATATATTGGCATGCTGTTTAGAGTCAAGGAGTTGTTGGCGAGGGGTCCTCCTGGCACGAGAATAGCCCGACTTAATGTTTCTCATACTATATCCGCGATCTCTGAACCGCTGGGTAAGGTCCCGAGCCTGATCCTCAAAGATCCCATCAGTGGAGCATAATCGCTTCATTCTCAAAAACTGACCCACAGGAATGGCCCGAATGGTTGAAACATTGTGGGCAGATGATGCATGTAGTAGGGAGTTGACAGACGTGTCCTTCCGAAATACATCAGTTTGAATTGCACCATCCCCACATAATGTGATCTTAATATCCAAAAAATCAATCTCACTCGCCGCCACCCTGTGGGTCAGTTTAATATTACGACGATTTTGATTTAAACCACAGATGAAATCGAGGGGAAGGAACTTGAAAGACTTTCTTGTGAGAAGTCATTATGTGGCTAGACCTACTAACCCTTTCGGTGCCAGGCCCCAGAGGTGGGGGTGCTACCCATGTGGCTCATGTGTGGCCTGCCAAAATATCGTTAGGGCAACCACCTTTAAGGCGGCTGATGGTAGTATGGAATACCATATCACAAATTATATTTCCTGCAGCACCACATATGTGGTTTATTATGCGGTATGTGGATGCAACCTGATCTACGTGGGCCTCACCTCTAGGGAGCTTCGTACTAGAGTTAGGGAACATGTTAGGGATACAAGGGCGGCTAAGGAGATTTTAGATGTTACAATATTGAAGACTATCCCTCGGCACTTCAAGCAAGTCCATAATTGTGATCCACGGACATTTAAAGTCAAAGGGATCGATAGAGTACATTTGGGGACATGGGGTGGAGACTATAAGAAGATCTTAGCCCAGCTTGAGTGCCGATGGATAGTCACTTTGGGTTCTATGACACCTCATGGACTCAATGAGAAGTTATCTTTTGCCCTCTTTCTTTAGCATTAATATGTCTTTCTGGCTATTATATACATATTTGTGTATAAGTTGTTTTTGTTCTTGTTTTTAATTGCTGTTTTTATTAATCCTTTCTCAGTGTACAGTCAGTATGAGTTATTGGATGCATTATGCGGGGTCATTTTTGATCGTATGTCTTTATCAAGTTCATCTGGAATTTTGGAAGAAATGGTGGAGAACTAATTACGTGGAACCTCATTTTTTGTCTGTGCACAGGATATGCTATTGCTATTTTTTCTGCTTTCTATGTAGATCTTGGAATTATATTTCTATATTATATATAATTATATTATTATATATACATAATTATATGTATTTTTCTGTTTTCACAAGTTATCTCTGTGCCGTAATTTTATGTTTAGACTTATAATACATCAAATGAGATTTTGATATCTTAATAAGATGGTATGATATATCGCACTCCTTAGATACTATGATTTATAACAGATTGACCACTATGATTAATCTTAAGTGGGCTTTGTCCCAATTGAATGATGACGATATCATATTGATGAAAAAGAGTGCTATAATCACTACCAGACATTAATTTATTTAGACATTCTTGTGATGTCATTTTTGTATATTGAGCTACATGCGCTTGTTCCGCGTTCTTATCTCCACTTGCCCCTTCTTCTGGCCAGTACTTAAAATGGCCGCTGCGTGGTTGCGCATGCGCGGCTGGTCCCGCTGTTAGTGGGCGTCTCGGAAGGCGTCAGCTCTGCCTGGGGCGGGACAATGACGTCAGGAGAGCTGTATCTCTCCCTGTCCCTCCCACAGGTAATGACGGCCGGATGTGACGTGCTGCGATCGGGGCCCGCCTCTCATGCGCTCACTTCCTCCCGCAGCGATGCTAATTTTGGACACCTGTTCCTTAGCCATTTATACCCCGCATCTCCAGCAGCACCACACATGCCCCCCGATGAAGCCTAGCGTGAAACGTGCGTAGGGGCTCTGGGGCGGGACATCACGCACATGCACTTTCCTTATGGGTAAGCATGGTTACCTTTCCATAACTTTCCCCACACCTTTTTGCATATAGCACTTTATTGAAAGGTTCTGTATGAATTCCCCATGTCTTGTGGTATGTACTTCACTTTGATAGTAACATTAGACGGCTAAGTGTGAGACTCTTCAGCATGGGTATTAGTCTTCATGCAGTTTCTTGGGGTTATGTATTGTCATTTTTTGTACCATTGCATTTACCATACATGTGCGGTGTATCCATCCCCTCTTTTTCTTAGTGTCATATCCGACATCTGATCATATGATTGTATTTTGTAATGTACACCTTTTATGCACCTGTACTAATAAAGAGCGAATAATTTTTGATATTATAACCATTTATGTTTATTGACTCCATGGCGTTATACTCCGTTTTCTATGTAGGTTCATATATTTCTAAGGGAGTTGCCCTTTTGTTTATGCCATTATGAACGTTCTTTTTTCTTGATAAGAAAAAGTATCATGTTCATTGCTATGAGTAATTGGCAGTGGCATAACCTGAAGAATCTGGGCTGCAGTGCAAAATATGTAACAAAGCCCTCCAACAAAGCATGACATTTATGATTCCGTTCTTCTCATATGGGGTGTGGATATGACAACAGCCCTTTTACCATCTATATGTATGACCGTAAAAACTGGTCGTAGACCAAAATTTAAAACAATTTCACAAATAAACCAGTAATAATAAATAAAACAATGCGATGATTTTATTGCCTGGTGCTTCACTATCTTATGCCAACCGAAAAACTGAAAAATATGTAAATGCCTTAGATCAAAATATCACTTGATCAGGTTTGATTGTTGTCACAGGAAGAATTTTCTCTCCAACACAGTGAATCTCACCTGGTATGTTTTATTCTTGAAGGCCCTGGGTCCAGATGAGCAGCTGCTATGCAACACAACCAAGTGTCACAGGAGAGCTCCATTCACCACCACTAATGAAAACAACTCACCAAGAACTACAGGCTACTAATCCTATCTAATTAGCTGTATCTGACTCTGGCATCATCCCTACTTTATATCATGAAAATGGAAAGAAGCTAAAAGTTGCTTACAACATGGATGAGCATGTATTTTTCTGGGCTAACACATATGGAATACAGATCTCTACAAAATAATGTTACATTTATAGGTATTCCAGATATTACTTCAACTGTAAAAATGTTACCATATATGAAAAATATTATTTTGGCTACTTGCCAAGTTCAACATTACTGGACCTCACTATTGATAGAGCTCATATCCTTCATAAGCCAAAAAAATTCCAGAAAATTAGAGATGAATAGTTCAAGCTTGTGGTCAAAAACTGCATGAATTTCCTTACCCTCTGAGATCCCAGACTTAACTTATGATTAGCCTTATGAAATGTCAACTGAGTGCCACTTACTGCTCACATGACATCATGACAGGCCAGTGAATCAAATGCCAAGCCAAGTAAGTCAGAAGCTCAGGAAATGTGCACAGCTCCGGTCCTTATCTGAACTGTGAACTGGGATTATGCGAAGCGATGCACTCATCTCTACCAGATATCAAACCTCGAAATGTCCTTGTCTAAATTACCTAAATTCTCCCCAGCTTTCTACAGTTTTTCCATTATTTCACTTAAATAGACTTACCTTGAGTCTTTAGGCATTCATTTCATATATGGAAACTGAAGATTCACCTCTTCCGACAAGCCTACAACCTGCAGTAACCACCGATCCACCAAACCACTGCATGACCAGCTCGGCCCTCGCCTAATTGTATCCTCATCCATCCCTTGTAGATTGTGAGCCCTCGCGGGCAGGGTCCTCTCTCATCCTGTACCAGTCATGACTTGTATTGTTTACGATTACTGTACTTGTTTTTATTAGGTATACCCTTCCTCACATGTAAAGCGCCATGGAATAAATGGCGCTATTATAATAAATAATAATAATAAAATATACAGTATATAATTGCATAGTTACATAGTTAATACATTTGAAAAAAGACACATGTCCATCAAATTCAACCAAGGGACGGTAAAGGGAAAAAAGAAACTGGGATTGTCTCTTCTAAAAGGTGGTGTGCTTCTTTTTCACACTTGCACCGCTAAGTGAATTGTTGTGGAACCCTTCTAAGTCATTTTCTCAGTTGTGCAACAGCTCTCTCTCTTTGCTTCCGTATACGCATCATTTTGACAACTATTATAACTCCCATTCTTTATCAAAATATAATTTTCATGCCAACAAAGTGTTAAATCAAATTTTTCTTCTGCTATGTTCTTGGGAAAAGAGTTCTGAAAAGTGTATTCGCATACACAATAATTGAAATGGAAATTGATGGCAAATAGGAACCATCTGGCCCATCAAATCAGTTTATTTTTATTTTATTTTAAAGCTTAAGAAGGCATCTCAAAACTGCCTGTCATTTTCTACAGATCTTGGAATGTTTATTTTAGTGTATAAGGTTTAATGTATTGCTTCTTTCTGTGCTTGGAAGGTTAAGGTTTCATCATTTTTATATGAGCAGTTTTTATAACAAGAATGTGAAATTGGTGAAAATACTAGAAGATGAATGTAGGAAGCTTCAGCGACAAGGCATGTCATTGTCCAGCCTTTGTTGACATAATGTAGATTCTACTCCTAAGTCCAGGTTCACACATTCAGTATTTGGTCAGTGTTTTACATCAGTATGTGTAAGCCAAAATCAGAAGTAGGAACAATGAGAGGATAAGTATAAAAGAAGCACGTCACCACTTCTGGATTTTTCACCCACTTCTGTTTTTTTCTTACAAATACTGATGTGAAATGCTGACCAAATGCTGAACATGTGAACGTGGCTTTATGGGGTGTTCTGTATCTCTAGATATTAGTTGCTGAGATATTAGTTGCCAGACCCATGGCATCAATAATCAACAGATTCTAATTTATGACCATCCCACCGGTATGTGGTTTTTACCATTAAGGATATAAATTTGTCCCCTTCTCCAAAATTTATGTATGTACGTATAGTGTTACTTGTATGTTTGTAAATGTAAGGTACTCCTGGGGTAGACCCACTAGACCGTGGCAACGAACCTCCCGAGGGCGAGCTGACCAGGTGGACCACCCCCTATACAGGGAGTGTATGGGGCAAGCCCGCGGGTAACTATCACCACGGCAGCTGGTACCCGAGAACGTATAAGCGGACAGACAGGAAGATCCGGAAAGGAGGCACTGGACAGACAACACAGCTCGGAGACACAGGAGAGACGGCACGGCTTGGAAACACAGGAGTGACGGCACGGCTTGGAGACACAGGAGTGACGGCACGGCTTGGAGACACAGGAGTGACGGCACGGCTTGGAGACACAGGAGAGACGGCTCAGGAGCGATGTGCAAGGGCTGGAGACACAGGGAAGGCGGACGAGGGCTGAAGACACAGAACCTAGGAGAGAGCACAAGAGGGAATGAATAAATGCATGGGAAGAGAGCTGGGGAGCACAAGGAGAGCGGCCAGAGTCACTAGCAGGATCTAGTGATAGTCAGGCATCGCCTTCAGGAGGAGGCGGCCTGATATAGGAAGAGAGAAGGGCTTCCGGGTCATGACCTCCAGCTGGAGGAGGAGGCGCGCGTCCTCAGGTGGAGGAGAGCACGCGCCCGGCCATAGCGTGGGGACGCGCCCGCCGAGGAGGAGGAGCGGGGGCGCGCACCAGGCGCGATCCAGGGGGCCGGACAGAGGCGGTCGCCGGCCGAGGAAGGAAGACCGGAGGGAGCCGCGCCGAGGACCGTAGCGGCCGGTGCGGGAGCGAGGCGACCACCGGAGAGCGGGTGAGCCGGGGCCGGAGGGAGGTAAGAGAAGGAGTGCGTGGCAGCCGCCGCGTGACAGTACCCCCCCCTTACGCGCCCCCCACCGCAGACCGGACAAAAATTTAGCCAAGATTCGAGGAGCTTGGATATTCTCCTGGGGCTCCCAGGATCTCTCCTCAGGGCCAAAGCCCTTCCAATCAGCCAAAAAAAAGGTTTTCCCTTTTTGCTTTCTCATGGCTAAAATATCTCTAACCTCAAATACATCGTCTGCGGCGGCAGGCGGAGGTGAGTGAGGAGCTCTAGAAAGGAAACGATTGAAAATGACTGGCTTAAGCAAAGACACATGAAAAGCATTAGGGATGCGGAGAGAGGCGGGAAGCCGCAATTTGTAGGAGACATCATTAATACGGGACAAGACCTCGAAAGGTCCAATATAGCGGGGACCCAGCTTGTGGGACGGGACTTTGAGGCGAATAAACTTGGAGGCTAGCCAAACTTTATCACCTGGGTGATATGGCGGGACATCCAGGCGCCTCTTGTCTGCGTATCTCTTAACCCTGTTACGTACCAACTCGAGAGCGGTCTTGGTCTCCTGCCAGATCCTGGATAATTCACCGGACAGAAGATCAGCCGCCGGTACACCCGAGGCGGAAGGAACCGGTAGAGGTACACCAGGATGTTGACCGTAGACGACAAAGAATGGGGATTTGCCAGAAGATTCACTGACGTGGTTATTATAGGCAAACTCATCCCACGGGAGTAATTCAGACCAGTCGTTCTGGTGGATATTAGAAAAGTGCCGGAGGTAGTTCACCAAACTCTGATTCGTCCGTTCTGCCTGACCGTTGGACTGTGGATGGTAAGATGAGGAGAAGTCAAGAGTGACATCCATCGATTTGCATAGGGCTCTCCAGAAGCGAGAGGTGAATTGGACTCCTCTGTCCGAAACAATATGTCGGGGCAGTCCATGGAGACGAAAGATGTGCTGGATGAAAATCTTCGCCAAGGCGGGGGCCGATGGCAAGCCGGGTAAAGGGATGAAGTGTGCCATTTTAGAGAACCTATCTACTACCACTAAGACGACAGTACAATTGGCAGAGGAGGGTAGGTCCGTAATAAAGTCCATGGCAATGTGTTGCCAAGGAGACGAGGGTACTGGAAGCGGATGTAGAAGACCAGAAGGCAGCTGCCTAGGCACCTTGATCTTGGCACACGAGAGACAGGAGGCGACGAAATCCCGGACATCCTGGGAAAGAGTCGGCCACCAGTAATAGCGGGACACCAGGAGAAGTGTCTTTTTATGGCCGAGATGACCAGCCAGCTTAGAAGCATGGCCCCAGTGGAGGATTCGTCTTCGGTCCCTCTCTGAAACAAAAGTCTTGCCAGGTGGAGTTGCGAGGAGAGAAAGCGGTGCCACGGTGATGAACCTGGATGGGTCCAAGATATGCGCGGGTTCCTCCTCGACATCTGTGGAAAGAGAGGACCTGGACAAGGCGTCGGCTTTAAGGTTCTTGTTACCTGGACGAAAATGCAGGTCAAAATCGAATCAGCCGAAGAACAGAGACCACCTGGCCTGCCGAGGGTTGAGTCTTTGTGCAGACCGCAGGTAAGCCAGATTCTTATGGTCTGTGAAGATAGTGAAGGGATGTGCGGCGCCCTCCAATAAGTACCACCACTCCTCTAGGGTTAACTTGATGGCAAGCAGTTCTCGGTCTCCGATGGAATAATTCCGCTCTGGGGTGGAGAATGATTTGGAAAAGAAACCGCACGTAATGAGCCTACCAGAGGAAGACTTCTGAGACAAAACAGCTCCAGCTCCAGTTGCGGATGCATCTACCTCGAGGACGAATGGTTTGTTGACCTCAGGGCGATGGAGTACGGGAGCCGTGGCAAATGCACGTTTCAGAGATAGAAAGGCTCCCTCTGCTTCAGGGGTCCAGACGTGTGGGTTGGCTCCTTTGCGGATCAAAGACGAGATAGCGCCAGTCAAGGAGGAGAAATGGGGGATGAACTGCCGGTAGTAGTTTGCGAAGCCGAGAAAGCGCTGAATGGCTTTCACCCCTTGAGGACGTGGCCAGTTAAGCACGGCCAAAACCTTCTCAGGATCCATACGCAGGCCAGAGTCGGAGATGATATAGCCCAGAAATGGCAGAGAGGACTGTTCAAAGGCGCACTTCTCCAATTTGGCGTACAGACGATTCTCCCTCAAACGGAACAGTACTCGGCGGACATCTCTTCTATGGGAGGACAGATCAGGAGAGAAGACAAGGATATCGTCGAGGTACACAACCACACAGGAATACAGAAGGTCTCGGAAAACGTCGTTCACAAATTCCTGAAAGACTGCGGGAGCATTGCATAACCCAAAGGGCATGACGAGATACTCATAGTGTCCATCCCTGGTGTTGAAGGCGGTCTTCCACTCATCTCCGGAGCGAATACGGATGAGATTGTAGGCTCCACGGAGATCCAATTTAGAAAAGATTCGTGCCCCACGTAGCCGGTCGAACAACTCGGGGATGAGAGGTAGAGGATATCTATTCTTAACGGTAATCTCGTTGAGACCACGATAGTCAATACAGGGGCGCAGCGACCCGTCTTTCTTTTTGACAAAAAAGAAGCCAGCTCCAGCAGGGGAAGAAGACTTTCGGATGAAGCCCCTGGCCAAATTCTCCTGTACATATTCGGTCATGGCCTGGGACTCGAGTGGACTCAATGGATAGATCCGTCCCCGGGGCGGAGTCGAGCCAGGAACAAGCTCGATAGGACAATCATATTGCCGGTGCGGTGGAAGGACCTCCGCTTCCTTTTTATTGAAGACGTCCGCAAAGGCCCAGTAAGCGGTTATCTACAGAGGCAATATAATTCAAAATATGGGCCTGGGTGTCGCGCTGCTGAGCCAGTTCCTGCTGCAAGCCGGAGATTTGGGAGGCAATTCCCGGATCGGTGGTCTGCAAAGACGAGAGTCGGGACTCCATCGATTTGAGGAAGGACATGATCCTCGCCTGGTTCTCACGAAGGAACAAAAGTTCCTTTTGGGTCGGGGTCGAGGTACCAGCGGGATCCATGGCCTGACTATCCTGTAAGGTACTCCTGGGGTAGACACACTAGACCGTGGCAACGAACCTCCCGAGGGCGAGCTGACCAGGTGGACCACCCCCTATACAGGGAGTGTATGGGGCAAGCCCGCGGGTAACTATCACCACGGCAGCTGGTACCCGAGAACGTATAAGCGGACAGACAGGAAGATCCGGAAAGGAGGCACTGGACAGACAACACAGCTCGGAGAGACGGCACGGCTTGGAGACACAGGAGTGACGGCACGGCTTGGAGACACAGGAGTGACGGCATGGCTTGGAGACACAGGAAAGACGGCTCAGGAGCGATGTGCAAGGGCTGGAGACACAGGGAAGGCGGACGAGGACTGAAGACACAGAACCTAGGAGAGAGCACAAGAGGGAATGAATAAATGCACGGGAAGAGAGCTGGGGAGCACAAGGAGAGCGGCCAGAGTCACTAGCAGGATCTAGTGATAGTCAGGCATCGCCTTCAGCAGGAGGCGGCCTGATATAGGAAGAGAGAAGGGCTTCCGGGTCATGACCTCCAGCTGGAGGAGGAGGCGCGCGTCCTCAGGTGGAGGAGAGCGCGCGCCCGGCCATAGCGTGGGGACGCGCCCGCCGAGGAGGAGGAGCGGGGGCGCGCACCAGGCGAGATCCAGGGGGCCGGACAGAGGCGGTCGCCGGCCGAGGAAGGAAGACCGGAGGGAGCCGCGCCGAGGACCGTAGCGGCCGGTGCGGGAGCGAGGAGACCACCGGAGAGCGGGTGAGCCGGGGCCGGAGGGAGGTAAGAGAAGGAGTGCGTGGCAGCCTCCACGTGACAATAAACTCTTCAAAATTTTCCATATTTCTGCATACATTTGCCCTAAAGCTACATCAGATTTTCACACAGGTTTGAAAAGAAAATAAAGAGAGACAAATAAAACAAAATGAGTCCAACAAGATCTAATATCACATGTCTGTGAGCAGAACAGTATGTGAGCCTTTAAGATGAAGAGATAAAGGTGAAATGAGAGTCTGGTGTTTTCAATCAATGGGATGAAAATAAGATGTGAATTGGCAACCTGGCTTGTTTAACCCCTTCCTACCACAGCCTGTTTCACAGTCCTAATGAGACCAAATTTTTAAATTCTGACTAGTGCCATTTTATGTGGTAATAACTCTAGAACAATGCAACGTCTCCCAGTGATTCTGAGAAATTTTTTGCACTACACATTTTACTTGATGATGATAATATTAAATTTAGATCAATGTAGTTTATGTTTATTGATGAAATTATCAAACATTTAAAAAAAATTGTAAAAATTAGCAACTTTTATAACTTTAGCACCTTCACGACATCTGCCGTGCATGCATGGCTCAAAAATTAGAATTTCATCAAAAAGTTAATTTACTTCAGTTCTTCAATACAAAAAGTGAAACTCATATATTAGGCTGGTTTCACATTAGCGCTTTTTAAGCGCACGCACGGCCGGGGGTAGCTCCGCCCCCGAGCCGGCTCTCTGCCCGGCGTGCCCGCCCCTTGCTTGTAGCGCCGCCTCCTAGCGGACAGCGGCACCTGCGATCGGCGCACTCTATCTTTAGCATAGGGTGCGCAGATCGTGCGCAGGCCATGCACTAGTTGCGCTTTGACCTGCGCTGCGCACTTTTGACGGTGCGCCGTGCGCACCAAAATCCGAAAAGTTTGATTTTGGCGTGCACGGCGCACCGTCAAAAGTGCGCAGCGCAGGTCAAAGCGCAACTAGCGCACGGCCTGCGCACGATCTGCGCACCCTATGCTAAAGATAGGGTGCGCCGATCGCAGGCGCCGCTGTCCGCTAGGAGGCGGCGCTACAAGCAAGGGGCGGGCACGCCGGGCAGAGAGCCGGCTCGGGGGTGGAGCCAAAATCAAACTTTTCGGATTTTGGCGCGCACGGCGCACCGTCAAAAGTGCGCAGCGCAGGTCAAAGCGCAACTAGTGCACGGCCTGCGCACGATCTGCGCACCCTATGCTAAAGATAGGGTGCGCCGATCGCAGGCGCCGCTGTCCGCTAGGAGGCGGCGCTACAAGCAAGGGGCGGGCACGCCGGGCAGAGAGCCGGCTCGGGGGCGGAGCTACCCCCGGCCGTGCGTGCGCTTAAAAAGCGCTAATGTGAAACCAGTCTTATATTGACCCTTTACAGGGTGATCTATTTCAAGTGTTTATTCCTGTTAACTTTGCTGATTATGTCTTACAGCCAAGGAATACCCAAATGTCATTATCTCAGTAAATTAGAATAATTAACAAAAAACACCTGCGAAGGCTTCCTAAGCATTTAAAAAGTTCCTTAGTCTGTTCCAGTAGGCTTCACAATCATAGGGAAGACTGCTGCCTTGACCGATGTCCAGAAGACAGTCATTGACACACTCCACAGTGCAAGCCAGTAAAGGAGGGTAAGCCAGTAAAGGTCATTGCTAAAGAAGCTGGCTGTTCACAGAGTGCTGTATCCAAGCATATTAATGGAAAGGTGAGTGGAAGTGTAAAGGTTGGCTACGGCCGTAGTCATGGCCGAGGACACCGGGGCGCCATAGCCTTGGCCTCCCTTCACAGACACACTATATTGCTCTTGTAATACACTTGCCTCTTCATTCCTGGTGCCGACGAGGTCCACACTCCTTTTCGTGGGGTCGCCTTTGACGTCATGCGAATGACCAGAGACACAATCCAGGTAAAACTCAAAATGCAAAACTTTACTTTCAGATCTTGGTAGTATCATCTACATCAGTTTCCATGTTACACAATACTGCATATTTCCCTTCTCCTCTCTCCCTGTCACACGGTTCGAGATCGGGTCATACCGCACTGTAAGTTTTCCCGGCATCCTCGTTGTGTAAGCTCACTGTATGCAAGGGGTCCATCATCAATTTCGCCCCAGCACCAAGGGAGTCCACGCATGCTAGCAATCTCCACATACTGAGTAATCCGCCTGTCTGTCTTGCCAGGAACTGTACTGCAGTCTTCTTAATGGGAAACTGTGTCTCCTGCTTCTGGAGAACTTGATTCCCTACCACTTCAGCTATATTTTCACTAGCTGGAGCACTGTCTCTAGATGGCTGGGCACTCACTTGAATGTTACGAGGTGTTGGGCAGCAACCCAGGCATATTGCCCACCCGAGCACTGTGGGTTTCTCGCCCTGAAGGAACTCTATCCAGGAAGCTCTCCTGCCTTATTCCCCTGCTAACCCCTCCTAAATTAACTATTTCCTATGCTGGATTCTAATCACTAATATGTACAGTCCACTGACCTCTGTGCCCCATCTAGTGGCCATACTATACACTGCACTGTACCTATTTTATACATTATGCAGCAGAAATATAACAATAAACTTGTCATTATATACATATATTACAGCACCATTAATACATACACTTGTCACATATGACATTAAACAATACTTAAAGGGTTATGGGAGCATATCATCCTTCGTAACCTCTTAGAGAAGGAATAAGATTAGTAGAAAAAAGTGCACAAGCAACCGGGAAAACTGCAGCCTTTAAAGGATTTTTGTCATGATCCAGGTTGGATTATGACAGATAAAAGCACTAGTAACCTTTTTTTTTCCTTAAGCTGTGTGCTTAAAGATAATTTTGCCCCCGGTGGCCATTAGGGTCATTGCACTGTGGTGGTTTCAGTTCTAGTTTTGCCCCGGTGGCCGTTAGGGTCATTGCACTCTGGTTACTTTAGTTAGTGCACGTGATTATGAAGCAGGTGTGATTGCTGGCTCTTACCTATAAAAGAGTGTCAGGAGGTTGCAATCACTGTTGGTGATAGTAGTCATTTCCAACCATCCTTGGTGGAGGAAGGAGCTAGAGAGAGTTCCTGGCAGCTCAGTCAGAGTCCTGGTGTGGAAAGAGCTAGAGAGAGTTCCTTGCAGCTCTGACAAAGCTTGGTGAAGTAGCAGCGATTCTGGTGGAAAGCTGCATTCTGGTGGTGGACTCTGTTGCTGGGAGCAAGAGCAACAGAGCAAAGCTAAGTGGTGTTATCCATGTTTGCAACTTCCCGTTTGTGTATTTTAGTGCAGTGGTGGGATTAGTTTCTGCACTGTCCAAATCATTAGAAAGGGCTAGGTGCAGGGTGAGCTAGGGTTCTTACGTTCCAGCTCGGCGACAGGTGCGGAGCCTGTATAGGGAATGTTAGGAGTGTAAAGACTGGCTCAGGGGAGTGCAGGAGGTCTCCATGTCCCTGTTCCCTGTCGCAGGGCCCTCTATTATGAATGAGTCACCGAGGAGGAAAAACAAAAACAAACTAAGCCCCAGAAAACCAGAGAGGTTGGTAACTAAGCGGATTGCAGACCCTTGATCCTATCCACACAACTAGCAGTAGCTGTGGAGCGTACCTACGATGATCCTAGATGCCTCATCACAGCCAGAGAACTAAATAAGCCTAAAGCAAGAAAAGGGGAAATCTAAACTGCCCCAGAGCAGACCCCAAAGCAATAGACAGCCCCCAAACATGTATTGATGGTGAGACAAGATGAAAACACAAACACAGATAGAAAAATAGGCTGAGCAAACGATGGGGCCCACACTAACTAGAAAGGACAGGAAAGGAAAGATGCTGTCTGCAATCATGCACAAAACCCTGCCAAAAAGTGTCCAACACTTTCTGATTACAACAACCCTGAAGTCGCTAGACTTCAATTCCCTATATCAGCACTCTGGTATATTCTGAAAACAGAGCAAAAAGAGACCAATCTGATCAGGGACAAAAAGCAAACTGGCATAAACAGAGACATAAGAATGGAAATTCAGCACAGCCCCAGCAGGGGCTGGCTGACCACAAAAACTGAGTTAACCATACCAAATCTCATGTGAAAAATAGCAACGCACACTTAGCTTGAGAAGGCAGGAACAGAACTGGAAACCAGAACCTCAGGGCAGGAGAAAATCACCAGCACAAAATTAGGGAGTCGGCTGTCTTAAATCCAGTCAGAGACTCCTGATGCCCACTCACAGTCCTCCTCCTCAGGTGGCAGGTGTCTGCAATTTAGATCAGCTTCATTACCTGCTGTCACCACCAGAGGGAGCCCTGATGGAGAACTCACGACTCCTCTGTCAACACAGCCATCTCCACCATCCTCACCAGAAGCCAGAGGTAAACCAGAAAATGAGTTCACAACAGCCCACCATTGTATCGGTTTCCCTGGTGTTTCCCTTTATTATTTAAATTCATCCTGCTGGAGGCGGTGTATCCTGATACACGTATAATTCTGAAATTCGCCTGCTGGAGGTGGTGTATCCGGCTGCACGTTTTATTATTTAAATTCGCCCTACTGGAGGCGGTGTATCCAGGGTCGCGTGTGTCATATAAATTTGCCCTGCTGGAGGCGGTGTGTCCAGTCACACATGACCGTCACAATTTTTAAGAAAAGGTCATTCAAAAATTTCAGGAAAATTCACAAGGGGTGGACTGCTGCTGGATTCATTGCTTCAAGAGCCACCACACAGGCGTATCCAGTACATGGGCTATAAGTGTGGCATTCCTTGTGTCAAGCCATTCATGACCAACAGACAACACCAGTAGCATCTTACCTGGGACAAGGAGAAAAAGAATGTCATGATTCCACTACTCAGTGTCTGGGACTCTGTGATGGACAGCTTTGTCATCCTATCCTGTGCTGGGGCATGCTGAGCTGTTGGTGCTTTTATTGACAGCTCGGTTGACCTATCTGACTGGAGGTGCTGAGATTTACACAGGTGCTCCATGTTTTGTTAATTCCCCTACTATTTAGGTGAGCTGTCTAACCTAGGTCATTGCCAGTCAAAAGCTTGTTCTAAGCCTGTGCTCTCCAGTGTGTTCGCCTGTACCCTGTGCTGTAAGTTCTTATCTTCTGCTGCTGCTGACCTTTGGACCATGCTTTGACTACCCGTTTGTTATTGCCCCTTTGCATCTGATATTCTGCTGCTGACTGTTATGAATGGGTCACCGAGGAGGAAAAAACAAAGCAAGCTAAGTCCCAGAAAAACCAGAGAGGTTGGTAACTATGCAGATTGCAGATCCCTGATCCTAACCACACAACTAGCAGCAGCCGTGGAGCATTCCTACGATGATCCTAGACACCTCGTCACCGCCGGAGGACTAAATAAGCCTAAAGCAAGAAAGGGGAAAACTAACTGCCCCAGAGCAGACCCCAAAGGATAGACAGCCCCCACACATGTATTGACTGTGAAACAAGATGAAAACACAAACACAGGCAGGAAAATGGGCTGAGCAAATGATGGGGCCTAAACTAACTAGACAGGACAGGAAAGGAAAGACACTGTCTGCAATCTGCCAAAAACCCTACAAAAATAATGTCCAACACTTCTGATAACAAAATTAACCCTGAAGTCACTAGACTTCTCCCACTATATCAGCACTCAATATTCTGAGACAGAGCAAAAAGAGGCCAATCTAATAGGGGACAAAAAGCAAATTGGCAAATACAGATAAATAAAAGTGGAAATTCAGCACAGCCCCAGCCGGACCTGGCTGACCACACAAAAAACTGAGTAGACCAACAAAATCAAGTGTGAACATTAGCAGAAAAACTTAGCTTGAAATGACTGGAACAGAGCTGAACACCAAGAGCTGAAAAGTCAGATGGAATCACCAGCACCTGAATAGGGCGTCGGCTGACTTAAATCCAGTCTGAAATTCCTGAGGTCCAATCGTCTTCCTCATTATCAGGTGGCAGATCTCTACTGATAAAATCAGCCTCACCACCTCCTGTTACCACCAGAGGGAGCCTGGAAGGAGAACTCACAACTGGTAGACCAGAAAATGAACTCACAACAGCTGACCTTTGGACCGTGTTCAGACTGCCCGTTAGTTATTGCCCCTTTGCATCTGATATTCTGCTGCTGACCTTTGGACCGTGTTGAGACTAGAGTTGAGCGACTTTTGGTTTTTTAGGGTCGCGTTTCGTTTCGTGAAACCCGACTTTTCCAAAAGTCGGGTCGAGCAAGATCGTCCGATTATAGGGAAAAGTCGGGGTCGTCCCGAAACACAAAACCCAATGTAAGTCAATGGGGAATAAAAGTCGGCAGTGAGAGGAGGACAGGAAACACACCTACAGTGCCCATTTGAATGCCAAAAGCATCAATTCTTCTTTCTTAAGCTTGTCAACCTTAATTAACTTCATAATACAAGTTACGCACTGAAAAATGGGGGTTATTTGGCTACAAACTGTGGGGGGGGAGGGCTGGCTCCAAGTTTTCATGTGCCCTGGGCGAAAGAGCGCTCCTTTAACACATACCACAACTCATCATGCTCCGATACGGCAGAGAAATAGCGGTATAGTCCAATGAAAAATACCTCACTTTTTACATCTCATGACGAGGCACATCTATTTCTCCATACAGAATCATTGGTCCCATATAATGTTTGAAACAGTATATGATGAGCTCCACATAATGCTACAGTATATGTTGGTCCCCATGGATGAAGCTCCACTGTCTTATGGGCCCAAATAATGCTCCAAACATAATGGGCCCATTTCTAATGCTCTAGTGTATAATGGGTCCTGTAAATGCTGCTCCAGTGTCTGATGTCCACCTTTGGAATGTTCCAGTGTATGGTGGGCCCCATCTATCATTCTCCAGAGTATAGTGCTCCCCAAAAATTGCTGTCCCAACATTGAAAACAATCAAATAAGTCTCCTCGCTAGGGAATCCCTGTACTTGTCTGGACAGGTGCTGTAGCTTGCTTAACAGCTCGCCAGCCGTTCTCACGCCCAGTATGGATTACACGTGATTGCACAAAGGTGAGAAAGGGTACAGTATCCCCAGATAACATATATGGATAGCGTACACATTCAAAATATATATCTCAGGAGGCAGGCTCAGACGGTGTTAGGCCCAGTATGGATTGCACGTGATTGCACAAAGGTTATAAAGGGTACCGTATCACCGGATAACATGTATGGATAGCGTACACATTCAAAATATATGTCTATACAGCATGAGGCAGGCTCAGACGGTGTTAGGCCCAGTATGGATTGCACGTGATTGCACAAAGGTTAGAAAGGGTACCGTATCACCGGATAACATGTATGGATAGCATACACATTCAAAATATATGTCTATACAGCATGAGGCAGGCTCAGATGGTGTTAGGCCCAGTATGGATTGCACGTGATTGCACAAAGGTTAGAAAGGGTACCGTATCCCCAGATAACATGTATGGATAGCGTACACATTCAAAATATATGTCTCAGGAGGCAGGCTCAGACGGTGTTAGGCCCAGTATGGATTGCACGTGATTGCACAAAGGTTAGAAAGGGTACCGTATCCCCGGATAACATGTATGGATAGCGTACACATTCAAAATATATGTCTATACAGCATGAGGCAGGCTCAGACGGTGTTAGGCCCAGTATGGATTGCACGTGATTGCACAAAGGTTAGAAAGGGTACCGTATCCCTGGATAACATGTATGGATAGCATACACATTCAAAATATATGTCTCAGGAGGCAGGCTCAGACGGTGTTAGGCCCAGTATGGATTGCACGTGATTGCACAAAGGTTAGAAAGGGTACCGTATCACCGGATAACATGTATGGATAGCGTACACATTCAAAATATATGTCTATACAGCATGAGGCAGGCTCAGACGGTGTTAGGCCCAGTATGGATTGCACGTGATTGCACAAAGGTTAGAAAGGGTACCGTATCACCGGATAACATGTATGGATAGCGTACACATTCAAAATATATGTCTATACAGCATGAGGCAGGCTCAGACGGTGTTAGGCCCAGTATGGATTGCACGTGATTGCACAAAGGTTAGAAAGGGTACCGTATCCCCAGATAACATGTATGGATAGCGTACACATTCAAAATATATGTCTCAGGAGGCAGGCTCAGACGGTGTTAGGCCCAGTATGGATTGCACGTGATTGCACAAAGGTTAGAAAGGGTACCGTATCCCCGGATAACATGTATGGATAGCATACACATTCAAAATATATGTCTATACAGCATGAGGCAGGCTCAGATGGTGTTAGGCCCAGTATGGATTGCACGTGATTGCACAAAGGTTAGAAAGGGTACCGTATCCCTGGATAACATGTATGGATAGCGTACACATTCAAAATATATGTCTCAGGAGGCAGGCTCAGACGGTGTTAGGCCCAGTATGGATTGCACGTGATTGCACAAAGGTTAGAAAGGGTACCGTATCACCGGATAACATGTATGGATAGCGTACACATTCAAAATATATGTCTATACAGCATGAGGCAGGCTCAGACGGTGTTAGGCCCAGTATGGATTGCACGTGATTGCACAAAGGTTAGAAAGGGTACCGTATCACCGGATAACATGTATGGATAGCGTACACATTCAAAATATATGTCTATACAGCATGAGGCAGGCTCAGACGGTGTTAGGCCCAGTATGGATTGCACGTGATTGCACAAAGGTTAGAAAGGGTACCGTATCCCCAGATAACATGTATGGATAGCGTACACATTCAAAATATATGTCTCAGGAGGCAGGCTCAGACGGTGTTAGGCCCAGTATGGATTGCACGTGATTGCACAAAGGTTAGAAAGGGTACCGTGTCCCCGGATAACATGTATGGATAGCGTACACATTCAAAATATATGTCTATACATCAGGAGGCAGGCTCAGACGGTGTCAGGCACAGTATGGATTTGACGGCCCAGATTACACAGCGGAGGAGCAGGGAGAGGTAAAGATTGCAAATGCTGGGGCCCTGCCCAAGCAAGGGGGGCCTACTCGTGGGCGTCGGTACTGGCACTGGGCCCCTCATAGTACAGCGGTGTGTCTGACGGCGGGTGTGCACCACCACCATCAGAGACACTTGATTACACTATGAGGGACCCTGTGCCAGTGCCCGCGCCCAAGAGTCGGCCTACCCACCTGTACAGGGCAACGGCACTCGCACGGTGTCGTGCGCTAGGTGGTGACCCTGGCCATGGGGGGGGAGGCAGCACAGTTAGGGAGTTTTAGAAAGTGGCATATGTTGATGCTGGACATTCAGCTGATGCAAAAGGCGAAATAGGTGAAGTACCAGGAAGAGGTGGACCAAAGCAAGCCATTTTTCTGTCACCCTATGTGTCATCAGGGGAAGGTGGGACAAAATCCTTGGAAACCCATGCGTGGTTCATTTTAATGAAGGTTAGATCATCCACATTTTGGGTTGACAGACGGGTCCTTTTTTCTGTCAGGATTGATCCAGCTGCACTGAAGACTCTTTCTGATAGCACACTTGCAGCTGGGCAAGCGAGCTCCTGTAAGGCATATTGGGCCAATTCAGGCCAGGTGTCCAGTTTAGCGGCCCAATAGTCAAAGGGGAATGACCTGTGTGGGAGAACATCGATATGGGAGGAAAAGTAGTTTGTAACCATAGTTGACAACTGCTGTCTCCTGTCACTTTCCATCGATGCAGTATTACCAGTTGTGTGAGCGGTATTTGAAAATTCAGTCCACAACATTGTCATGAAACCCCTGTCTCCAACGCCACTTCTGCTGTGTGCACCACGAACACCTCTGCCAAGCTGCCCCCGGCCCGTACGGCTCGTGTGAGAACCATCACCGCTGCTGTGTGCTGGGAATGCCTCAAGCAACCGATTTACCAGAGTTGCTTGTTTATTAGCCAATATTAGGTCAAGGTTCTCCTGTGGCATGATGTTTTGTAATTTGCCTTTATAGCGTGGATCCAGGATGCTGGCCAACCAGTAGTCATCATCGTTCATCATTTTGGCAATGCGGGGGTCCCTTTTTAGGATCCGCAAGGCATAATCTGACATGTGGGCCAATGTTCCCGGTGTCAATGATGCACTGCGAGTGCTGGGTGGAGGAGCACTTTCTGGCAAATCCACATCCCTCCAGTCACGCACAAACCCTGTACCAGACCTTGCCACGCCAACATTTTCACTTGCCCCACGAGATGCATCCTCCTCCCCTAAGTAATCATCCCCATCATCATCCTCCTCCTCCTCTTCTTCCTCCACCTCGTCCAGGAGAGGTCCCTGAGCAGACAATGGCTGAATGTCATCAAGGATTCCCTCCTCCTCTTCCTCCTCATCAACATTGGCTGCAGACGCCTGCTCCTTAAGGTGCGTCAAAGTTTGCATGAGCAGACGCATAAGTGGGATGCTCATGCTTAGGATGGCGTCGTCTGCGCTTACCAGCCGTGTGCATTCCTCAAAACACTGAAGGACTTTACAAAGGTCTTTCAGCTTCGACCACTGCACACCTGTCAACTCCATGTCTGCTCTCAAAGTGCCTGGCCGTGTATCCTCCCACAAATGCATTATGGCCTGCCTCTGCTCGCACAGCCGCTCCACCATGTGCAGGGTGGAGTTCCACCTTGTTGCAATGTCGATAATGAGGCGGTGGTTGGGAAGGTGGAGCAATCGCTGCAGCTTCTGCATACGAACGGAGTGTACAGGCGACCGGCGGATGTGCGCGCACAGTCTTCGCACCTTCTGGAGCAGGGCTGTTAACTCCGGATAATTTTTGAGGAAGCACTGCACCACCAGGTTCAAGGTGTGAGCCAAGCAAGGTATGTGGCTGAGTTTTGAAAGGGCTATGGCTGCCACAAAATTACGGCCGTTATCACTAACTACATTGCCTGCCTCAAGATGTACACTGCCCAGCCATGACTCAGTTTGTTGCTTCAAGTACTTGGCCAGCACCTCGGCGGTATGTCTGTCGCCCAAACACATCATCTGCAACACAGCCTGCTGACGCTTTCCACTAGCTGCTCGATAGGGGGACACATCGTGTGCAACAGTGGCAGCTGCAGATGGAGTGCTCGTACGACTGCGCTCTGTGGACGAGCTTTCGCTTCTGGAGGAGGAGGAGGAGGAGGAGGGTGGAACGCCTACAGCCAACTGTTACCTATACCGTGGGCTAGGCAGCACTGTCCCACCACCGCTGTCCCCTGTGGACCCTGCATCCACCACATTAACCCAGTGCGCAGTGATGGACACGTAACGGCCCTGGCCATGCCGACTGGACCATGCATCAGTTGTGAGGTGCACCTTTCCGCTCACTGCTTGAGTGCATGGACAATGCGGTTTTTCACATGATGGTGGAGGGCTGGGATGGCTTTGCGAGAGAAGAAGTGGCGACTGGGTAGGTCATAGCGTGGTACTGCATAGGCCATGAGTTCGCGGAAAGCTGTGCTTTCCACCAACCGAAAGGGCATCATCTCAAACGAGATTAGTTTGGCAATGTGGGCGTTCAAACCCAGTGTACGCGGATGAGAGACTGAGTACTTTCTTGACCTACTCATAGTGTCTGGGAGGGTGAGCTGGACTTGAGAGCTGCATATGGTGGAAGTAGCGGTGGACAGGGCGGACTGAGAGAGGGTTGATGATGGTGATGGAGTTGGTGTTCTTTCTGATGGCCTAGAATCAGTCTTTCGTTGATATAACAGTGGGATTCCCTGACTGCTGTGGCCTTGCAACGACACTTCAACATTTGCTGCTGTGCTAACCGGTGGGCTTACAGTGGGGGAAACAATGTAGCGTTGATGACTACCTTCGTTGTGATCAGTTGCACATGTGGCACTTGAGGTTTGGTGTTGTGTCCACGCTTGCAAGTGCATGCTGGTTAAATGTCTAAGCATGCAACTGGTATTCAAATTTTTCAGATTTTTCCCTCGGCTAAAGGTCTTTGCGCACTTCTTACAGATAACCTTGGCCTGATCATGAGGATTTTGTTCAAAAAAGTGCCACACTGCACTCTTCCTACTTTGGCAGACATTTTGCGGCCTAGCACGCTGTGATCTTTTGACCCTCTGGACAAGCTGTCCAGCAACTCTTTTGATGTTTGGAACCTGTCTTTGGAGTGCTACGGGCCTGCCAGATAACAGCTGTTGCGATGTCGATGTCTGCTGTGGATGCTCCTCATCTGAGCTATTGGAAGCAGCACCCTCTTCCCCCAATGGATGCCAATCTGGGTCAACAACTGGGTCATCCATCACCTCCTCTTCTATGTCATGTGCACCTTTCTCTGTGTCACCGTGTATGGTGGTATAGTGTGCGGGAAGGGGCACCTGAGTCTCATCAGGGTCAGAATCTGGCTCTGTACACTGCGAGGACAATGTAGTGCTCTGAGTGAATGTACCAGCAGAATCATCCATCAGCGGCTGTGCATCAGTGCACTCCATGTCAGATTCATCTTGGCCTGGGTAATTCACCATTTCACTTGATAATCCAGGCATGGTATGTGAAAACAGCTCCATGGAGTAATCAGTAGTATGGCCTGCGTCATCCTTCAATCTTGGTTGGGGTGAAGGACACAAGGAAAGGTGTGGTTCATGAACATGAGCCTCCAATGACGACTCAGTGCTTTTACTTTTTACAACTGAAGAAGAGGAGGCGATAGAGCTGGAGGCTGAGTCAGCAATGTAAGACAAAACTTTTTCCTGATGCTCTGGCTTTAAAAGCGGTTTGCCAACTCCTAGAAAACTAAGCGTTCGAGGCCTTATGTAGCCAGACGATGACGCAGGCTCAACACCTCCTGCATTCGGTCCTATTTTGCTCTTGCCACTACCATCAGATCCACCACCAACACCATCATTACCAGCTGCCAACCCCCGCCCAATTCCACGGAATCTTCCACCAGCCTTCCTCATTTTTGGTTGAAATGTGGACAAAATCCAACAAACTATATAGTATGTAAAACAAGGTACAAGGTGTCTATAGGACAGGGGAGATTTTGAATGTCTGCACACACTTTTGGACACTGGACACTTTTGGATTGTGTGAGGCCCAATGAATATCTGAGCGCTATGTGACAGGCTCGATGGCACAGCTGTGACCTAAGTGACTAGAGGATAAGTGAGATTTTGAATCTCTGCACACACTTTTGGACACTGGACACTTTTGGATTGTGTGAGGCCCAATGAATATCTGAGCGCTATGTGACAGGCTCGATGGCACAGCTGTGACCTAAGTGACTAGAGGATAAGTGAGATTTTGAATCTCTGCACACACTTTTGGACACTGGACACTTTTGGATTGTGTGAGGCCCAATGAATATCTGAGCGCTATGTGACAGGCTCGATGGCACAGCTGTGACCTAAGTGACTAGAGGATAAGTGAGATTTTGAATGTCTGCACACACTTTTGGACACTGGACACTTTTGGATTGTGTGAGGCCCAATGAATATCTGAGCGCTATGTGACAGGCTCGATGGCACAGCTGTGACCTAAGTGACTAGAGGATAAGTGAGATTTTGAATGTCTGCACACACTTTTGGACACTGGACACTTTTGGATTGTGTGAGGCCCAATGAATATCTGAGCGCTATGTGACAGGCTCGATGGCACAGCTGTGACCTAAGTGACTAGAGGATAAGTGAGATTTTGAATGTCTGCACACACTTTTGGACACTGGACACTTTTGGATTGTGTGAGGCCCAATGAATATCTGAGCGCTATGTGACAGGCTCGATGGCACAGCTGTGACATAAGTGACTAGAGGAAAAGTGAGATTTTGAATCTCTGCACACACTTTTGGACACTGGACACTTTTGGATTGTGTGAGGCCCAATGAATATCTGAGCGCTATGTGACAGGCTCGATGGCACAGCTGTGACCTAAGTGACTAGAGGATAAGTGAGATTTTGAATCTCTGCACACACTTTTGGACACTGGACACTTTTGGATTGTGTGAGGCCCAATGAATATCTGAGCGCTATGTGACAGGCTCGATGGCACGGCTGTGACCAAAGTGACTAGAGGATAAGGGAGATTGGATTGCTTTTAAAAAAGCAGTTTGCGGAGCAGTGGGTAAACAGCAATGCCAGCCTGTCAGGAAGCCTTAAAAGGCAGCCCAACAACCAACACCACTGATACACCACTATATAGCCTCCCCTTGCACTGCACACACAGTGACTGGTGTGTTGTGCAGGCCAAATTGCTATCAGCAGCAGAAGCAGTTTTTTTTTCTTCTCAGCAGGATAAAAAAAAAAATTGGGATTGCTTAAGCAGTTTGAGGCCCAATGAATATCTGAGCGCTATGTGACAGGCTCGATGGCGCAGCTGTGACTAAAGTGACTAGAGGATAAGGGAGATTGGATTGCTTTTAAAAAAGCAGTTTGCAGAGCAGTGGGTAAACAGCAATGCCAGCCTGTCAGGAAGCCTTAGAAGGCAGCCCAACAACCAACACCACTGATACACCACTATATAGCCTCCCCTTGCACTGCACACACAGTGACTGGTGTGTTGTGCAGGCCAAATCGCTAGCAGCAGAATCAGTTTTTTTGTCTTCTTCCCTGCCTAACGCTCTCCCTACAGAATCAGCAGCAACCTCTCCCTATGCTAAGATCGGCAGAAGTAAGATGGCGGTCGGCGTGCACGCCCTTTTATACCCCCTGTGACGCCCACCAAAGCAAGCCAATCACTTGCATGCCCTTCTGAAAGATGGTGGTGACCCGTGCCTATGTCATCACGTTGCCCACAGTGTCCGTGGATCCTGATTGGCTGAAAAAGAGCGCAAAACAAACTTTTGAAACGCGACTTTGGCGCGTAAGTCGCCGACCTCGTGGCCGACCTCATCCTAGGGTCGGGTTTCGTTTCATGAAACCCGACTTTGCCAAAAGTCGGCGACTTTTGAATTTTTTCGACCCGTTTTGCTCAACTCTAGTTGAGACTACCCATTTGTAATTGGCCCTTTGCATCTGATATCCTTCTGCTGACCTTTGGACCGTGTTCACAATACCCATTTGTCATTGCCCCTTTCCATCTGATATTCTGCTGCTGAATTTTGGTCCATGTTCAGGCTACCCATTTGTTATTTCCCCTTTGCTTATCCACTATTTCTCTGGTATACTGACCCTGGTCACAACCTGACTTACGACTTCGATTTTCCCTTGGCTTAAGATGTGATCTTTTGGTATTGACCCTGGAACTTCGAATTTTGATTCACGGTCTTGCTGTGGGTTGTGACTAGCGTCACAAAGAACTGGATTGTTGCTCAATGGTCAATGGTTTTGTTTTCAAATGAAAGTAAAAGTTGCACTTCATTTGGAATTTAAGGTCCCAGAGTCTGGAGGAAGAGTGGAGAGGCACACAATCCAAGCTGCTTGAGGTCTATTGTGAAATTCCCACAATTGGTGATGGCTTTGGGAGTCATGTCATCTGCTGGTACTGTGTTTTATCAAAACCAGCGCAGCCGTCTACCAGGAAATTTTAGAACACTACATTCTTCTCTGTGCTGACAAGCTTTTTGGAGATGGAAATTTCATTCTCCAGCAGTACCTGGCACCTGTCCACACTGCCAAAAGTGCTAATACCTGGTTTAAAAATAACAGTATCACTGTGCTTGATTGGCCAGCAAACTCACATGAGTATTGTCAAGAGAAAGATGAGAAACAGCAGACCCAACAAAGCAGATGAGCTGAAGATTACTATCAAAGTAACCTGGGCTTCCATAAAACCTCAACAGTGGCACAGGCTGATCGGCTCCATGCCACGCCGCATTGATGCAGTAATTGATGTCAAAGGAGCTCCGACCAAGTATTGAGTGCATTTACATTTCAGTAGGCCAATATTTCAGATTTTAAAATCATTTTTCAAGCTGGCATTATAAAGTATTATAATTTAATGAGATAATGAATTCTGTGTTTTCATTGGCTGTAAGCCATAATCATCAACATTAACAGAAATAAACACTTGAAATAGATCACTCTGTGATGACTCTATATAATATAACTTTCACTTTTTGTATTGAAGAACTGAAATAAATACATTTTTTATGATATTCTAGTTTTGTGAGAAGCTCCTGTATATGTAGGGCAGAACAATTGTGTCTGCTCACTTGCAGTGACGTCGCACTCATCACTGGACGTCGACTACATATTATAGTTGACATTCTGCAGAAACGCCCATGATTGTTGCTTAAGCCGATCACAGGTGTTTAACCTCTCTGATGCTGCTGTCAATAGTTACAGTGACATCGACTGGCATAGCAGAGAGAGGGAGTTCCATCTATGCTACGATCAGCACAACGTGATTGCAATTATATTGTGCCGATGGTCTCCATGTTGACCCCTAGCAAAAGTTGGCTACGGGATCACCCAGGTATGGTGGCCTGCTCCCTGTGTGTCTCCTCCCTGTGCGCAATTCACTGACCTGCAATACAAAAGCATTGCAGAGTATTAAAGTAGATTGGTGATCTGAGCAGGGAAAGTTGACGTCCCATAAAGGACAAGGTAAAAAAGTTAAAATAAAGTTTTCAAACATAGTAAAATATTTGTAAAAAAAAAAATCACAAAATAAAGAGCAAAAAATGAAAAATATTATGCCATAAAAACATATTTAATGTAAAAATAAACCAAACAGTAAATATATTTGGTATCGCTGCATCTGGAACCACCCGAGATCTCGGACTATTGTGATGCAAAAACAATTCTTTCTTCTAAAACTTGTTTGCATTGTGTAAAAGTGGCAAAATATAAAATAAAAGTATAAATATATCCTATTGCCACGTTCAGAATGACCCAATCTATAAAACCGTCATACTAGTTAAACACGTCAGTGGAAAAAAAAAAGTGGCAAAAGACAATGCTTTTTATCATACCGATGAACAGAATGTGGAATAAAACGCGATTAACCCCTTCTCCCCAGGCTATTTCCCACTGTTGAGTTTCCATTTTTAGCCCCTCTTATTTTCTGAGCAACAGCTTTTTTATTTTTCTGTCAATATGGTCATATGAGGGCTTGTGTTTTGCAGGATGAGTTGTACTGTTGAACAACAATCATTGGTTTTAACATATAGTGTACAGGAAAGCTGGGAAAAAAATTCGAAGTGTGGTGAAATTGCAAAAAAAGGGCAATTCCACATTTTTTTTTTTTTTTTACCATGTTCACCAAATGCTAAAAATGACCTGCAATAATAATTCTCCAAGTCATTACAATTTTGTAGATAATAAACATGTATAGGTTCTTTTTTATTAAAGTGGTGAAAAAAAATCCAAAGTTTGTTAAAAATAAATAAATAAATAAATTGTATCATTGTCCGATATCCGTAGTGTCTCCATTCTTTGGGATCTGGGGTTGGGTGAGGGCTTTTTTTGTTCACAGAGCTGACATTTTTTTTGATTTGATGTAGAAATGATGCTTTGATCACCATTTCTTCATAGTAATTGCATTTAATGCAATGTAAAATCGTTATTCTGGAATTTTGACTTTTTTCTCGTTACGCTGTTTACCGATTGGATTAATTCTTTTTCTATATTAATAGATCGGGCGATTTTGAACACAGCGATTCCAAATATGTGAATCTTTTTAATTGTTTAATTTTGAATGGGGCAAAACGGTGGTGATTTAAACTTTTAAATTTTATTTTTTAATATTTTTTAAAAAATGTTTTTTTATAACTTTACATTTGCTTCAATAGTCTCCATGGGAGGCTAGAATCTGTGATCATATGATCGTTTGTGCTACACAGAGCAGGACTTCAGCCCTACTCTGTGTTGCAGAGATGCTTGCTTGCTATGAGCGCCAACTGCATTATTTCCTGTGAATCACCTGAACAGTTAATAAACTTTTTGAATGCGATTTTGATGACTTTGAGGGGTGCAGTTTTTAGAATGATGTAATTTTTGGCTATTTTCTGTTACATAGGGGTCATCAAAGTTACTTAAAATTGGACATTGTCTCCAGAAAATGGTTTTGCAAATTTTGTAGGAAAAATGAGCAATTGCTGATAACATTTTAATCCTTCTGACTTCCTAACAAAAATAGATAATGTTTTAACTTTCATGGTGATGTACAGTAAAAAATGTGACAAATGTTAACTATCAACTATTTTGTGTGATATATGAATAGGTGGGTCTCATCCTATTTACCAAATAATCCAGTGCAGTCTTTTTTCACACACAAATATCTTCAGTGAAAAAAATAATTCATCTGCACTGCCCCATAAAATAACATTGGTCCAAGTGCAACCAGTTCCTGATAGCACTTGGACCAAAAATATGGTTGTGTTCATGAGCCTTAAGCATGAGATCTAAGCTTAATCATTTTGGAAATTACATCACTTTGCGATTAGTGATGGGTGAGTAGCATCGTTGCTTGATTCTCCCCGAGCATGCTCGGGTGTCCTCCGAGTATTTTGGCGTGCTCAGAGATTTAGTTTTCATCATCTCAGCTGCATGATTTGCGACTTGTAGACAGGCTGAATACATGTGGGAATTCCCTAACAAACAGGCATTCCACACATGTAGTCAAGATGTCTAGCAGTCGCAAATCATGCAGCTGAGGCAACGAAAACTAAATCTCCGAGCACGCCAAAATACTCGGAGGACACCGGAGCAACGAGTATACTCGCTCATCACTATTTGTGATTTCTACAGGTGTAGATTTTGACTCCATGTGTTTTTTCCAAAACAAGCTTGCACTGAATGTTGCAAAGTGAAAATTGCAAACATGTCAGTAGTATATATTATAGTGCCCAGCACATTGTGCCCATCTTGTGCTTACACACACCCTGCAACGTATGTTGGTTCCCTTCACTACAGTAATGCCAAAAATATGGACACTAACTGCAGTTTAGACCAGGGTTCCCCCAACTCCAGTCCTCAAGGCCCACCAACAGATCAAGTTTTCAGGATTTCCTTAGTATTGCTCAGGTGATAATTGCTTCACCTGTGCAATACAAAGGAAATCCTGAAAACATGATCTGTTGGTGGGCCTGAAGGACTGGAGTTGGGGAACCCTGGTTTAGACACACTGTGAGGCTCACAATGGAGGCGGCATTTTGATTTGGAAGTGCAGATTTCTGTTAATGGGACGTTTCACTCTCACTTACTTTGAATGAAACAAGTAAGAGCTGCTGATGATCTCACAACCTTTGGCTGCTAGTTTTGTCTGAAGGAAGTAAGAGTGAAGTGGTCACTAACTGGCTGCCAGGCTCATGTGACATAACATTGTCATGGGAAACCGACAATGCTGGATTGCCGCAAGCACTAGAGGTAAGTATAAGGTGTTTTTATTCTATGCGGGTGAATATTGCAATTGAGAAGGGGTTGACTGTGAAGTGGAAACCACTTTAAATTTTCTGAAATGTACTGCCAAGCTTTACAGTTCATTTTATCAGAAAGCTCTCAAAATATTGTTATCCTTTATTGTGAACAAGGATATGTCTACACTTCACCATATCTATACAATGAAACTATATACTTTATCATTTTTTGAATATGCGTTGAACATATCTCATGCTTCTTCTTCCTCTTCTCTTTTTTATTTGATGCCTTAACATTTTTTTCTAATTATTAGCTCATCTAGCAGAGTAAAAGCTTATTTTCCATGTGGTCTCAATAAGAAGAGCTCCATAATTTCTATCTGTGCATGAATGAAATCTATTATCCACTCAAGGATTCTCATCAGAGTATAAATGACTTAGCATCATGGAGTTACTATCAACCTCATCACAATATTGACATACTGTATCACATACTCCAATATATACTTCTCTATTAGCCAGAACCAGTTCTCCTGGCAGATACAATTGTTCTGTGTCACTCCTTACAAAACGGTACTAAATTATATAAAATTTGTGTTGTAATTTAGACTTTATTTTCATTCCCTCTTTTTCCCTACTGTAACTGAGTCTTGTGGTGCCGCCCAGTTAGGAAACTTGTAGAGTACTACACAATCATCAAATTTAATTAGCTCTCTAAATTTGAAACCTGAGTGGAACCACACACTATTTAAACCACCTACAATTTGCTAGAAACTGCCAGTTTTATATGTGTACTGACCCTGTTTTTTTGTTTAGTGAATCTCTGCTTCTTGATTTTTCTGTTGTTAATAGTTACTGACTATGGACTGTTTTGGCTTACCATACCGTATATTTTATGATTCATATTCTGAGTTTGATTTCTACTGCAGAATGAGGCAAATATGACTGGCTGGACATAACCATACATCTTTAAGACAACGCTAAAAACAGCCTGGAAGAAATAACAATATACAGGGCTTCACCACACTGCAATCTAACAGTGGAACCGAGAGAACTCTGGTCACGGGACAGCTCTGGTGCCCAAAGTCCCCGTGTAGCCCGAGTATTAATGTGTCATTTACTGAGCATGAGCCATTACAGCATGTCCAGTTAATTGATTCCTAATAAATGTATTAAAAGGAATCTCCTATGTCGCCTAACTATTCCCAACCACTAAAAAAGTGGTCTGCGTTGTGATTTCCTCATGGCATTCCACAGCATCTAACATATACCTTGTAAATTACCTTATTTAATCTGATAACAAACAGAACAAGCTGACTTAGTGGAAAAAAAGATATTGGCTATAGCCTTTATTAAATTCTTGAATACATATATAACCATAAATAAACCTTCTAAATTACCTTATACTACTTATAAAACAAGACATCAGTTTAGCCAAAGTTCAAACCCATTTACCTTTTATAATACCTGTTGTCCATTCAGTTCCTTGAATGACTGACCCATTAGGCTGTGACAAAATAAGAAAATATTGAAAGGGAGGGAGGGTGAGGCAGCACTTCTGGTATGGCAGCAATGAGGACTGACGAAGACCCTCAAGGCTGCCACATTTTAATACCACCTGTCCTGTATTTACTAATCACTGGCCACAGGTTTTAGCCAATCTGTGCATCCCTACCCCATAGTAAAATAGTGGGGAAAACGTGGCGGTAAACCCTTTACCACAACATCTTTTAACCCTTTAGGAGAGAAAAACAATAGCATGGTAATGCCACATATTCCCCTCATAATGGTCTGTGTCTTGACATGGCATTACACAGCATATATGAAAAGGTAAAGTTGTTTCAGCGCACCCTTAGTAGATTCCCAGCAGACTTGATGTGAAGAACACTCGAGATCATGTCATTGCCAGATGTTGAGGCAAGATGCATGTGTGACAGTAGATCCAGCTTCAGCAGAAAAAAAATCAACAGTTTTTATTAAGTCCATTAACCAGCCATTTTTATGTTGTGACAAAGTAGTGATAGCCGGTGTGGCAAAAAGAAGGGTACCAGAAAAATTAAGAACTGCATGCATTTCGAACATTGTGGGTAGCTATGAATAAAATTAGTCCGATGTTATCCTATAAAAAATCAGAAAGCACTTGTTTGATTTATACGCACTTGTGACCATGGCCTAACACAACATTTTAGACCTTCCCAATGCAGACATTTTGACATTAAATGTACAGTAGATGAACACTTGGTGTATATTACCGGATGACATACACTTTTGTACTGAGTGAGAGGTGTACTTTTTGTAAGCTTCAAGCAGATTAAGGCTTCCTTTACATTTACTGTGTTTTTGCTGGCCATTTTTGCAGCCCCAATAGATTTCTATGGGGCCACAAAATCGGCCTGCAAAAATGCGCTGTGTGCCGTATGGCGGTGAGGGCCATATTTGCGGCCATGAAAAAAGATCGAACCTGCTCAATCTTTTTCATGACTTACTGACACGGCCCCCATTGAAAATCAATGGGGCCGCAAAAACAAAGGAAGGTTTTTTTTGCAGTGCACCGTCACTTCCGGTTTTGTGGAAAGCCGTTTTTTTTCCAATACTTTTTCCATAGTATGGTAAACCTGAAAAAAGGCGATCCACAAGTTTTTTGCGGTCCGCTATTGTGGCAGACCGTGAAAATTGTGACGATACAGCCCGCAAAAAAGCCCACAATATCGGGCCGCAAAAAACCCGGTAAGTGTAAACGAACCCTAAAGGAAATCTGTCAGTAGGATCAACCCTCATAAGCTGTCTATATGGGTATGTACTGTAGATCATAGGAAGCTGAATAAAATACTTTGATACAGGGCCATACAGGGAGCAAAAACAGGCTTGGCACACATGCCCCACCTCACCACTTACTGGCCTCCTATCCCATATTCACTTCTTACTTAATAACAAAAATCACACTATCTTCATTAATAAAAATGTGGAATTTAAAATCACCTAAGCACACAGTCAGGGCAAGTGTATGGAAATCACTATACAAGCACCAAACCACCATACAGTGACCATTGTACTTACATTATTATGTTTACTAATGTGCAGAAAATATCAATTTAATCCAGTTACTAATACAAAGTGCCCAACCACATTGTCATACAACTCTATCATAAGGGCTAGGGCTGTAATAAAATTTAAAGGGTTATTTCAAACTTTGCAAGATATCACGATTCCATTTATTATCTTGTACTGACAGATATAGTGAAGTATTAAGTACTTCATACTCATTAGACTTGTGCCGGCCGAAGCCGCCAATATTGAAGGATTATGTCGATTGTCTAATGTGTACACGGGGGTGCTCACCAAGTGATGGCTGGGAAAGATATCGATTGTGTATGTCTGATTTTGCACTGCTGATTGCAGTGTTCTCCTTGAGATAAGCCGCCGGCCGATGTGTCAGTCGGCAGCTTTCTCACACAGAACACAGGAGGACTTGCTGGAGCAAGCACTCATGTGTACAGGAGTGTCGGCCAAAGCATCAATATGTAAGGCCGGCTTTACACTCAGTTATCTTTGGCAGTCCCATACAGACAGGACACTTCACAGCCCAAATATCGCTGAGGGGCCCAATGAACCAACCCTCAGCAATCAGAAAGATATAACGTATTTAGTGAAAAGGTGATAACTTATAATGCCAGAAAAAATTGCTTAAGCTCCAAAACTGGGTTTATGCTAATCAATTTGAAAATTTTTTTTTTCTTTTCAAATAATTTTATTGGTTTTTAGTAATTAAACATGCTAAGGGAAGGAAGGTAGGAAGGGAGGAAAGGGAATGGGAAGTAAAGAACCTTGTACAGGTATGGAAAAAATTTACAACTAGAGAACCCACAAATAGGCATTAAATAGCATATAGCGAATAACAACATAAAAGGAAAAGAAAATTGCCAATCGCTATTATGGGGTAACATTCTTGGAAGGAGATACAACATCCCGGTACTACAACGGCGATGCTTAGGCCACAAAATATAATACCTCTTAATAGGTCTATTTGCTATGGAATTTGTTGTTCCAAGTCTTCCATTTTTTTTGTATATTTGTGAATGTGATTGTTGTTACTCGCAAATCTGCATTCTAAATCGCTATGTTGGCCTATCTTATTAAGTATGTCCGAAAACTTAGGAACCTCGACTTTCTTCCACCATTGTGCTACCATGGTCTTAGTCACTAAAGAGGATGTGTATAATAATGTATCTTACCGAATCATCAAATTGTTCCATGTCTAATAATTTGAAGAATTTTAAATAATCGCTGTTCATCAAATATTTAACAATCGACGGTTGCTTAATCACCTGGTAGACTGTGCTTAAGGGCTCATTCCCACTTGCGATGAAATCAGACGAATGCAATCCGATAAAAAGTCGGATTGCATTCGGACCAATGCTATTCTATGATTGTGTCTTCATCTGCGTTTTTTTTTCCCAGCTCGGATCGGATCACAATTTGACTGGAAAAAAATTGCAGCATGCTGAGATTGTAATTGAAAATTGAATTGCATCCTGCCATAGAAGTCAATGGATGCCAGAAAAAAAATCACACAGCACTCGGCCATGCGAGTGCTGTCCGGTTTTTACACACCGATTGCATTTGAAAAGCCGGCAATTCATGTGCCGAGTACAGTAAAGTCATACTGACAGGTTAAAATAGAATAAATAGAATAGATAAATACACATAGAATAGATGGATATATAGATGCCAGTGACACACACATATACTGTATATGTATATAAAAGCCGGCAAATCAGCAGCAGCATAGTGTAAAATCACTGCAGGAGCCGACAGGATAGAAGAGATGGATTACATACAGTATATACAAATAGAATAGGTAGATATACAGATGTCAGTGACAAATACAATTAGTACAGTGTGTGTGCAGCTTACTGCACATATATTTAATTAGTAAAACATTACTTTTCTGAAAAAAAAATGGCATGGGCTCCCGCGTAATTTTGTTAACCAGCAGAGGGAAAGCTGACGGCTTGGGGCAGATGTTTTAGCCTTTGAAGGGGCTAATACCCATGTAGCTTCCCAGGCTATTAATATCAGCTCACAGCTGTATACTTAGACTTTACTGGCTATTAAAATGGGGGACCCCCTAAAAAATGATGTGGAGTCCCGCTATAATTAATAACCAGAAAAGGCTATGCAGACAATCTAATTAGATTAAAATTAGCATGTCCATAGCAAAAAAGTTCAAATGAGAGAATGTCATTGTTCATGTCAGTAGGTATAATATGTCAGTGTGTCAGGAAATGTAGCATATCAATCGGCGTTTGTAATAGGAAATACAGCATATCTATTATGGCTCATGCAGACGTCCATAAAAATCGGATAAGTGCTACCCATCTTTTTGATGAATAGCACATATCCCCATGTTACTCCATGGTGCTGTGCACGTGTCCGATTCTTTTCTTGGAATAAGTCGGTCCGAGGAAAAAATTGCAGCATGGACAAGTTGCATCTGATGGCCTAAGATCACACTTGGCCATTCATGGGTCCATGGAAAAAACATACTAGTGTGGTCTGATTTTTTTCCTTCTCCACAAACTAAAAAATCGAATCCCGCTATGATCAAACTCTGGTCAAACTCTGATTAGAGTGTGATTAACAAAAAGGGATCGATTTTCTAGGATAAGAGAAAAATGGTCTCATGACCGTCAGCCTTAGTGTCAATAAATACAATGTCAGTGTTTGTGCTAGTAAATGAAGCATGTCAGAATGTGTTGACAGTGTGTTGCTATTAGTCCATGTTTACACGTTGAGTATTTGGTGAGTTTTTTTACATCAATATGTGTAAGCCAAAACCAGGAGTGATAAATCCAGAAGTGGTGACGTGTTTCTATTACACTTTCCTCTGATTGCTCCTCTCATGGTTTTGGCTTACACATACTGAGGTAAAAAACTGACCAAATACTCAACGTGTGAACGTGAACTAATGCAAAATGTGAGTCACTGTTTCTTCCAGTATGTCTATTGCAGATTGTTGTACACTCACACTTCACTGCTCCTGCTTCCTAATTATCATTACTAAATGATCTCCAAGCCTCAGGCCTTAACATCTGGCAGACCTGCTGAATCTGTCTGCTGTCTGAATGCTTATGACAGATGATTGCTGGTAAACAAGGTCTTAAAGGGAACCTGTCACCAGGAATAACCAGCGTTATTTCTGGTGACAGGATCCCTTTAAATTCTGAAATGTTTCAGTTCTGCAATGTCAAAAATGGGAAGCCTGAAAAAAATGAAAATTTGGCACAGCGTCTTATTTCATTTATCAGCTGACATAAAAAAATACTGAGTTCTCATTGCATTTACAGTTGTTGACAGCAATAAGAAGTTTACATAAGATCAAGTTAATTTAGGCAAGGTACATAAAAATTAACGTTTTTAGGCCGGGATCACACACATCGAGATACGGCCGAGTCTCGCAGGTTAAAACCAAGCTCTGGCACCGGCACTCCGGAGCGCAGCGTGCAGCTCCATGTATTGCTGTGCGGCTGCACGCTCCGCTCCGGAGTGCCGGCACCAGAGCTTGGTTTTAACTTGCAAGACTCGGCCGTATCTCGCTGTGTGTGATCCCGGCCTTAAAGTGGGTCTTTCATTAGATTGGTGGTTCACGTAGCGTGAATTTCAACATGGTTGCACTATTGCAGCCAAGTATAGTTTACTTTGAGACTCAGTGACATTTAAGAGTAAAGATACTTTGAAAAAAGCCAATCAGGGATTATAGACTGATACATGACTTTTCGATCCTCCGTCGTCTTCTCCCTGCACCGCTCCAGTTACTTGACAGGTCTCTCCCATATACACACATGGAGGATGACAATCACAGCCAGGCAGCTGAAACTAGAGGATCCAAGGCAGGAGTAGTCTAGGGTAGTGACTTTCTTTGTAGCCTTTCTTTTTAATTTTTAACCCCCTTTTAACGACCACTGATGTGCCTTTTAACGGCTGTCATTAAGGGTACTTACCGTATTCCTCAGCGTTGCGTTTTAACAGCGCTGATGAATAAGTGAATAGAGCCGCCGAGCGACAGTGATTCCCGTTGGTGTCAGCTATATGTGATAGCTGACACCCTGCAGTATGGGAAATGACCAGTTTTGCGACCGTTCGGAGCCGATTAACCCCTTAAATACCACTGTCAATTGTGACTGTATTTAAGTTGTTACAAAGGGGTCACAAGACCCCCATAGTAACCAAAAAAACAAAAAAACTACGTACCTCAAACTGGTGCCAAAAAAATCTGCAACTCATCCCACAAAAAATAAGCCCTCAAACAGCTCTGTTCACCAAAAAATAAAAAGTTACAGCACTCAATATGTTGACAAAAAAACCCACTTTTTATAATTAAGCATTTTTTTGTGTGATGACAGCAAAACCTAAAAAAAATATAAATCTGGAATCACTTTAATCGCAAAGACCCGAAGTATAAATCTGCCTCATTACTTACACCGCAAGATGAACAGCGCAAAAATAAAAGTAAGCACTATTCTTGTTCTGCTGTCTATTCAGTTTACCTCACAAAAATCGGAATAAGGCTTGGCTCACAATTATCCTGGTCGCTTACCTCAGGGTTTCCATGTAAATTCCACCAAACGGTGATTCAGACAAAACCCAGATGGAACCACTAAGGCCTCTTTCACACATCAGGTTTTCGCTGTCAGGCGCGATCCGGCGCTTTTGACAGAAACCGGATCCGGCGAAATGCAATGCCGGATCCGGTTTCCCCCCATTGACTTGCATTTGCGCCGGATCGCGCCGGATGGCCATGCGTTTCATCCGGTTTTCGCCGGATCCGGCAATGTGTCGCGATCCAGCGTCTGGAAAAAACGGCTACTGTAACGTTTTTTGTCTCCGGCGAAAAAGCCGGACACGCCGGATCCGGCGCGTCCGTCTTTTTCACACAATGAAAGCCTATGAGCGCCGCAATGCGCCTGATCCGGCGAAAGCCGGATCCGGTGGCCGGATCCGTTTTTTTTGGTCTGAGCATGCTCAGTAGCTCTGCCCACTACAACCTGTCAAAGAAGGGCTGTAGGAACATGCTATATATAGTTTTCCAGTAGCCAATCCCGTTCGGAAGGCCACAAGGGTCAATTTTAAAAACCAGATCCGGCGTAATCCGTCGAAAAACGGATAGAAAAACGGATGAACCGGATGAGACGGATCCGGTTTTGTCTGTCAAGAACAAGACGGATCCGGCAGAAAACCGGATCCGGCACATCAGGTTTTACAAAACATTTGCCGGATCCGGCATTCCGGCACGACGCCGGATCGCGCCTGACGCCGAAAACCTGATGTGTGAAAGTAGCCTAACTTATGAGGCAAATGAAGTCACTTTGGACTGATCAGTGTTCCAGCAGTGTTCCATCATTTTAGGCTTCTTTTTAGCGTGCAAGTGTGAGCGACCACACATTTGTGCACGCCTAAAAAGATGGATACTGCCAGAGCAGGCGCCAAACGGAATAAGAAGGGTCTCCATTTGTGGAATTTACAAGGAAACCCCCATGTAAGTGCTCAGCGTAGAACACATGAATATGATCCAGCCTTATTCTGGAAGCAATCAAAAATATAATGTACTCCAAAATGTTACCAATAAAAACCTTAATTTATCATGCACAAAACAGCCCCCACTCAGGTCAGTCATTTGTCACTAGAACTATAGGGGGTTCCTACATTACTGGTAGAACAAAGACTATGGAAAAGCGACATGGCTCCTGCTCCCTCAAATAAAATCCAGTGAATTCTGCATTCCCAAATCCAAATGCCTTCTCCTGTGCTCCAGTGTGCCTAAATCACAGTAAGAGGCCATATGTTTGGCATTATTGTAATGGAGAGAAGGCACTTAATTTACTGGTGCGTGTTGCCAGACGCACAAGTGGGCACAATGTGGCGCTACACTGTATGGGGGCACAATGTGTGGGTACTAGACTGCAAATTGCACAAAAAAAAAAAGCTAGAAGCAATGAGATGAAACTGAATGGGAAGAGACACAGATTAGATATTAGAAAAAACTTTTTGACAGTTAGAGTGATCAATGAGTGGAACAGGCTGCCACGAGAGGAGGTGAGTTCTCCTTCCATGGAAGTCTTCAAACAGAGCTGGACAAACATCTGTCTGGGATGATTTAGCGAATCCTGCTTTAAGCAGGAGGTTGGACCAGATGACCCAGGAGGTCCCTTCCAACTCTACCATTCTATGACTCTATGATTCTACAGTGCTGTGCAAATTAATTGGGACAAAGCATTTTTTTAAGTAAAATCGTAAGTTGGTTGCCAGTCAGTGATTCAAACCAGCTTTAACTGCTCTGAACAGGCACTCACACCTGTTCAAAGTAGTTAAAACTGGTTTGAATCACTGATTGGTATCCAACTTACGATTTTACTTAAAAAAAATGCTTTGTCCCAATTAATTTGCACAGCACTGTATACGTCACAATCGACCCTTTAACAAGTCTTATGAGGTCCATTTTCTCCTATTATTCATTACAAATTTGGGGCTAAAACAACAATTTTGTGAAAAACATGAAAATTTTCAATATGACTACTTAATGTCATCAAATGCTGTGTAGTACCTGTGGGTACCTCTGTGTTGAAAAGGCTCACTGTACCCTGGATAAAATCCTTGAGGAGCCCTGATGTACCTAAACAGTGGAAACCCCCCACAAGTGATACCATTTTGGAATCTAGTCCCCTCAAGGAACTTATCTAGGTGTGTGGTGAGCATCTTTAACCACCAGATGCTTTACAGAAGTTTATAACAGAAAATTTAAAAAAAACACATTTATCCTGAAAAATTTTTCATTCAGCCCCAAACGTTTATTTTCTCAAGGGTAACAGGAGAAAATGGACCCCAGAATTTGATGTGCAATTACTCCTGAGTGTGCCAATACCCCATGTGTGGGTGAAAACTAGTTTTGAGGCACAGTGAAAAGCTCAAAAGGAAAGGAGTGCCATATTATAGTGCAGATTTTACGTTATGGTATTAGGGTGCCATGACCCACTGGGAGAGCCCCTGAGGAGCCAGAACAGTAGAACACCCCATAAGTGGCCCCATTTTAGAAACTACACCTCTCAATGAATTAATCTAGGGGTGTAATGATCATATTGATACCAAGTATGTTTCACAGAATTTTATACCATTGGACAGCGAAGAAAAAATAATTACATTTTTACCACAAAAATTTTGTTTTATCCCCAGATTTAACATTTTCACACAAGAAGTGGGTAAAATTTTCACCAAAATGTGTCCCACAGTTTCTGCTGAATATAGAAATACACCATATGTGGCTGTACAGTACTGCTTAGCCATACAGAGAGTCTCGATAGGAATGGAGTGCTATTTGGCTACTGGACTACATATTTTCCCAGAATAGTTTGCAAACCATATACAGAGCCCCCTAAGTGCTAGAGAGCAGAATCCCCCCCAAGTGACCACATTTTGGAAATTATACCCCTGCCAAATGTGAATGCTAAAGGTGGTTTATGCACACTGGGGCTCAGAAGCGATGGGGGCATTTGGATTTGGGAGTGCAGAATTTGCTGAATTTCTTTGGGCTTTTCCAGAGCCTTTTTATTACCAGTAATGTGGAAACCCCGTATATTTCTGTTAACAGATGACAGAACTGAGTGGGAACTTTTTTGTGGATTGAAGTTTTTATTGGGAACATTTTTCATAACATTTGTGATCATATTTATCCAGCACTCTACACTGAGTACATAATTTGATGTTTTCATCTAAGTTTCCCGAGCTACGTGACAGATGAAACCCCAGAGGGATCCATTCACTATAATGAGGCAGCAGAGTTACTCTGGACTCCGTCTGGCTTCTGTTCAGTCCCGTACTTCCTTTCAGAGGTGCACAAAACTATGGTGGACTGCGTTTTAATGCACGCCAAAAAAGACGGACACCGTCGGATCACAGATCCTATGGCGTTCACAGTGCCACCATCTGCCTAATTATACGGAATCTTCCACCGGTGGTTCTGTCTGAATCACATATTTCAGATATTTACATGGAAACCCCTATGCAACCGCTCAGCGTAGAGCGTAGGCTAAATATGCGCTGAGCCTTACTGTGATCTTTGGGAGGCAGAATGAACAAATCCACAGCAAGTGAAGAATTGGTTTTATTTATGTTTTTATGCTGCTCCTCGTGCGGTATAAGTGATTAGACTACTTTATTCTTAGGGTTGGTGCGATTACAGAGATACCAGATTTATACCCTTTTTTATGTTTAGCTTCTTTCACACACTAAAAGACGCTTTTTTACAAGAAGAAGTTTTTGCATTGCCATATTTTGAAAGCTATAATTTTTCCATATTTCGGCCCACAGAGTCATACGATGGACTGTTTTTTGCAGGACGAGCTGACTTTTTTATTAGTACCATTTTTGGGCACATGACATTTTTGAATTGCTTTCTATTCCAATTTTTATGGAAGCAGAATGAACAAAAACCAGCAATTCAGGAAATTCAGCAATTTTTTTCATTTATCACAGCAATCTGGGTGTGGGGACCAACAGCATGAGTCCCTGTTAGTGATGAGCAAGTATGCTCGTTACTCGAGATTTCCGAGCATGCTGGGGTGTTCTCCGAGTAATTTGGGCATGCTCGGGATTTATTTTGTGTCGCTGCAGCTGCCTGATTTGCGGCTGCTAGACAACCTGAAAAAATGTGGTGATTTCCTAACAAACAGGCAATCCCCACATGTGCTTGTCAAATCATGCAGCTGCGGCGACACAAAATAAATCTCCGAGCACGCCCAAACTACTCGGAGAACACCCGAACATGCTCGGAAATCTCGAATAATGAGCATACTCGCTCATCACTAGTCCCTGCACCTCTTCCCGTGCCCCTCAGCTGTCACAGACAGCTGTTGGCACTGAACTATCACTGCGTGCTTACACGCAGTGAGGCTATGTGCCCACGTTGCAGAAATGCTGCAGAATTGTTCACAGCATTTTGACAACTCCCTGCCGTGGGTAAAACACATGTGGAATTCGCATGCGTTTTCCCGCAAAACCCAAGCGTTTTGCAAGCGTTTTTAGCTTGCAGAATGCTAGCGCTTTTCCAAGCGATTTGAAGCATCGCTTGGAAAAGTGATTGATAGATTGGTCACACTTGTCAAGCATAGTGCTTGACAAGTGTGACCAACTTTTTACTATTGATGCTGCCTATGCAGCATCAATAGTAAAAGATAGAATGTTAAAAATAATGAAAAGTATGTAAGTATATCCCTATTTTTTAATTCAATTTTAGTTTTTACAGGTATATGATACCCAAGGCATGGAGGAGAGTCTCCTCTCCTCCAGACCTTGGGTACCATCCATACATGAAACGCTCACTTTACGCATGGTGTGCATAGCCACATGCGTAAAATGAGCGTTTCAATGCAATCCTATGGCGGCGGAATCGCCAAGATACCGCAGAATTAATGATGGACATGCTGCGAATTTTACCGCTATGCGATTCCGCAGCGGAATAATCCGCAGCATTGGACAGCAACTTCGGAATCCCATAGAATTGCATGGGAATGCGTTTTGTTAGCGTTTTTTAAGTGTTTCCGCAGCGGTAAAAACGCAGCAGAAACACTTAAAAAATGCAACATGGGCACACAGCCTTATAGTTTAAATGCATGATGGACGCAGTCCGTCCTGAAGCGGGAACAGACATTAAGGGATAAAAATAGGCTTGGTCACTAAGGGGTTAGCCATCACTATCACTAGCCCTGCCTCAGATCATCTAATCACTGCTGCCTGGCCATGATTGACATCCTCCATATATTCTCTGTTATGGGGGTACTGCCAATAAGTTGTGTGCAAGTTTTCTAGCAAGCTTATTAATAGTATGATCCTAGGCTACCCTCATGCCAGGATTAGTTAACTAAAATTGAATCATTTCTGTGTATGTATTGTGAATTTGTGACTCATGGCTCAGACTTAAGAAAAAAAAACTTTTCACTGATATAAAATAAATAATCAAATTAATCAGAACAATTTCTTACTCCTATACAGTTAAAAACAATAAACATAATAGACACTTCTGGGCCTTGATGCTAAGTTCATGGACTACCCAAAGTAAGGTGACATTAGAATATATAAGATGCTTCAATTAAATCTATGCATATACTGTATGTTTAAGATAACATCTTTAATATATTATCTTTTTACTAGCATTTGCTGTTGACTGTATTTTTATACATTTGTTTTACTGTGTTTTTCTGTGTTTCAGTCTTTTGGTGGTGTGAACACTGTCCTATAGACTTGTTTACTGTGTGCATGGTCCATGTATTTATATTCTGTCGTGATCCAGGCTGGATCTGACAGTTTAAATGGACAAAGTTGAACTTTTTTCCTTTGGCTAGGTGCCAGGGTGATGTGATTGCCCCGGGGGCCATTACAATTATTACACGTGGTGTTTCATTCTGGGTTGCCCGGTGGTGGTGAGTGGTATCGCACCTTAGTTTCTTTGGTTTAATGTGCACTTAATTACAAATCAGGTGTTAGGCTCTATAAAAGAGAGCCAGGTGGGTTCAATCACTGTTTGGTGATATAGATTGTGTGTTCATTTG
Organism: Dendrobates tinctorius; assembly: GCF_039654945.1. Classification (NCBI taxonomy): domain Eukaryota; kingdom Metazoa; phylum Chordata; class Amphibia; order Anura; family Dendrobatidae; genus Dendrobates; species Dendrobates tinctorius. The sequence goes on from NW_027361711.1 coordinate 13,333,286, forward strand.
GCAAGGAAGCCTAGGTGAGGAAGGAGCTGAGCATGAGTCCTGCGCAGCCCAGCCAGAGGGGACGAGTGGCAGCTAGGTGGTCTGCAAGAAGGGCTGGCATGGCGTGGTGGAGTCACAGTTTATGGTGTTGGTAGGAAGTGCTTGCATGGATTGGTGGAGTGACAACTATGGAGAGAGTTGCACTCAGCATGCGGGACTTGGTTGCTGGGAGCTGCACTCAAGCATGCTTGACTTTTAGGGCAGGAGCTGAACTCATCTTTGGGACTCTGTTACTGGACTTCTGCAACTGGTAGTGGACTCTGCTCCTAGGCTGCACTATGGTGAAGGATCCAGTTATGGTGATGGATCCGGGTGGAGGAGAAGATGCACACAGGTAGTGGGCTCTGTTGCTAGGAGCGTACGCAACAGAGCAAAGCTAAGTGGTGTTTCCCCTGTTTTGTCATCTTTCCTCATGTGTGTTTTAGTGCAGTGGTGGGATTAGTTTCCGCACCGACAAATTCCCTAGTGAGGGTTTAGGTCAGGGCGAGCTAGGGTTTTTAGGTTCCTGTTGCGCGCCCGGTGCGGCACCGGCATAGGGAACGTTAGGAGTGCAGGGTCACTGGCTCAGGGGAGCTCAGGAGGTCTCCACTTCCCTATTCCCTATCGCAGGGCCCACCATTGTTAATGTTTCCCAGGTTCCCCTTTATTATTTAAATTCGCCTTACTGGAGGCGGGGTTTCCTGTCTTGCATATACGTGTAATGTCTAAATTCGCCAGTTGGAGGCGGTGTATCCAGCTGCACGTGTTAATTATTTAAATTTGCCCCACTGGAGGCGGTGTATCCAGGGTCACGTGCGTCACATGGGTTCGCCTTGCGGTACTCGCTGCGTCCAGACACACGTGACCATGACATATTGTATGTTTAAGATAGCACATAAAACTATTCTGATTTATACTTGGATAAATTCTATAACACCATATCCCAAGAAAGATGATAAAATCCCAAGGACAAAAGAAGTGAATACAAAATCCCAAAACAGTATATACTGTAAGTTTATTACCGTACATGATTACCAAACACACGAAGAATCAATAAAAACATCAAAAACAAAGGTGACTTAAGAAAAGTGAAAGTGGTAAATGCCTGAAATCAGTAGTCATTTCACAGGTTGTAAATGTACAGCAAGTAGATTTATCTAAAACCTAACTCAGAAAACAAAAACATACCGTATAATCTGCTCTAAGTAAGTTAAAAGCAATAGTGTATATAAATAACATTGGGTATCAAGTAAACACTGTTTTTGATTAAAAAAAAGCATAAAGGCCATCCTACCAGCGACAAGGTCGACCCAATGGGGATGGTCCTACCCTTTAGTATTAAAACCTTACCATGTGTCAAAGTGATATCAATGTGAATAAGGGCTGGACAGGACCAGGTGTTAGGGTTGGCGGATTGCACTAAAAAAATAAAAATAAGATACAATCGCAACCCGGGGTCCACCGTGCAGAGAAAGATGACATAACAAGCAGCAAGCATTCACCTTACACACACTGTGCTAATGGATCTCCCGCCAGGGCAGTGGGGTTACTCGGTACCGGGCCGGTGTCTCAGAGGGACGTGTCAGTGGCGGTGACCCGGTCCGTGGCCCTGGGCGTCCATGCAAAAGGGGTGAAACGTAGCTCAATAAAGGTTATAGGTGGATGATACATGACACCACCTGTGGTGCTCGGCAATGAAGGCGTTAAGCCGATGCTGCAGGCAGATCCTCTGGGACAGATGGTATAAGGCAGCAAGATGTAACATCTCCCCACAGGTAGAGCTGTAGTCCCAGCGCAGTAGTAATAGGTGTTGAGGAAGAGGGTGTAGTGTTGGGCACAGAGATGTAGCAGTGCTGAAGGGGTTGCAGGAAGAAGGCAATGTTACAACAGGGTGCAGTTTCCTTTACCTTTACTGTGCAGTCCAGGATCCAGATTACAGAATGAACAGGAGTTGATCAGCCTGAAAGCAACTTAGGAATATCTCTATGCAGATGGGTTGTGTAGTCTCCTTCCTAGCGCTTATCTGAGGCACCTGCAGTACTGAGTTACACTGAAGTTCCTCTTGCTTGCTCTATTTTAGAACTCCCCTTGTATGGCAGACAGCCGTAGGCTCCTTTTTCTGGCTCACACAAGTTGCTGCTGTGCCTCCGAGTCTTAGTTGGGAACAGAGCATTTACACCCTCTTGTTCCTCCGGTTTCTGCTGCAAGACCAAAACCAGGGGAAGAGTCTTGAGGAGATCATTTGCATATTCCCAGTGCCTTCTGGGATAAGTGAAGAGTCTCCGCGAGCTCAACGATCACTGGGTTTTGGCCGTTGCAGCTGAAAAGAGGAAATCGGAAAACCAGGGGAAGAGTCTTGAGGAGATCATTTGCATATTCCCAGTGCCTTCTGGGATAAGTGAAGAGTCTCCGCGAGCTCAACGATCACTGGGTTTTGGCCGTTGCAGCTGAAAAGAGGAAATCGGAAAACCAGGGGAAGAGTCTTGAGGAGATCATTTGCATATTCCCAGTGCCTTCTGGGATAAGTGAAGAGTCTCCGCGAGCTCAACGATCACTGGGTTTTGGCCGTTGCAGCTGAAAAGAGGAAATCGGAAAACCAGGGGAAGAGTCTTGAGGAGATCATTTGCATATTCCCAGTGCCTTCTGGGATAAGTGAAGAGTCTCCGCGAGCTCAACGATCACTGGGTTTTGGCCGTTGCAGCTGAAAAGAGGAAATCGGAAAAACCGTGCGCCGAATTTTGGCTCATCTTTCATCGTTTTTAAGAAATCTCAAGATGGAAGAGGCCAGGAGCCATTTGGTGAGCTGCATTTCTTGCTACATGTTCACAGACTTACCAGTGGAAAAGCCAAACTTCACATGCCACAAATGCAAGCTTGTGTCCCTGTTGGAGGAAAAGTTGCAAAATCTCGAAGAGAGGTTGGCTACGTTGAAGATCATTAAGGAAGGTGAAGAGTTCTTGGACAAAGCAGAATTATCTCTTCATGTTACAGAAAGAGAAGAAATTCAAAGTGCACCTGAAGAAACAGAGGAATGGAGACATGTGACCCAGAGAAGCAGGAGGATCAGGAGGCAGTCAGCACCCATACTGTTCAGAAACCAGTACCAGGCTCTCACGCAGGAAAATGATGAAGAAATACATCAGGATAAGACTTTGCCAACAAACAGCAACCTTGTACGCCTTCAGAGTCCTCCTGGATGGAGAAAGAAAAATGTTGTGAAGAAGAAACGGAGAGTGGTGGTCATGGGGGATTCCCTGTTGAGAGGAACAGAGGCCGCTATCTGCAGACCGGATATAACTTCAAGAGAAATGTGCTGTCTTCCAGGTGCAAAAATTAAAGATGTGTCTGACAGGATATCAGGACTCTTCAGACCTACAGATGACTACCCATTCCTGCTACTACATGTGGGGACAAATGACACCGCAAGAAACGACCTGGAAACCATCTGCAGAGACTTTGAAGACTTAGGCAAGAAAGTGAAAGAACTGGGAGCGCAGGTGGTCTTCTCTTCCATCCTCCCAGTGGATGGCCATGGAACAAGGAGGTGGAATAAGATTCTGCAGGTGAACAACTGGCTACGTCGATGGTGCCGTCAGCAACGATTTGGATTTCTGGATCACGGAGTGAACTACTTATACGATGGACTACTTGCTAGAGATGGGGTGCACCTTACGAAGACTGGAAAGCATGTATTTGGAAGTCGCCTTGCTACACTTGTAAGGAGAGCTTTAAACTAGAACAACATGGGAAGGGAAGCAAAAGACCAGAAAAAGCCATACACCTGACAAATGCTATTGAGAACTCTGCTAATAGAAGTGGAAAGGAAGAACAAAGACAAAAGAATCTAATTAATAAAAATATTGGAGAAAGAGAAACCAATCACAAACTAAAATGTTTCTATACTAATGCACAAAGCATGGGCAACAAACAAGGAGAATTGGAACTACTAACACAGGAAAAGAAATATGATGTCATTGGAATCACTGAAACTTGGTGGGACGATACACATGATTGGAATACAAGACTAGAAGGATACAACTTATTTGCAAGAAACAGACTTGATAAACGAGGAGGGGGTGTTGCATTGTATGTTAGAAACGCGTATATCTGCACAGAGATTGAAGCTTCAGAGACTGGGAGTTCTGTGGAAACTGTTTGGGTAAGAATACAAGGACAGAACAATGGAAAGGACACCATTGTAGGCATTTACTACAGGCCGCCTGTGCAAGCTGAAGATATGGATGAACTCTTTATGCATCAAATGGCCAAGTTCTCCAAAAAATATGACATAGTTGTCATGGGAGATTTCAACTATCCAGACATTTGTTGGGAATCTCTCTCAGGCAAAACTAACAGGTCAAGGAAATTCTTATCCTCTCTTGCTGACAACTTTATCTTCCAAAAGGTAGGGGAGAAAACAAGGGGAACTGCTACCTTGGATCTAATCCTTATAAACAGGGAGGAAATGGTTGAGGAGGTAAAAGTGGCTGGAACCCTAGGAGGTAGCGACCATGCTATTTTAGAATTTTGGATAACTAGAGGCGGAAGACCTGTGAAGACTCAGACGTCAAGGTTAGATTTCAGAAAGGCAGATTTTAAGGGATTCAGAAAGATAATTGGAGGGATCCAATGGCTGGATATCCTTAAAGACAAAAATGTCCAGGAAGGATGGGAAATCTTGAAAAATGAAATTCTCAAAGCACAGTTGTTAACAATTCCGAAAAGAGGGAAGAATAGGAAGCATTTAAGGAAACCAGGATGGGTGAACACAGAACTTAAGCACATGCTAAAAAGGAAGAAAAAAATGTTTATAAAATGGAAAGAGGGAGGCATATCTAAAGAAGAATATAATGCTGTCTGCAGAATCTGCAGGGCACAAATCAGATTATCTAAAGCTGAAAATGAATTGAGGCTTGCAAGAGATGTCAAAAGCAATAATAAAGGATTTTGGGGATATGTCAAAAGTAAAAGAAAAGTCAAAGATGCTATAGGATTTTTACAGGATGAAAATGATGAAATGGTAAGACAGGATGTTGAGAAGGCTGAACTTTTAAATTCCTATTTTGCATCTGTTTTCTCTCAGAAAGGAAATGTAACACCAACTGTTATTCACTGTCCTATTAAGGGAATAGAAGAATCCAGGATATCTATAAACAGAAAGATAGTGAGGAAACACTTAGCTAACCTAAATGAATTCAAGTCTCCAGGTCCAGATGAATTACACCCCAGAGTACTGAAGGAGATAGCAGAAGAAATTTCTGAACCACTCTCCATAATCTTTGAAAATTCTTGGAGAACAGGAGAAGTGCCAGAAGACTGGAGAAGAGCAAATGTTGTTCCTATCTTCAAAAAGGGGAAGAAGGTGGACCCAGGCAACTATAGGCCGGTGAGTCTGACTTCTATACCAGGAAAGATCTTTGAACAAATTATTAAACAACATGTAAGTCAATACCTGGATAAGAATGAAGTGATCAAACAGAGTCAGCATGGGTTTGTAACTAATAAGTCATGTCAGACTAACTTAATTTCCTTCTATGACGGTATCACTGATTGGGTGGATCAAGGAAATGCTGTAGATATAGTATATCTTGACTTCAGCAAAGCATTTGACAAAGTCTCTCATACAATCCTTATTGAAAAAATGACTAAGTATGGAATGGACAAGGCAACTGTTAGGTGGATTCATAGCTGGCTTAGTGATCGGACCCAAAGAGTGGTCGTAAATGGCTGCACATCCAGTTGGAAGAATGTCTCAAGTGGGGTACCACAGGGCTCTGTCCTGGGCCCTGTATTGTTCAACATCTTTATCAACGATTTAGATGAAGGAATTGAGGGTAAACTGATTAAATTTGCTGATGACACAAAGCTAGGAGGGATAGCTAATACTAGAGAAGAGAGAGAGAGGATTCAAAAAGATTTAAATAAACTGGAGAAGTGGGCAGTAACTAACAGAATGGTTTTTAACAGGGAGAAATGCAAAGTACTACATCTGGGCAATAAAAATGAAAAAAGCATATATAGAATGGGAGGAATAGGGCTAAGTGACAGCACATGTGAAAAAGACTTGGGTATACTAATAGATCACAGACTGAATATGAGTCAACAGTGTGATGCAGCAGCAAAAAAGGCAAATGCAGTTCTAGGATGTATTAACAGAAGCATACAGTCTAGATCACGTGAAGTCATTATTTCCCTCTACTCCTCTTTGGTCAGACCTCATCTGGAATATTGTGTCCAGTTTTGGGCCCCACATTTTAAAAAAGACATCAACAAACTGGAGCAAGTTCAGAAAAGAGCGACCAGAATGGTGACCGGTCTGCAAACCCTGTCTTATGAGGAAAGGTTGCAGGATTTGGGAATGTTTAGTTTGCAAAAGAGAAGACTGAGAGGAGACTTAATTGCTGTCTACAAATATCTAAAGGGCTGTCACATTGTAGAAGGCTCAACTTTATTCTCATTTGCACAAGGAAAGACTAGAAGCAATGGGATGAAACTGAATGGGAGGAGACACAGATTAGATATTAGAAAAAACTTTTTGACAGTTAGAGTGATCAATGAGTGGAACAGGCTGCCACGAGAAGTGGTGAGTTCTCCTTCAATGGAAGTCTTCAAACAGAGGCTGGACAGACATCTGACTGGGATGATTTAGCGAATCCTGCTTTGAGCAGGGGGTTGGACCAGATGGCCCAGGAGGTCCCTTCCAACTCTACGATTCTATGATTCTATGATTCTATGATTCTAGCATCCACACAACCTCGGATACTAGACTTCGGACCATGCGCTACAGATAGAAGTGAGCCTGAATTCTGCTCAATCCTCCAGCTCCTCTCTCCACATCTGCACTCTTTTCCCTCTTCACCCGAACTCCACTAACTTCCCCTTCCTGGCCCCAGAGAGCAGCTCCTCTCCCAGTTTGGTTCAGAGCTCCCTCTGCTGGCCTGGAGTGGGAACTGTGCTGTGTGCTGGTTTACCTGATAGAGAGATCCTTCATTGCTTCCAAGCATGACATCACCCTCCCTAAGAGGAAGGTAATGCCACTGTGGCGACCATACTCCTGGGGGCGCCATATTAACGCCACACAGTGGGATCGGAACACTGAGTACCAAGCTCTGTTACTTTACAGAGGGGTAATGCACTAAATATACTAAGTACTATACCCTGTTAGCATCACAGGGTAGTTAGCACATGGCTTGAGCTCGCTCTGCAACTAAACTGTGCTAACAACACACATTAATGAAGCAGATGCTGAGCCGATAGAAAGAACTCTTATGACGCTGTTCCGACAAGCCTACAGCCTGCAATGATCCTCAGTCTGCTGAACCACCGCACAACCAGCTCTCCCCTCTCTTAGTGCATCCTCACCCATCCCTGTAGACTGTGAGCCCTCGCGGGCAGGGTCCTCTCTCCTTCTGTACTTGTGTGTCCCTTGTCTTGCACATGTTTATTGTACTTGTCTATATTTTCCCTTTTCACATGTAAAACGCCATGGAATAAATGGCGCTATATAAATGTATAATAATAATAATGACGCTAGGTACAATGCTTTTTGCCTTCCTAGAGAAGTATAACATAAAGGTTGATCTTGCTCTATAACTGAACTATGCTAACCGCACATAGGAACGAAACAGATGCTAAGCCAAGCAGCAATTTACCCAAGTCCTGATACTACTGAACCTGTGCCTGGCCAGCACCCTAAGCATGGTAGCAGACTAGAGACTTAGGCGATGAGCCATGGGTATGAAGTCGCAGAAGTGTGCAACCTGCTTGCCTACATGCACACTCACTGAGCATAAAACGACACACAAATGTGCAGAGTGGTAGAGTAACCACCCACACACATCAAACATAAATGACACTAGCGCACCCACGTGCGACACTGAGAGCCTTCTATTCGCTAGGCTCCACCCCAAAAACTCATGCCCAGTCTGTCAAGGCATCACCAGTGGGCCAATCCAGAGCTGCCACATCACCAGACCAGCTAACGTCCAACCACCAAAAAGAAGATGCCACATCACAGACATGCTAAGTAAGGTGATCTCTGGACTTAGACTCCAATGCGCAAGGCTGCACCTGCATATCACTGGTTACCATAGACTTGGCTGGAGAGCCAGCAGTAACCAAATGTATACCATGAGCCTGAGCAAGACGCTGGGACCCATGTCTGTGCTGAGCAGCAACCGCAGCAGCTGAACCTGAGTGAGAGACCACAGTACCAGATAATGCTTGGGATCTATCCTGCACAGCGGGAGAATCCTAACACCAAGACCCAACTATGGACACTCAGCAATGGCAAGCTATATATTGTAAATGTAATGTCCAGCTCGCTGAGTGCACTATTGCATTTACTTACATACAGCAGGCTATTTGTTCATTTTGTTTCTATATTAGGTTTTGTCTGTTTAATTGCCAGTGTGAACATGCTCCTAAAATCGCATTTATACCAATATATACACCAGTTCTACTAATACATATACTTATATAATGATAGTGCAGCATCAAATAGTACAAAAATGCTATAGATATTTACCTCATCCTGCTACATCCTTAGTGCGGCTGATTGATGACTCCATTGTTTAGAAGTAAATACCTACATTTTTATACTATCTGATGCTGCATTTTCGCTATATACCGTATATTTAAGTACAATAGGATATTGAGTTTCCTGAATTGGTGAACAGGAACCATTTCACTTGATGTTCATTTACTATGTATGAAATGACCTTAGGATTCTATCATTTTTCTTGGGGTATGATATTATATGTCTTGGTGGATGTCTTATTTCCTAGGGTCTGGCAAATTTTAAAGACATTTTTGTATGCACTGCTGAATAAATTTTAGACAAAAACCATACTTTTACTGAAAAGAACTTTTTGAGGGGTGCGGTATATGGAAATCTGGGCAGTAGAGTGTATCCAGTGATATAAGTTTAAACTTTGTATACTTCAATATGAGTTCAAACCATATTAATCCCTTCACACCCAAAGCCAGTTTTCACATTCATGACCAGGCCAAATTTTACAATTTTGACAAGTGTCAGAATTTATGAGGTTGCTAGATGGATGGCAGTAATGTCACGATGGGGGCAGGCTTTGCAGCGTTGAGAATCTCTCCCCCCATGTGCTCACCCACTTATCCACTCTCTCTTTCCCCATGTGCTGACTTCTCACGTCTGTGCTCTCTTCTTTGACCTGTCTACCCCATGTGCTATCCCCCTTGTCTGCTGTCTCTCTCCTTCCTGTGCTGTATTCTCCCCTTATGTGCTGCCCCATTTGAGCTGTCTCCCCCCTGTGCTCTGTCTGTCTCACCCCTGTGTCTGACCATGTACAGAACATACCACAGCTCCTGGGCAGGGGAGGAAGCAAAAGACAATACTGACATTACAGCAGGAGATCGCAGCATATACATTTTGTGAGGTAAAATATTGTTTAAAAACAGTCAGTGAAATATTTTACCTCACAAAATGAATCCTCTGTGATCCCCTGCTGTAAAGTCAGTATTATCTTTTGCTTCCTGCCCTGCCCAGGAGATGTGGTATGCTCCGTACACGGTCAGACACAGACAATTTTTAAAATGTACTTTCATTCATGGGAAAACCCCTTTAATGTCACCGGCTTCTTCTACCTGTAGACACGTCACACATCTGCCGCCGGGATCAGCTGAATGATTCACTGCACCTGTGCGGAATTCGCGCAGGCGCAGTGCGACGGTGTTCCGCTAGTGGTATCGCGCAAGAGGCTGCATGAGTGTGTGAGTGTGAGAGTGACTGAGTGTGTGACTGTGAGAGAGAGTGTGAATGTGAGTGTGTGTGTGACTGTGAATGTGAATGTGAGTGCTACAATGAGTGTGTGAGTGTGAGAGTGAGTGTGAGAGTGAGTATATGAGTGTGAGTGTGTGAGTCTGAGTGTGTGTGTGAATGTGTAAGTGTGTGAGAGAGTGTGTAAGTGTGTGTGTGGTGCGTACGGCGTATAGAGTGTGTGTGTGGTTCGACAGTGTTCCGCTGGTGGTACCGCACAACAGGTTGGTACCAGCATCAGTTTTCATATTGAGTCACCCATCACTTGGGTGTCCCAATATGGTGGTTGGCAAACTTCCTTCGCTTGGAATTCTGGGATACGATGACATCTGGACAGAACAGGAAATTAAAACATTTCAAGGCAATTATATAAATAGATAACTCTGGAAAGTTTCAATGGAACCCACTGATTCTGAGGCTGTTTTTTTGTGACATATTGTACTTCATGATAGTGGTAAAATTTGTTTGACATTTGAAATTTGTTGTGTTTATTGGAGAAAATATTAGAAATTTGACAAATTGTGATCATTTAGCAATTTTCAAACTTTTAATTTGTATGCCCGTAAACAAGACAGTTATGATACATAAAATAATTAATTAATAACATTTCCCAAATGTCTACTTTACAACACCATTTTCGAAACATACTTTTTGTTAGGAAGTAGAAGGGTTAAAAATTGATCATCGATTTCTCATTTTTTCAACTCATTTATAAAACCAATGTTTTTAGGGACCAAATCACATTTGAAGTGACTTTAAGGACCCTATCGAACAGAAAACACTCAAACATGAAACCATTCTGAAAACTGCACCCCACAATCTTTTCAAAACCACATCCAAGAAGTTTATTAACCCTTCAGGTGCTTCACAGAAAATAAAGCAATATGGAAAGCAAAAAATTTTTTTTACTTTTTCCAACACAAATTACAACAGTTACTTTAGCCCCAAATTTTGCATTTTCACAATGGTATTGGTAGAAAATTAAACCTAAAATTTCTCCTGAGCATGCCAATACCTCAAATGCAATGAGAATACTCTGTTTGGGTGCGTGGCAGGGATCAGAATAGAAGGAGTGCAATTTGAATTTTGAATCACAAAATAGTCTGGAAAAGATAGTGGACGCCATGTCGCGTTTGCACAGCCCCTGATATGCCTGAACAGTGAAAACCCCCCAGAAGTGACCCCATTTTGGAAACTAGATCTCTTAAGGAATTTATCTAGATGTGTGGTGCGCACCTTGAATAACCATGTGCACAGAATTTTATAACGCTGAGGCGAGAAAATGAAAAATCAAAAAAATTTTGTTTTAGCCCCAAATTTTGCATTTTCACAAGGGTAACAGGAGAAAATACACCATGCCATTTGTTGTGCAATTGTGCAATGTACGCCGATACCACATATGTGTTGGAAAACCACTGTTTGGGTGCACGGCATGGCTCAGCAGGGCAGAAGCACCATTTGACTTTTGCAGTTCAAAATTGGCTGAAATCATTAGTGGACACCATGTCACATTTGGAGAGCCCCTGATGTGTTTAAACAGTGGATCCCCAGTAAGTGACTACATTTTAAAAACTACACTCCTCAAGAAACTTATCTAGATGTGTGATGAATACTGAAGCTCCAGGTGCTTCACAGAATTTTATAGCATTGAGCAGTGAAAATAATCAGTCCCAATTTTTTTACTTTCTCAAGGGTAACAGGAAAAATTGCACCATCCAATTAGTTGTACAATTTCTCCTGAGTACACAGATATTGATATGTGGAGCAAAACTACTGTTTGGGAGCATGGCAGGGTTTGGAAGAGAAGGAGGGCAATTTGACATTTTGAAAACAAAATTGGCTGGAATCGTTAGTGGACACCATGTCGTGATTGGAGAGCCCCTGATGTACCTAAACAATGGAAACCCCACACAAGTGATGCCAGTTTGAAAACTAGACCCGTCAAGGAACTTATCTGTATGTGTTATGAGCACCTTGAACCTCCAGAGGCTTCACGGAATTTTACAGCATTGAACTGTGAAAATGAGAAAAAAAAATTTTTTACGGAAACAATATTGGGTTTGCCTGAAATTTTTCATTTCACAAGGGTAAAAGGGGCAAAATGGAGCATACAATTTGTTGTGCAAGTTTTGCGGAGTACACCGATAGCCTACATATGCTCAAAAACTACTTTTGAGGCACAGAGCAAAGCTCAGAAGTGAAGAAGCACCATATTGGAGTTAAGATTTTGCTGGATGGATTAAGGGTGCCATATCACATTGGCGGAGCCAGTGAGGTGCCAGAACAGCAGAAAACCTCCCCCATTAATCATTTTACAAACTACACATCTCAATGAATTCATCTAGGGGTGCAGTGAGCAGGTTGACTTTTCCAGAAACAAATAGCAGTGGATGTTGTGGAGTGACAATTGCAAATCTGCCATTGTAGTGCTCGGTACATTGTAGTGCCCAGTATATTGTAGTGCCTAGTAAACTATAGTGCCCAGTACCTTACGCCTAGCTCGTGCACCAGCTTTGCAATGCTTTATACCTGCCATTACTGCAATGTCACAAGCCTCTTAGACCATGCTCTGAGCATGGTGTATCAGGCTTAGCATAGCCTGGTGACCAGAATGTTGCCATGATGACCTCGAGTCACCATGGCATCGATCAAGCCCTTGTGATGACATCACAGGGGTGCCGATCAGAGGGGAAAGGGAGCCGAATCCCTCTCCTTGCCTTCTAAATGCTGCAATCGATTAAACAGTGAGGGTGGTGTGGGCACCGCTCCTGGCTAGGAGAGTCTGGTTTCATCTATCATGTTAGCTGAACACCTTGCAGCAATCACAAGCCCAAAGAGCCTTTGCTCAAAAAAAATCACCTGGACCTATCCATACATGCTAGGTCAGGAACCCCTTTCCAACCAGGACATATGGATATTTCTAAGATCATGTAGGGGTTAAAGGAGTTGTCCTATCCAGAAAGGTTTTCCCTATATGTGCAGCTCATTTAAAAAATACAAACTGTACTTTACTTACCTTCTCTAGATTTAGCACTTTATCTCCACCTAACTATAATGAGAGTAACAATCACTGAGCTCAGGAGAGGAGACATTGTCCTCAACCTGGGAAGGGAAAGTAAAGTCCACTTTGTTTTTTACAATATACTGTGTATATAGAGAAAAGTTTTCTGAAAGGGGACAACCCCTTTAAGCCACATCAATGTTTAGCTTCGTTTAGCAAGAAGAATGCAGGACTCAAGTTTGTTTTATCTAATCTGTTTATACACAGTCTGGTTCTGCTTATTAAATATTTTGAGCTGTTTTATCCCTCTCTCAACCACTTCAGATGTATTAGCCAGGAGTCATGTTAATCATATAGGTGCACATAACTGAAAAGAGAGCAGTGATCAAGCACAAAAATATAGGAAAAATGTTAGATGGTAAAAAGATAACAAAAATGAAAAGCACATTGATATAAACTATTTGGAATTGTTGATGAAATTCTTGAAATAAGAAAAAAAAAAACACACACGAATAAAACTCACTATAATTATGTAATTTTAGTGCACGAGTCCTCCTATCAGTATGTCTGGGCACAATGAATGACAGTTCTGCCATCCATTCTAAGACAGGGGCACGCTGACCTGTCAGTATGGTGACTGACAGCTCAGCTGTCCAAAAGCATGATGGGGTGTGCTGAGCTGTCAAGTGACACACAGCCATCCAATCAGGACCAGGGCTTCATGCATGTATCTCATATTCAGAGTAATTACCTGACTATTTAGCTTCTAGCTTTTTATTCTGATCTTTGCTGCTCGACCTTGGCTTTGCCTTGACCATCTGTTTGCCTAGCCCTTTTGTCTTGATCCGCAACCTTCTTGGAATTTTGAATCCGGACTGTTACCTGACTACACCTTTGTCTTACCACTGTGTTTATGATGTACCTTCCTGACTTTTGACCTCAGACTACTCAGCCTCACAACTTTTTCATGAGTAGTGACTAGCATAATATTTAAACTATTGTACTGTATTGTATACAGACTGAAGGCTCACAGACCCCATATGATTCTGCATAATAGAACTATAGTCAGAGAATATGAAGTTGTATAGTCCTCAGTGAAGCACTGTATTTCTACCTAGCACCAATTTGTGATGACAGTCTTATTTTTAAGCGTCTTATTTTGCTTTAATTATTGTATTGTTAACCTTGTTACTTATGACTTATGTTTGAAACTGTTAAACTGTAAAGCGCTGTGGAATATGTTGGCGCTATATAAATAAAGTTTATTATTATTATGACAGTTTTTGTAAATGAGGAAATTCTACAATGATAATCTACATTAATTAGAGTTGACCGAATCTGTTGAAATTAAAATTTGACAGTTTTGGCAAATTTTCCTAGGGAATTTTATTTACCATTAATCAAATGAGTATTCTAAAACCTCCAATTGTCCTCAAAATAAAGTGTGTATTACCATTGCATTTTCTTCTCACCATAATCATCTTCTCTGCTGTGGTGCCACTATCTGTATGTTTTCTTCAGTGTGGCCTTCTCTCCTTAAGTCTGTGGCTATGAGCTGTTTCATCCTCTCTCTATTCAGATTCACCACACAATAGACAGGGCATTTCATGGTCCTGCTGCTATACAGGCTATGATAGTTCCTGCATGATGTGTGCTGCAAGACATGATGGGGAAGCCCATCTGGACGTGCACGAAATCATGTGATCCTTCTTTAGATCATAAAATATTTTAGACGAGTCGTGCAAAGCAAATCACAAATCGTTTGAGGTCAGAAAATTTCTAAGCCTCTTCAATACTAATTATTGATCAAACAACATCCTTTATTATGCAACATTCTTCGTTATGCAATCCCTGACCAGGGTCTCTAGTTGATCAACAAGTCGCACAAATTTACTGATCAGAACTTATTAGTCTGCAATCAAGTAGAACATTGCTATAATTTGTTTATCTTGGTAAGACGTTTCAGAGCTTAGCTATCAAAATATCTGCAATATAGTGCAGATAGCATTTTATAGGGGTTGTCCATGCTGGAGATGAAAGTCTCCAGTCACTGTGTGACTGCAGACTTGTGAATCCTCGCGTCACACACAGTGCTCACTGTTGGGATTCTCCAGTGCTAGCAGCAAGACCGGGACCTGATATGCAGACTTTCAGCCACATTCCTACTAGATGAGTGCAGCTTTGCTTAATTCACTTCCATGAAGCTAGGCTGGGCATATCCAGCCGGAATAATGTCGGGAGTATGCATATTGCATAGATATTTGCAGTCACATTACCGCCAACTCCTAGCGTCGGCATCAGAGAATTCTGACAGCGCACACTGTGCGTGAGGTGAGGATTTACAAGTCTGCATTTTATATTACACTGACATCTAGAGTCACATACAATGATCCAAGTACATTAGTCTGAGCACACTGGAATTAATTTAGGACATATCAACAGGTCATAAGAGGAAAGTTTTTGCTCGTATTTCATTCCTGCTGCTCCCCTGAGTATTTTGCGTATTTTTTTTTAATGTCTAGTAAACTATTTCAGAGATCTAGGCCATTTTATTTAGCGTCTTAATATCTGATTTTTATGGTCATTACTAAAGGGTTGTGCAGACAGCAGTAGATTCTCTCATCCGAGAAAATTGGGTCGATTATGCATGCTCTGATCAAACTCAGACATTGGTATGGGTGCGATCCAATGTTTTGTTGGACCAATAATATGCTTGTGTGCGCCAAGCATGAAGGTGAAGATTATCTACGGATTCTTAATTGAATTGGCCATCAGGGGAGTGCCCTGTTCTTGAGAATTGGAGGTCTCATAGTTAGGCATCTTTCACACATCAGTGTCTCTGGTATGTGTGGTGACAGTTTTCACACGTACCGGAGACACGTACACATAGACCCATTCAAATCAATGGGTCTGTGCACATGTCAGTGTGTTTCCACGGACCGTGTGTCCATGGGCAAAACAAGCTGACATGTCCATTTTTTTCCTGTGAGGAGGGACGGCAAAACGTCCTGCACATGTGCACACAGAGAATACATATTGATGTCGTCCGTGTGACACGCATCGGCACAGGGGAAGTAGCGCTACAGTAAGTGCTGTTCCCCGGTGGCAGGTTCTGAAGACAGCTCTCATCATTCTCTCTTGAACTGCTGGTGATCGGCACGAGCAGAGGAGAATGATGAGAGTTATATTAAAGTCAGAATGATGACAGCAGGTGGGGGTTTTCAGAACAATTATTTCCATCATCCAACACCTGCTGCTGCTAATAACTGCGACAGCAGGAGAGGATGATCGGGGATTTCCTCAGCCGCCGCCTGCAATCTAATGAAATTGAATCAACCAGGCAAAACTCACAGCTGGGGGCTGCAACCCTCAGCTGTGAGCTTCAGCGAGGTTGGTTATCAAGAATAGAGGGGTCCCCACACTGCTTTTTTAATTATTTAAATAAATAATTTAAAAAAAGGTGTGGGGTCCCCCCATTTTTGACAACCAGCCTGGTTAAAGGAGACAGCTGGGGGCTGGCATTTTCAGGCTGCTAAGGGGCCATTGATATAGCCCCCCACCTAAAAATAGCAGCCCGCAGCTGCCCAGACAAGATGCATCTATTAGATGCGCCTTTTCTTGCACTTTGCCCCTGTCTTCCCACTTGCCCTGTAGCAAGTATATAGTGTGTGTTTTTCTATATCTATAAAGTATACAGTGGGTATGGGAAGTATTCAGACCCCTTTAAATTTTTCACTCTTTGTTTCATTGCAGCCATTTGGTAAATTCAAAAAAGTTCATTTTTTCTCATTAATGTACACTCTGCACCCCATCTTGAGTGAAAAAAACCAAGAAAATGTATATAGACAGGTGTGTGCCTTTACAAATCAAGTCCTATCAGTTTAATTAAACACAGCTGGACTCCAATGAAGGAGTAGAACCATCTCAAGAAGGATCACAAGGAAATGGACAGCATGTGACTTAAATAGTGTCTGAGCAAAGGGTCTGAATACTTATGACCATGTGATATTTCAGTTTTTCTTTTTTAACAAATTTGCCAACATTTCTACATTTCTGTTTTTTTAGTCAAGATGTGGTGCAGAGTGTACATTAATGACAAAAAAATGAACTTTTTCGAATTTACAAAATGGCTGCAATGAAACAGAGTGAAAAATTTAAAGGGGTCTGAATACTTTCCGTACCCACTGTATATACTGTATATATGTACACACATACTATATACAGACACACACTGCATACTGCACAGGTACACAAAGATACACATATATATGTATACTTACCAGGTCCTGCTGATTCACTTGTGCAGATCCCAGGACAAAGATTTAGGAGCAGCCATGATAAGGAGGAGGGGACACAGACAGACAGGGCTGCAGGCATCTTCCTGCCCTCCCGATGACTCTACTCTGCTGTGCTGTGAGTGGGCCCCTCCTCCTCACTCTCAACTTCTTACCTGACACTGCCGGGGGAGAGGGAGAGAGATAGGGGAGACTGAGCAAGACTGGGGAGAAGGAGAGAGACGGGGGAGAGGGAGAGAGATTTTCCGGGACTAAAGAAGATGCACAGCATTATTCACTGTAAGTAATGTTGTACACCCTATGTGCACTTCATAAAGGGCTGTAGACACAGGGGCCCCCTTTGTGGGTGGAGGCCCTAAGCATCTGCCTTGTTTTCCTTCCCAAAACGCCGGCCCTGATGACATCAGAGCTGCACATAAACAGAGGCCAGGATAATGCCATAGACATAGATCAGGGTAGATGAGGGACGCTCGATGTGCTTTTTACAAAAACACTCAACTGATCATTGGGGTAAAAAGTTTGTGAAGTGAATAACCTCTTTAATTATGTAAAGTGAAGGCACCATCTTTATGCCATTGCTATAGTTAGCATGGGGAAGAGGCAGCTACCACAGGGGTTATTTGGCTCCAGCTGCAATTTACATGTACTGGAAACATAATTTTCATCCAATCCATCAATGTCAGCACATATAGAAAGTAGCTTGTATGTAATAGTATATCTGATCTCTAAATAGTCAGCCATTATTTCCATATTCTGATGATCAGATAATCACTTGATGACAACATAAAATTTATTTAGAATTTTTGCTTATCTTCTGCTATTTTTAGCATAAGTGAGAGGTCCTTGACTGTCAGAGTTTACACATAAACAATTAGGCGTTGACTTGGAGAAAGTGTCTGGACACAGTTCAGGGAATTCACTTCATTATGTGTTCCACACCCCATCCTGCAAGCATCAGCTGGAAACTGGGTTATTCAGCCCAACCCTGTAAATATCCTATTGCAGGTAGTGCCAGTATTAATTAGCATTATTTGGAAGACATGGCAGAAGAACAAAGTGAAATAAAAATAAGACATAAAGGTGTGAGTAAATATGACACATGGTGCTCTACAATGCTTCTCTCATTTCAAATTGTCAGGTTTTTAAATCTAGATACATGTTAATAAATGTAGATATATGTACAGTATAAAGACTTTGAAAAATATTTATTAATAAGTCAGAATATAAAAAATGGCTAAACATTGAAGAGCATATAGATGTATATGTGTGTGTTTTATATACACACTGCTCAAAAATATAAAGGGAACACTTAAACAACAGAATACAACTCCAAGTAAATCAAACTTCTGTGAAATCAACCTGTCCACTTAGGGTACCGTTACACCTAGCGATGCACCAGCGATCCCGACCAGCAATATGATGCGGTCAGGATCGCTGGTGCATCGCTAGGTGGTCGCTAGTGAGCTGCCACTCAGGCAGATCTCACCAGCGACATCGCTAGGGACGGGGATCGCTACTTACCTGTCAGACGCGGCGATCCTGCGTCCTCCCGCCCGGCTCCACGCGTCGCTCGTCGTTACAGCAGGAAGCACCGCAGGAAGTGACCGACGAGAAATGGTCCAGCAGCTTCTCGCGCGATCAGCGATAACCAGCGGGGGAGCCGGTCGGAGGTAAGTATCACATGCAGCGATATCGCTAGCAATATCGCTGTAACGTCACAAAATCGGTGACTTTACAGCGATATTGCTAGCGATATCGCAGTGTGTAACGGGGGCTTTAGGAAGCAACAATGATTGACAATCAATTTCACATTCTGCTGTGCAAATGGAAAAGACAATAGATGGAGATTATTGACAATTATCAAGACACCCTCAATAAAGGAGTGATTCTGAAGGTGTGGACCACAGACTACATCTCAGTACTAATGCTTTCTGGCTGATGTTTTGGTCACTTTTGAATGTTGGTTGTGCTTTCACACTCGTGGTAGCATGAGACGGAATCTACAACCCACACAAGTGGCTCAGGTAGTGCAGCTCATCCAGGATGGCACATCATAGTGAGCTGTGGAAAGAAGGTTTGCTGTGTGTCAGCGTACTGTCCAGAGGATGGAGGCGCTACCAGGAGACAGGCCAGTACACCAGGAAACGTGGAGGGGGCCATACGAGGTCAACAACCCAGTAGCAGGACCGCTGCCTCACCCTTTGAGCAAGGAGGAACAGGAGGAGCACTGCTAGAGCCCTGCAAAATGACCTCCAGCAGGCCACAAATGTGCATGTGTCGGTACAAACGGTTAGAAACCAACTCCATGAAGTTGGTCTGAGTGCCCAACGTCCACAGATGGGGGTTGTGCTCACCCCCCAACACCGTGCAGGACGCTTGGCATTTACCACAGAACACCAGTATTGGCAAATTCGCCACTGACGCCCTGTGCTCTTTGCAGATGAAAGCAGGTTCACACTGAGCACATGTGACAGGTGTGACTACGTCTGGAGATGCCATGGAGAGCGATCTGCTGCCTACAACATCCTTCAGCATGACTGGTTTGGCAGTGGTAAAAAGGAAAAACAGCCAACAGCACATGAATTGAATGGAATGCACGCTCCAAAGATCCCAGGACCCAATGGGTTCAAAAGGCAACCAAATAGCAAAAAGGGAGCAGCATCCGTTTGGACTTTTTTGAATCTCTAATAAAAAATCTCTCATATTGAGCTCCTGCTCTAATGGTTAGATGCAGTGTGTGGATGCTCTTGGGTTGGTAGTGGAATTGTTTACATGGCGGTACATGTGACCGGTCATGTGACGTTCTCCTGCCTCTAGATTGCGTTCCCCACTGACCTGGTGTAAAAAAGCCATGGATATGGCTTTAGATACAATGGTGTTTTTGGGCGCATGCGCGGTTGCGGGTGGGCAGAGTGGGGCGGGCTCTCGATGATGTTGTCCCGTCTGTTAGATTTCGCTTGTGCGATACTTCTGAGGTGGAGGCATCGCGAGAACTCGCCCTATCTTGGCGCTTCCTGTGACTGCGCGGCGCCACCGCCAGCTATTGGTTAGCTCCTATACAGGTACCTATGTCTGCTATCTTGCAGTCTGTGCTGGAATCTATGCAATGATTGGCCACAATTTTGGTGCTAATGTGATATGGCGCTTCTATTGGTAGAAATAGGTGGGCCATGCTAGGACATTGGTGATTGGTGAGATATCACCATAATAACGACTATGCCATGTGTTGATTGGGAGATCGCTTCAACGCCTTTGTTTATAAATATCTGTTGTTTTGAAACAATGTGATTTCTCAGATTTGTATGACTGTACATTGTGTTTTGGATATTATATTATCTTTTATATGCACTTGATGTTTTGTTTGTAAATGTTATGTATGCACTGTGATTTAGGGGCGGTTCCATGATGGTGATTGGTTTATCCACACTATATATGGTCGCTCCTTCTGCCATTTGTTATGCTTGATAAAGACCTTTTTGGTCGAAACGTTGTATCTCTGATTGGCAAAATAAAGCTATTTTTCACCGGGAACGGATGCTGCTCCCTTTTTGCTATTTGGTTTGGCAGTGGGTCAGTAATGGTGTGGGTTGGCATTTCTTTGGAGGGCCGCACAGCCCTCCATGTGCAAAACAGAGGTAGCCTGACTGCCATTAGGTACTGAGATGAGATCCTCAGACCCCTTGTGAGACCATATGCTTGTGCGGTTGGCCCTGGGTTCCTCCTAATGCAGGACAATGCCAGACCTCATGTGGCTGGAGTGTGTCAGCAGTTCCTGCAAGATGAAGGCATTGAAGCTATGGACTGGCCCACCCATTTCCCAGGCCTGAATCCGATTGAGCACATCTGGGACATAATGTCTCGCTCCATCCACCAACATCATGTTGCACCACAGACTGTCCAGGAGTTGGCAGATGCTTTCGTCCAGGCTTGAGAGGAGATCCCTCATGACAACATCTGCCGACTCATCAGGAGCATGCCCAGGCAGAGGTCATACAGGCACATGGAGGCCACACACACAACTGAGCATAATTTCCTTGTCTTGAGGCATTTCCACTGAAGTTGGATCAGCCTGTAATTTGATTTTCCACTTTGATTTTGAGTATCCTTCCAAATCCAGACCTCCATGGGATATTAATTTTGATTTACATTGATTATTTTTATGTTTTCTTGCTCTCAATGCATGCCACTATGTAATGAATAAAGATTTGCAGCTGCAATATTTCATTCAGTGATATCTACGATGTGGTATCTTAGTGTTCCCTATATTTTTTGAGCAGGGTATTTATATAAATAATATAAAAAACGGCATGGCCCCCCATTTTTGACTAGCAGCCTTCATAAAGCAGACAGCTGGGGGATGGTATTCTCAGGCTGGTTAGGGGCCATGGATATAATAATAATAAGATTATTAAAGAAGTCTGTGTCTTTCTTTCAATTAAAGGACTTTTTTTCTGGGTGTCTGTGTTTTCTTACAATGTGACTATGGGGTTAGTAATTGGGGGTGTCTTATTGACACCTCTCCATTTCTAACCTCAGGGCTTGATGTCACCTAACAATACAAAGGTGACACCAACCCCCCCACTATTACCCCACTTGCCACCGTTACAGAGAAAGTGGGAAATGTGAGGCTAAGTGCCAGAATTGGTGCATCTTAGAGATGCGCTTTTTCTGGGGCAGCTGAGAGCTGATGTTCTTAGCTTGTGAGTGTGGAGGGGAGTATCTATGACCCCTTCCTAGGCTATTAGTATCAGCCCGCAGATGTCTGCCTAGCCTTTGCTGGATATTAATTATAGGGGGACACTACGTCATTTTCTTTGGGTCCACCATTTTAATAGCCATTAAACGCTAAGTATACTGCTGTGAGCTAATATTAGAAGCCTGGAAAGCTCCGTGGGTATTACCCCTTTTCCAGGCTATAAACATCAACCCCCAGCCGTCGGTTTTCCCTCTTAAAGTTACGAAAATTACGTGGGAACCCACTCCATTTTTTTCAGAAAAATAATCTTTTATTAATTAAATACATGTACAATAAGCTGCACACACACTGTACTAATTGTATTTGTCACATACATCTGTATATCTGCCTATTCTTTGTGTATTTACTGTATGTAATCCATCTCTTCTATCCTGTCAGCTCCTGCAGTGATTTTACACTATGCGGCTGCTGAATTGCTGGCTTTTCTTCTATCTATCTATCTATCTACCTATCTAATATAGAGTGCAAGTTTTCCCACTTAAAAAGATGAGAGAGGCCTGTAATTGACATCATAGGTAGACCACTAGAGTTGAGTGACTTTTGGTTTTTTAGGGTCGCGTTTCGTTTCGTGAAACCCGACTTTTCCAAAAGTCGGGTCGAGCAAGATCGTCCGATTATAGGGAAAAGTCGGGGTCGTCCCGAAACACGAAACCCAATGTAAGTCAATGGGGAATAAAAGTCGGCAGAGAGAGGAGGACAGGAAACACACCAACAGTGCCCATTTGAATGCCAAAAGCATCAATTCTTCTTACTTAAGCTTGTCAACCTTAATTAACTTCATAATACAAGTTACGCACTGAAAAATGGGGGTTATTTGGCTACAGACTGTGGGGGGGAGGGCTGGCTCCAGGTTTTCATGTGTCCTGGGCGAAAGAGCGCCCCTTTAACACATACCACAACTCATCATGCTCCGATACGGCAGAGAAATAGCGGTATAGTCCAATGAAAAATACCTCACTTTTTACATCTCATGACGAGGCCCATCTATTTCTCCATACAGAATCATTGGTCCCATATAATGTTTGAAACAGTATATGATGAGCTCCACATAATGCTACAGTATATGTTGGTCCCCATGGATGAAGCTCCACTGTCTTATGGGCCCAAATAATGCTCCAAACATAATGGGCCCCATTTCTAATGCTCTAGTGTATAATGGGCCCTGTAAATGCTGCTCCAGTGTCTGATGTCCACCTTTGGAATGTTCCAGTGTATGGTGGGCCCCATCTATCATTCTCCAGAGTATAGTGCTCCCCAAAAATTGCTGTCCCAACATTGAAAACAATCAAATAAGTCTCCTCGCTAGGGAATCCCTGTACTTGTCTGGACTCCTCGTCGTCCCCATCTTCCCTCTCACTGCACAGTATTTCAACTTTGCAAGTGCTGTGATCCTGGGCAAGCAGGGGGGGCCCACTCGTTGGCGACGGCACTGGCACAGGGCCCCTGATAGTACGGTGGTGTGTCTGATGGCGGGTGGGCCGAACCTGCACTTTCATCTGCAGCTTCCTCTTTGTCACCGTGTAAGATGGAACTGTATATGGGAAGGGTAACCTGAGTTTCATCAGGGTCAGATTCAGGTCATGTAGCGTGCGAGGGGAATGTAGTGGTCTGGGTCAATGTACCAGCAGATTCATCGAGCAGTGGCTGGGCATCAGTGCACTTGTGTCGCCCCCAGGAGTACGGTCGCCACAGTGGCATTACCTTCTTCCTAGGGAGTGTGATGTCATGCTTGGGAGCAACAAAGGATCTCTCTAGCAGGTTAACTGATTGGGCGGCATTATTCCCACGAGTCATGACCCTCCAAACAGCGTTCATGAAGGCAAAGTGTTTGTTTTACGTGGGCAGTATGGTTGCAAAGCTGAACCTTAAAGGAATGTCCAGAAGGGCACCACCAGGAGTGGAGCCTACGGTTAAATTCGACTCCACCTGGGAAACCTCAACCATGCCAGCTACAGAACAGATGCACACATTGCAAGCTTAATTCCGTTAAGGAACGAGACTCCGTCATGCCCCGCGGTCCGAGTCCGGCTTACTAGAGGGACACGTGAGGCTCTGGCACATGAGATTGGCCAATAACTGGTGTGTCATGCCCTTACATGTCCGTGGCTGCATGTGCGCTGCACTGGAAAGGCCAGCATTTGTCGCTTACAGGTGCAGATAACCCGCTGAACAACGTTAGTGATGGGGATCACTGATTACAAATATTACCCGCGAACAATGATTTCCCAGTAAGTGCAGGTCAACCGCAGTTCCGGAATTAGGCCTAACCGTCATTCCTGAAAAAATGAAAAACTTACGTGTGCAAACCACAGGTGCTGTAGCTTGCTTAACAGCTCGCCAGCCGTTCTCACGGCCAGTATGGATTACACGTGATTGCACAAAGGTTAGAAAGGGTACCGTATCCCCGGATAACATGTATGGATAGCGTACACATTCAAAATATATGTCTCAGGAGGCAGGCTCAGACGGTGTCAGGCCCAGTATGGATTGCACGTGATTGCACAAAGGTTAGAAAGGGTACCGTATCCCCAGATAACATGTATGGATAGCGTACACATTCAAAATATATGTCTCAGGAGGCAGGCTCAGACGGTGTTAGGCCCAGTATGGATTGCACGTGATTGCACAAAGGTTAGAAAGGGTACCGTATCCCCAGATAACATGTATGGATAGCGTACACATTCAAAATATATGTCTCAGGAGGCAGGCTCAGACGGTGTTAGGCCCAGTATGGATTGCACGTGATTGCACAAAGGTTAGAAAGGGTACCGTATCCCCAGATAACATGTATGGATAGCGTACACATTCAAAATATATGTCTCAGGAGGCAGGCTCAGACGGTGTCAGGCCCAGTATGGATTGCACGTGATTGCACAAAGGTTAGAAAGGGTACCGTATCCCCGGATAACATGTATGGATAGCGTACACATTCAAAATATATGTCTCAGGAGGCAGGCTCAGATGGTGTTAGGCCCAGTATGGATTGCACGTGATTGCACAAATGTTTGAAAGGGTACCGTATCCCCAGATAACATGTATGGATAGCGTACACATTCAAAATATATGTCTCAGGAGGCAGGCTCAGACGGTGTTAGGCCCAGTATGGATTGCACGTGATTGCACAAAGGTTAGAAAGGGTACCGTATCCCCGGATAACATGTATGGATAGCGTACACATTCAAAATATATGTCTCAGGAGGCAGGCTCAGACGGTGTCAGGCACAGTATGGATTTGACGGCCCAGATTACACAGCGGAGGAGCAGGGAGAGGTAAAGATTGCAAATGCTGGGGCCCTGCCCAAGCAAGGGGGGCCCACTCGTGGGCGTCGGTACTGGCACTGGGCCCCTCATAGTACAGCGGTGTGTCTGACGGCGGGTGTGCACCACCACCGTCAGAGACACTTGATTGCACTATGAGGGACCCTGTGCCAGTGCCCGCGCCCAAGAGTCGGCCTACCCACCTGTCCAGGGCAACGGCACTCGCACGGTGTCGTGCGCTAGGTGGTGACCCCGGCCATGGGGGGGGAGGCAGCACATTTAGGGAGTTTTAGAAAGTGGCATATGTTGATGTTGGACATTCAGCTGATGCAAAAGGCGAAATAGGTGAAGTCCCAGGAAGAGGTGGACCAAAGCAAGCCATTTTTCTGTCACCCTATGTGTCATCAGGGGAAGGTGGGACAAAATCCTTGGAAACCATGCGTGGTTCATTTTAATGAAGGTTAGATCATCCACATTTTGGGTTGACAGACGGGTCCTTTTCTCTGTCAGGATTGATCCAGCTGCACTGAAGACTCTTTCCGATAGCACACTTGCAGCTGGGCAAGCGAGCTCCTGTAAGGCATATTGGGCCAATTCAGGCCAGGTGTCCAGTTTAGCGGCCCAATAGTCAAAGGGGAATGACCTGTGTGGGAGAACATCGATATGGGAGGAAAAGTAGTTTGTAACCATAGTTGACAACTGCTGTCTCCTGTCACTTTCCATCGATGCAGTATTACCAGTTGTGTGAGCGGTATTTGAAAAATCAGTCCACAACATTGTCATGAAACCCCTGTCTCCAACGCCACTTCTGCTGTGTGCACCACGAACACCTCTGCCAAGCTGCCCCCGGCCCGTACGGCTCGTGTGAGAACCATCACCGCTGCTGTGTGCTGGGAATGCCTCAAGCAACCGATTTACCAGAGTTGCTTGTTTATTAGCCAATATTAGGTCAAGGTTCTCCTGTGGCATGATGTTTTGTAATTTGCCTATATAGCGTGGATCCAGGATGCTGGCCAACCAGTAGTCGTCATCGTTCATCATTTTGGCAATGCGGGGGTCCCTTTTTAGGATCCGCAAGGCATAATCTGACATGTGGGCCAATGTTCCCGGTGTCAATGATGCACTGCGAGTGCTGGGTGGAGGAGCACTTTCTGGCAAATCCACATCCCTCCTGTCACGCACAAACCCTGTACCAGACCTTGCCACGCCAACATTTTCACTTGCCCCACGAGATGCATCCTCCTCCCCTAAGTAATCATCCCCATCATCCTCCTCCTCCTCCTCTTCTTCCTCCACCTCGTCCAGGAGAGGTCCCTGAGCAGACAATGGCTGAATGTCATCAAGGATTCCCTCCTCCTCTTCCTCCTCATCAACATTGGCTGCAGACGCCTGCTCCTTAAGGTGCGTCAAAGTTTGCATGAGCAGACGCATAGGTGGGATGCTCATGCTTAGGATGGCGTCGTCTGCGCTTACCAGCCGTGTGCATTCCTCAAAACACTGAAGGACTTTACAAAGGTCTTTCAGCTTCGACCACTGCACACCTGTCAACTCCATGTCTGCTCTCAAAGTGCCTGGCCGTGTATCCTCCCACAAATGCATTATGGCCTGCCTCTGCTCGCACAGCCACTCCACCATGTGCAGGGTGGAGTTCCACCTTGTTGCAATGTCGATAATGAGGCGGTGGTTGGGAAGGTGGAGTAATCGCTGCAGCTTCTGCATATGAACGGAGTGTACAGGCGACCGGCGGATGTGCGCGCACAGTCTTCGCACCTTCTGGAGCAGGGCTGTTAACTCCGGATAATTTTTGAGGAAGCACTGCACCACCAGGTTCAAGGTGTGAGCCAAGCAAGGTATGTGGCTGAGTTTTGAAAGGGCTATGGCTGCCACAAAATTACGGCCGTTATCACTAACTACCTTGCCTGCCTCAAGATGTACACTGCCCAGCCATGACTCAGTTTGTCGCTTCAAGTACTCAGCCAGCACCTCGGCGGTGTGTCTGTCGCCCAAACACATCATCTGCAACACAGCCTGCTGACGCTTTCCACTAGCTGCTCGATAGGGGGACACATTGTGTGCAACAGTGGCAGCTGCAGATGGAGTGCTCGTACGACTGCGCTCTGTGGACGAGCTTTCGCTTCTGGAGGAGGAGGAGGAGGAGGAGGGTCGAACGCCTACAGCCAACTGTTTCCTATACCGTGGGCTAGGCAGCACTGTCCCACCACCGCTGTCCCCTGTGGCCCCTCCATCCACCACATTAACCCAGTGTGCAGTGATGGACACGTAACGGCCCTGGCCATGCCGACTGGACCATGCATCAGTTGTGAGGTGCACCTTTCCGCTCACTGACTGCTTGAGTGCATGGACAATGCGGTTTTTCACATGATGGTGGAGGGCTGGGATGGCTTTGCGAGAGAAGAAGTGGCGACTGGGTAGGTCATAGCGTGGTACTGCATAGGCCATGAGTTCGCGGAAAGCTGTGCTTTCCACCAACCAAAAGGGCATCATCTCAAACGAGATTAGTTTGGCAATGTGGGCGTTCAAACCCAGTGTACGCGGATGAGAGACTGAGTACTTTCTTGACCTACTCATAGTGTCTGGGAGGGTGAGCTGGACTTGAGAGCTGCATATGGTGGAAGTAGAGGTGGACAGGGCGGACTGAGAGAGGATTGATGATGGTGATGGAGTTGGTGTTCTTTCTGATGGCCTAGAATCAGTCTTTCGTTGATATAACAGTGGGATTCCCTGACTGCTGTGGTCTTGCAACGACACCTCAACATTTGCTGCTGTGCTAACTGGTGGGCTTACAGTGGGGGAAACAATGTAGCGTTGCTGACTACCTTCGTTGTGATCAGTTGCACATGTGGCACTTGAGGATTGGTGTTGTGTCCACGCTTGCAAGTGCATGCTGGTTAAATGTCTAAGCATGCAACTGGTATTCAAATTTTTCAGATTTTTCCCTCGGCTAAAGGTCTTTGCGCACTTCTTACAGATAACCTTGGCCTGATCATGAGGATTTTGTTCAAAAAAGTGCCACACTGCACTCTTCCTACTTTGGCAGACATTTTGTGGCCTAGCACGCTGTGATCTTTTGACCCTCTGGACAAGCTGTCCAGCAACTCTTTTGATGTTTTGAACCTGTCTTTGGAGTGCTCCGGGCCTGCCAGATAACAGCTATTGCGATGTCGATGTCTGCTGTGGATGCTCCTCATCTGAGCTATTGGAAGCAGCACCCTCTTCCCCCAATGGATGCCAATCTGGGTCAACAACTGGGTCATCCATCACCTCCTCTTCTATGTCATGTGCACCTTCCTCTGTGTCACCTTGTATGGTGGTATAGTGTGCGGGAAGGGGCACCTGAGTCTCACCAGGGTCAGAATCTGGCTCTGTACACTGCGAGGACAATGTAGTGCTCTGAGTGAATATACCAGCAGAATCATCCATCAGCGGCTGTGCATCAATGCACTCCATGTCAGATTCATCTTGGCCTGGGTAATTCACCATTTCACTTGATGGACACTTTTGGATTGTGTGAGGCCCACTGATATCTGAGCGCTATGTGACAGGCTCGATGGCACAGCTGTGACCAAAGTGACTAGAGGATAAGGGAGATTTTGAATCTCTGCACACACTTTTGGACACTGGACACTTTTGGATTGTGTGAGGCCCACTGATATCTGAGCGCTATGTGACAGGCTCGATGGCACAGCTGTGACCAAAGTGACTAGAGGATAAGGGAGATTTTGAATCTCTGCACACACTTTTGGACACTGGACACTTTTGGATTGTGTGAGGCCCACTGATATCTGAGCGCTATGTGAAAGGCTCGATGGCACAGCTGTGACCAAAGTGACTAGAGGATAAGGGAGATTTTGAATCTCTGCACACACTTTTGGACACTGGACACTTTTGGATTGTGTGAGGCCCAATGAATATCTGAGCGCTATGTGACAGGCTTGATGGCACAGCTGTGACAAAAGTGACTAGAGGATAAGGGAGATTTTGAATCTCTGCACACACTTTTGGACACTGGACACTTTTGGATTGTGTGAGGCCCACTGATATCTGAGCGCTATGTGACAGGCTCGATGGCACAGCTGTGACCAAAGTGACTAGAGGATAAGGGAGATTTTGAATCTCTGCACACACTTTTGGACACTGGACACATTTGGATTGTGTGAGGCCCAATGAATATCTGAGCGCTATGTGACAGGCTCGATGGCACAGCTGTGACCAAATTGACTAGAGGATAAGGGAGATTTTGAATCTCTGCACACACTTTTGGACACTGGATGGACACTTTTGGATTGTGTGAGGCCCACTGATATCTGAGCGCTATGTGACAGGCTCGATGGCACAGCTGTGACCAAAGTGACTAGAGGATAAGGGAGATTTTGAATCTCTGCACACACTTTTGGACACTGGACACTTTTGGATTGTGTGAGGCCCACTGATATCTGAGCGCTATGTGACAGGCTCGATGGCACAGCTGTGACCAAAGTGACTAGAGGATAAGGGAGATTTTGAATCTCTGCACACACTTTTGGACACTGGACACTTTTGGATTGTGTGAGGCCCACTGATATCTGAGCGCTATGTGACAGGCTCGATGGCACAGCTTTGACCAAAGTGACTAGAGGATAAGGGAGATTTTGAATCTCTGCATACACTTTTGGACACTGGACACTTTTGGATTGTGTGAGGCCCAATGAATATCTGAACGCTATGTGACAGGCTCGATGGCACAGCTGTGACAAAAGTGACTAGAGGATAAGGGAGATTTTGAATCTCTGCACACACTTTTGGACACTGGACACTTTTGGATTGTGTGAGGCCCACTGATATCTGAGCGCTATGTGACAGGCTCGATGGCACAGCTGTGACCAAAGTGACTAGAGGATAAGAGAGATTTTGAATCTCTGCACACACTTTTGGACACTGGACACTTTTGGATTGTGTGAGGCCCACTGATATCTGAGCGCTATGTGACAGGCTCGATGGCACAGCTGTGACCAAAGTGACTAGAGGATAAGGGAGATTTTGAATCTCTGCACACACTTTTGGACACTGGACACTTTTGGATTGTGTGAGGCCCAATGAATATCTGAGCGCTATGTGACAGGCTCGATGGCACAGCTGTGACCAAAGTGGCTAGAGGATAAGGGAGATTTTGAATCTCTGCACACACTTTTGGACACTGGATGGACACTTTTGGATTGTGTGAGGCCCACTGATATCTGAGCGCTATGTGACAGGCTCGATGGCACAGCTGTGACCAAAGTGACTAGAGGATAAGGGAGATTTTGAATCTCTGCACACACTTTTGGACACTGGACACTTTTGGATTGTGTGAGGCCCAATGAATATCTGAGCGCTATGTGACAGGCTCGATGGCACAGCTGTGACCAAAGTGACTAGAGGATAAGGGAGATTTTGAATCTCTGCACACACTTTTGGACATTGGACACTTTTGGATTGTGTGAGGCCCAATGAATATCTGAGCGCTATGTGACAGGCTCGATGGCACAGCTGTGACAAAAGTGACTAGAGGATAAGGGAGATTGGATTGCTTTTAAAAAAGCAGTTTGCGGAGCTGTGGGTAAACAGCAATGCAGGAATGTCAGGAAGCCTTAGAAGGCAGCCCAACAACCAACACCACTGATACACCACTATATAGCCTCCCCTTGCACTGCACACACAGTGACTGGTGTGTTGTGCAGGCCAAATTGCTAGCAGCAGAAGCAGTTTTTTTTTCTTCTCAGCAGGACAAAAAAAAAAAATTGGGATTGCTTTTAAAAAAGCAGTTTGCGGAGCAGTGGGTAAACAGCAATGCAGGAATGTCAGGAAGCCTTAGAAGGCAGCCCAACAACCAACACCACTGATACACCACTATATAGCCTCCCCTTGCACTGCACACACAGTGACTGGTGTGTTGTGCAGGCCAAATCGCTAGTAGCAGAAGCAGTTTTTTTGTCTTCTTCCCTGCCTAACGCTCTCCCTACAGAATCAGCAGCAACCTCTCCCTATACTAAGATCGGCAGAAGTAAGATGGTGGTCGGCGTGCACGCCCTTTTATACCCCCTGTGACGCCCACCAAAGCAAGCCAATCACTTGCATGCCCTTCTGAAAGATGGTGGTGACCCGTGCCTATGTCATCACGTTGCCCACAGTGTCCGTGGATCCTGATTGGCTGAAAAAGAGCGCAAAACAAACTTTTGAAACGCGACTTTGGCGCCTAAGTCGCCGACCTCGTGGCCGACCTCATCCTAGGGTCGGGTTTCGTTTCATGAAACCCGACTTTGCCAAAAGTCGGCGACTTTTGAATTTTTTCGACCCGTTTCGCTCAACTCTATAGACCACAACTATGAGAGTCAAAATGAGAAAACAAATCCAGAAAACGTTTGAACTCTGTAATTGCCAACAAAGGATATATAACAAAATATTGAGATGAACTTTTGTTAATGACCAAATACTTAGTTTCCACCATAATTTGCAAAATAAATCTTGCCAAATCAGACAAGGTGATTTTCTGGATTTGTTTTCTCATTATGACTCTCATAGTTGTGGTCTACCTATGATGTCAATTACAGACCTCTCTCATCATTTTAAGTGGGAGAACATGAGCAATTGGTGGCTGATTAAATACTTTTTCCCCCACAGTGTATATATATGTATATATATATATATATATATATATGTATTCTATGTGTACATATCTATTCTATCTATCCTATTCTAAACTGTCACGCTATTGTTTTACTGAACGCGGCACATAAATTGCCAGCTTTTATTAAATCTTTTACCGAATGCTACCGACTTTTTCCAATTTTAAGAAAAATGCTCGTGTTACCGATCATGAATCCGAATATCTGTATTTGTGCCGAATTTATGCTTGGCGGTCGTTTTCTGAACATATTCGTTCATCTCCAGTCTTGATGCCACATGACATTACACAGCTGACCTCACCCCAATTGCCAATGTACCAGGGCAATTGAGAGAGCTCTTAGCAAAGTGCCAGAATTGGTGCATCTAATGTGATGCTCCAATTTTGTGGCCATTGCGGGCTGGTAATTTTAGGCTGAGACCCTAGGGGCCAATATCCATGGACCTTCCCATCCTGATAATATCAGCCCCCAGCTGTTTACTTTACTTTTGCTGGTTATCAGGTTATTTATTTTAATTTATTTATTTAGTTCCCAGCAGCAACTTGGGAGTCAGAAATGCATCCAAGTGTCTTCATGCTGTTCCCATTTCATTTGAGAGCTGATTCTATCCATTTCATCTATTTTAATGGCCCTCCTTTTAGGCTCTTCTAGAAAAATGCCTGAGTTTTTCATTGAGTTCCATTATACTCGATATAAGGAGGTGACGGAGGCCGTTATATGCTTCCCTCTCTTTGAACATTGTTCACATTTTATGCAGGTGGTTCCAGAGTGTTTATAAGTGTTAATGTATTTATGTACTGCAATGTGTATGTTCTTGATATGTACTGTTTATAAGATTAGGGATAGTATAGGGTAATAGCATAGGACAATAGCGAGGGGCACCACATAGATAGGGAATGAGATAGAATAGTATAGTGAGCATTAGGATTTTTCCAGACTAGGGGGAGTAACAGATGAGTACAGCATAGAGCAGTGGGATATACAGATGTGGCCAAAAGTATTGACACCCCTGCAATTCTGTCAGATAATACTCAGTTTCTTCCTGAAAATGATTGCGAACACAAATTCTTTGGTATTAATATCTTCATTTAATTTGTCTTAAATGAAAAAACACAAAAGAGAATGAAGCAAAAAGCAAAACATTGATCATTTCACACAAAACTCCAAAAATGGGCCAGACAAAAGTATTGGCACCCTCAGCCTAATACTTGGTTGCACAACCTTTAGCCAAAATAACTGCGCCCAACCGCTTCCGGTAACCATCAATCAGTTTCTTACAATGCTCTGCTGGAATTTTAGACCATTCTTCTTTGGCAAACTGCTCCAGGTCCCTGATATTTGAAGGGTGCCTTTTCCAAACTGCTATTTTTAGATCTCTCCACAGGTGTTCTATGGGATTCAGGTCTGGACTCATTGCTGGCCACCTTAGAGGTCTCCAGTGCTTTCTCTCAAACCATTTTCTAGTGCTTTTTGAAGTGTGTTTTGGGTCATTGTCCTGCTGGAAGACCCATGACCTCTGAGGGAGACCCAGCTTTCTCACACTGGGCCCTACATTATGCTGCAAAATTTGTTGGTAGTCTTCAGACTTCATAATGCCATGCACACGGTCAAGAAGTCCAGTGCCAGAGGCAGCAAAGCAACCCCAAAACATCAGTGAGCCTCCACCATGTTTGACTGTAGGGACCGTGTTCTTTTCTTTGAATGCCTCTTTTTTTCTCCTGTAAACTCTATGTTGATGCCTTTGCCCAAAAAGCTCTACTTTTGTCTCATCTGACCAGAGAACATTCTTCCAAAACGTTTTAGGCTTTTTCAGGTAAGTTTTGGCAAACTCCAGCCTGGCTTTTTTATGTCTCGGGGTAAGAAGTGGGGTCTTCCTGGATCTCCTACCATACAGTCCCTTTTCATTCATATGCCGACGGATAGTATGGGTTGACACTGTTGTACCCTCGGACTGCAGGGCAGCTTGAACTTGTTTGAATGTTAGTCGAGGTTCTTTATCCTACGTCCGCACAATCTTGCGTTGAAATCTCTTGTCAATTTTTCTTTTCCGTCCACATCTAGGGAGGTTAGCCACAGTGCCATGGGCTTTAAACTTCTTGATGACACTGCGCACGGTAGACACAGGAACATTCAGGTCTTTGGAGATGGACTTGTAGCCTGGAGATTGCTCATGCTTCCTCACAATTTGGTTTCTCAAGTCCTCAGACAGTTCTTTGGTCTTCTTTCTTTCCTCCATGCTCAATGTGGTACAGACAAGGACACAGGACAGAGGTTGAGTCAACTTTAATCCATCTCAACTGGCTGCAAGTGTGATTTAGTTATTTCCAACACCTGTTAGGTGCCACAGATAAGTTACAGGTGCTGTTAATTACACAAATTAGAGAAGCATCACATGATTTTTCGCACAATGCCAATACTTTTGTCCACCCTCTTTTTTTATGTTTGGTGTGGAATTATATCCAATTTCGCTTTAGGACAATTCTTTTTGTGTTTTTTCATTTAAGACAAATTAAATGAAGATAATAATACCAAAGAATTTGTGTTTGCAATCATTTTCAGGAAGAAACTGAGTATTATCTGACAGAATTGCAGGGGTGTCAATACTTTTGGTCACAACTGTAGAGGGGCACTTCCTGGATAGTGTGCAGTAGAGATGCAGCAGTGAAAAAGGACAGTCTGACTTTTGTGGGGATAAGGTTGCTTCAGCAAGAAGGGGCTCCAGGCGGAGTGTCATGCAGGCAGTCACCAGCTTAAACAGGACCATGCCAAGGAGGATTCTTAGCTTACGGCAGGGACTAGGTGAAGCTGAGATGGCAAGCCTGTTACCCTTTAATTACGAAGCCAGACCAGGGGAATTGCAGGAAGCTGGTGGGCCTAAAGGCACCGACGGGACAGAGATTGTCCAGGAAAGAGCAGTGATTTCTGAAAGGGGACAGGGATTGTCCTAGAATAGCAGTGATTGTCAGGACAGGACAGGGATTGTCTGGGAAGAGCAGAGATTGCTAAGACAGGACAGAGATTGTCCAAGAAGAGCAGAAATTGCTAAAACTGGACAGAGATTGTCCAGGAAGAGCAGAGATTGTAAGGAAGACAGGAAAGCCCAAGAAATTTCACTCTGTTTGCACCTTGTGCCACCTCTGCATTGAAAACCCTGCTGATGAGTAAAGTTAATCTGTTAGGAATGGACATTGTCTCTCGAGTCGTTTGTGAGACGCATGTGGTTGAAGCCAGAGTTACAGAGGCAGAGGGGACTCTGAAAGTAAATGTGAGTGTTCTGTTGCGAATGCTGCACATACAGCAGAAGGGACATTATATGTGGGGCGCCAGAGTGTGGGAACACTACGGCTCATTGCCACAACTACCACCCTGGCTGCCTTACACTCGATACTCGAGTTGACAACGTCTGAGTGTCTGACCTTCTCATTTCCAGTATCGAGCAGTCGAGAATTTTAGTACTCGCTTATAAAACACTATGATAAAATTGCTCATTTTAAAAGTTAAAGATTTTTTTACACACTTGGTGAAATTTATTTCCAGATCACTTAGCCTCAGATAGACACTTCCTGTTCATTTCCTGTCTCAAATGGACACTTCTTGTTCTGTAGTGATTACTTTCAAGCAGTGAGCTTACAAGTCGGATTTATAGAGAAACACTTCTATTTTAGATGTAGATAAAAACTCTTTTGATAACAAGAAGTAACAGACATGGCTCATTTTCTCTTAGGAGGAAGATGACCTTTCTTTGCAAATGGTTCATAACACATGGCTTGCAGCATAATTTAAGGTATTGGCCTTCTCTTGCAACATTTTTTTTTAATAAATGTATGAATTTTGGGCTAAAAAATAATTTGCAGCCTGGATTCATTACAAAATTTTAACCATTTTGCTTTGACAGTCTCTTTGTCTCCTTGCATATTCAATCTTAATGTAGTCTGTGGCCATAAATCAACTGAGAGGTGCTCAAAAATAGACAGTCATAAACCTTCCTGTAACACCATTAGAACAAGCTCCCTGATGGATTCTCAGATAAGGACGTTGGTCACTTTCTCTTGTTAGTGCATATTTCCTCCCAAACTGACCGGCACCTATTTTGTTACATTACAACCTGTGTTTAAATATTTTTGCAATCCAATTTGTGTGTGATACATCAGCACTAAATAGTCAAATAGTTAATGGTGAAGTGAAGTGAGAAAAATATAGGCAAAAATTAAATTTATGTAATCAGATAACTAAAAATTGCATATCTATAAACCCCTTTTGTGCTGAAGCCCCTACAAATTTCTGGTGCAAGCAATTACCCTCATATGTCACAAGCTTAGAGAAAATAAGTCCACCTGTGTGCAATGTTAGTGTCACATGGTCTGTCAGTATATGCACACCTTTTCGGAAAGGCCACAGAGGATGCAACACCACTACCCGAAGACCAAGAAGATCTCCAAACAAGTCAGGGACAAAGTAGTTGAGGAGAATAAGTCAGAGTTGGGTTAAAAGAAATCACAATCTCTGGTGATCCCCAAGAGCACCATTAAATCCATTATCATCAAACAGAGAGAACATGGTACCACAACAAACCCGTCAAGAGAGGGCCGCCACCAAAACTCTTTGCCCGACAAGGAGAGCATTAATCAGAATTGCAGCACAGAGACCAGAGGTAACCTTGAAAGAGGTCACATTTATGGGAGAGTGGGCAGAAAGAAACCTTTACTTATACTCAAAAATTGTAAGGCTCATTTTGAATTTAACAAAATACATGTGGGACCACAGCAGGAACCAAAATTGAACTTTTCGACTACCATGGTAAACACTGTGTCTTATGCCAAACCAACACAGCTCATCCCCCCAAGAACATCATCCCGATAGTGAAACATGGTAGTAGCAACATTATGCTGTGGGGATGTTTTTTGGCAGAAGGGACAGGAAAAAATGGTCCAAGTTGAGGGGAAGATGGATGGCACAAAATACAGAGGTGTTGAGCAATACCTATTTCAGTCTGTCAGTGATTTGAGCCTCGGACAGAGGTTGACTGTCCAACAAGACAATGAGAGAAAACATACTGCAACAAAAGCAACTCTCGAGTCGTTTAAGGCGAAATGTGTAAATACTTAGGAGTGGCGTCTTCAAAGCCTAGACCTTAAAACAGCTGAGAATTTATGATCAGACATAAAGATTGTTGTTCACCAGAGGAAATCATCTAACATGAAGTAGTTGGAGCAGTTTTGCCTTTAGGAATGAGCAAAAATCCCAGTGGCAAGATGTGTACAACTCATAGAGACTCATCCAAAGCAACTTGCAGCTGTAATTACTGCAAAAAGAGGCTTTGCAAAGTATTGACTTAAGGGGGTGAATAGTTATGCACAGTGAAGTTTTCAGTAATATTGTCCTATCTATTATTTGCTTCACAATAAATAGAAATACAAATGTTCACAGTTGCAGGCGTGTTATTTGCATAAACTGATGTAAACACCCCCAAAAAATATCCATGGCTATTTGTGAAACTATGTAGTGGAGACCAGCATCTCTGCAGATAATTGCCATGTTACGGATCGTAAACCCACACCGCAGGAGAGTTTATGCAGCGTTAAATAGAAGAATAGTGGACATGGGATTTCTTTAAATTATGAGATCCCCAGTGACTCCAAGACAGTATGATGGTTCCCACAGTCGCACACACACACACAGCTTGATGACCTGCACAATCCCACAGCCCCACGACATAGTATAGTGGCCACTACCAACACAGTATAAATGCCACCACATAGCCATCCTTACATCTTACATCCTTACATTTTAATGGTCCCCCACACAGTATTGTAGTCTTGCATGGTATAATGGACCCCACAGAGTATAATTGCCCCTACACAGTCCTGCACACAGTATAATGGGTCAGCAAAGTATAATAACCCCTGCACAATATAACAGTTCTTCACAGCCCTCCACAGAGTATAATGGCCCTCCACACAGTGCATTAAACCTACACATAGTATAATGCCCCCACAGCTCTCCATACAATGAATGGTGCTTTATAGTCCTTGTTCTGTCCTCACTGAATAAAGCAGACTTTATTTGCAGTTATACAGATCAGCTAAACCGCTATACTGGGGTCCAATAAGGAGACTGTATGTTGAGTCTATGCTTTTATAGAACTTGATATATTGATGCGGTGAAACCACAAGCAAAACATATATGCATACAATCAGGACTAATTAACCAGGCTAACATGGGACAGGAATTAGCTACAGAAAGCATGAATGCATACCAGCGATGTAATCACAAGAGGAGAAGAGAAATGACATGCTTCCTGAATGCAGGCTGATGGAAAATAAAGGAAAGTGAGGAAGATGGGGGCTGAACTAACCATAATGCACTGCAAAGGCTACTAGAATGCACTGCAAAGCTTACCAGAATGCACTGCAAAGGAAGGAAAAATTCAGGCATCAAAGTGAAAGTAACAAGAGAAGACTGTGATTATGACTCTGGCCACTAGATGGAGCCAGAAACACTGAAAACAATAGAATCAATGAAAAACTGTACATTCTGTATATTCTCCAATAAATCACTGTAAATATTGTCAGACAATCAGAGATTAGAGATTAGATTTTGGAGACAGAACAGTCCTCCATACAGTATAATGGCACCCTAGAGCTATCCATAAGGTATAATGACCCACATATGGAATAATAGTTCCCAATCAGTATAATGGCCCCCGTAAAGCCTGCAAACAATATAATGGCTCCCACACAGCATAATGGCCCCACACAGTATAATGGTCCCACACACAGTATAATGGCCACACAGTATATTGCCCCTCACAGTGCAATTGTGGTGCCCCTGGGGGTACAGTCACCACAGAGGTACTGCACCTCAACCAGAGGTGTGGTACTTCATTCTCGGGTAAGGATGGGAAAGTACCCAGTACCCACACATTAACATCCAACACTAGACCTCTCAGGCCAGGGAGGGGCTAGCTAGAGTGTGGGTGGAGAAAGTGGAGAAGGGAAGGAGCTTAAGGGAGTGACAGTTAGAAGAGTAAGTGGAATTTGTGCTGGAGACTGAAGCAGTGAGGAGCTTATCCCTGGACTAAACAGAGAGTGAAAAGAGAAAGAAGGGGTCCTAGGGGCACAGAAAGTGAAGAATCCACCCGTGGTGCCCAAATTCACGCTGAGTGTAGTCAAGTGTAGGGACCAGGTCGCAGAAGGGGAGAAACTGAGGACTCAGCTAGCAAGCCAGAAGCTGTAGTATCTGTATGTGCTGCAGCCACATCCGCACACATTCACTGAAAAGGCAGCCACATAGGATCAAGGGGACCTAGAGGACGTCGCCCGACAGGATCCAAGGCTGCTGGCTTGGGATACTGTGTTTGAGGTGCAGGGCAGGAGAGGTGGGATCTAGCACAGTGAGACGGCCAGGGAAGGAATATCAGAAGGGGATTCTGGAACAGCGTACCCCAAATTACCTTAGAGCTTGCTGCACCACTGACCCGAAAGACACAGCACCCTGGCTGGAGATTGTAACTGGAAGAACTGAGTAAAAGTGTGAAGACTGCACTCCACTGTGTCCTCCAATTTATTTACAGCATCACCTCCCTTGCACTACAACCACCATCATCTCAATAAACACCATAACTGCCCTGGGGCCTAGCTCTACCCATGGAAAGCTGTACCAACTCTGCTGCGTCACCAACTGCCCCAGTGGATCTGAACTGCAGCATCGGCCATACCATCCATTGCCGAACACCACGAGTGGTGTCACTTTAAATCCCATCTTTATTCCCCAAAATCATCATCTTTATTTCCATTGCCTGTCCAGGGCCACAGACCGAGTCACTGCTGCCGTGACATCCTCTGACTTACTGACAGGCCCGGTACCGAGTACCACCGGCCCTAGCGGGCGCTGCACAATACTCCACTATTGACCTCCACACTGTATAAATGCTCCTCGCTTTTTCTATACAATGTAACATTTTTCCTATTGTGGTTTTAGCTTTCTATGGATATGAGACATGTCACATACAATTTTATCTGGTCAATACTAATTCTGGGCTGATGGGCAGATTGAACAGCAATGCAAGTATATGCATTGCACTTAATCCTGCGTTACAATGCTGGAAATATGTTTCCCATAACTATGGTCTGTTATCTGGTGACATCAAAGCTATGGGGTTAAAAAAACTTAAAGAAGCCCTCAACTCAACATCAACATTTTTATCCTATTAATATATTGCAGCCATCATATTATATAGCACTGTGTATTTACAAATGCTCATTTTACCCTTCTGCCCAGCTAATTCTTCTGTTTTCCATTAGGAATATGACAACACATGATTAAAAACTGACTAACTGAATCCTTCTAAGCTCTATGTAGAAATAGGAGGTAGAGAAGCAGAGTAGCTGAGTCAGGAGTCGAAGAGAAAAATGATAAATGCAGAGCCAAGAGACATCCTGTTTCAATAGAGAGAGAGAGAAAAAGAGAGGAATTAGCTTCGTAGAAAGGCAAAATGAGCAATTGTAAGAGCACAGTGCTATATAATATGATGATTGCAATATACTAAGAGGATAAATACTTTGGTGGGAGGATGAGTGCTTCTTTAAAGAGGTTGTCCATTACCCTAACTCAGTTACTAGTTTTGCTGTAAATGCCTAACATAGTAACATAGTTTTGAAAGCTGAAGGAAGACCTTATGTCCATCTAGTTCAGCCTATTTTTAGTGCAGCTGTTCTGCATTGTTGATCCTGGGGAAGGCAAAAGACCCACAGAGTAGAAGCCAATTTTCTCCATAGGGAAAAAAATTCCTTCCCCTAAGCTGGGTCAACCATCTACCTATAATATTATGTTATTCGTAACCTTCTATACTGTTACTCACAAGAAAAGCATCTATTCCTTTCTTAAATTCATTCACTGAGTTGGCCATCACCACTTCCTCAGGAAGAGAATTCCAGAGCCTCACTGCTCTTACCGTGAAGAACCCTCTTCTATGCAGGTGCAGAAATTGTCTTTCCTCCAAACAAAGAGAATGCCCCCTTGTTCTTGTCACAGTCCTTGGTACAAACAGTTCATTGGAGGGATCTCTGTATTGCCCTCTGATATACTTGTACATATATATTAGGTCTCCCCTAAGTCTTCTCTTTTCTAGAGTAAATAGACCTAATTTTGATAACCTTTCTGGGTATTGTAGTGAACCAACTCTATTTATCATTTTAGTAGCCCGCCTTTGAACCCTTTCAAGTTCAGTAATGTCTTTCTTGAGCACCGGCGTCCAAAATTGCACACAGTACTCCAAGTGTGGTCTGACAAGTGATTTGTACAGAGGGAGAATTATGTTTTCATCTCGTGTCCCCAGACCTCTTCTAATGCATCCCATGACCCTATTTGCTTTGGTGGCAGCTGCCTGACACTGGGCACTCCAATTTAGCTTCTTATTGACTAAGATGCCTAAGTCTTTTTCCATGTCTGATTTCCCCAGCAGTTTCCCATTTAGTAAGTAATTGTAGCATCTGTTTCTCCTTCCCATGTGCATAACCTTACACTTATCTGTGTTAAACCTCATTTGCCATTTTTCATCCCAATTCTCCAATTTACTCAAATCTGTCTGTAGTTGCAAACTGTCCTCCTTTGTGTTAACTACCTTACATAGTTTTGTATCATCTGCAAATACTGATATTTTACTGTGTAAGCCATCCACTAGATCATTAATAAATATATTAAATAGTAGGGGGCCCAATACAGAACCCTGTGGTACCCCACTAGTAACCCTGGCCCAATCTGAGTATGCACCATTAATAACCACTCTTTGTTTTCTATCACTAAGCCAGCTACCTACCCATCTACACACATTTTCCCCTAGCCCAAGCTTTCTCATCTTACTTACCAATCTTTTATGTGGGACAGTGTCAAATACTTTAGAGAAGTCGAGATAAATGACATCCAATGATTCTCTTTGGTCCATTTGAGAGCTTACATCCTCATAGAAGCTGATCAGGTTAGTTTGACAGTAGCGATCCTTCATAAATCCATGTTGATATGGAGTTAAACATTTATTAACATTGAGATATTCCATTATGTTATCCC
Source organism: Dendrobates tinctorius (assembly GCF_039654945.1). Lineage (NCBI taxonomy): Eukaryota > Metazoa > Chordata > Amphibia > Anura > Dendrobatidae > Dendrobates > Dendrobates tinctorius. The sequence continues at coordinate 13,375,134 of NW_027361711.1, forward strand.
TTAGAAACCCTTCAAAAATTTTACCCACAACAGATGTTAAGCTTACCGGCCTATAGTTTCCAGGTTCCCTTTTACACCCCTTTTTGAATATTGGTACCACATTTGCTTGCCGACAATCAAAAGGAACAGACCCTGTTTCTGTACAGTCTTTAAATATAAGGAATAGAGGCCTGTCTATCACATTACTTAACTCCCTTAATACCCGAGGGTGAATGCCATCAGGGCCTGGTGATTTGTCAATTTTAATCTTACTAAGGCGGTTCTGCACTTCTTCCTGGGTTAGGCAGGTTATACTTAATGGGGAGTTTACGTTATCAATCTGCATTTCCCCTGGCAAATCCTTTTCCTGTGTGAACACTGTTGAGAAAAAAGTGTTTAAAACATTTGCTTTTTCCACATCGCTCTCTATGATTTCACCCTCCTTGTTCTTTAAAGATACCTCATCAGTCGGATTTAGCATTATAAGTAGAGATGAGCGACTTTGCCTTTTTTAGGGTCGAGTTGGGTTTCATGAAACCTGACTTCCTCAAAAGTCGAGTCAAACGAAATCGGCCGACTATCGGGAAAAGTCGAAGGTCCGACTGAAACACGAAACCCAATGCAAGTCAATGGGGAAGCAAAGTCGGCAGGGAGTGGAGGACAGCAAACACACCTACATACCGGACCGCTTTTTTAAAGTGCGCAAAATCTCTCTCTCTCCACTGCACATGTCATCTCGTTGCCCACAGTGTACGTCCTTGCTCAGTGGCTAAAAAAAGTCACTTGCAAGCATTCTGGGAAATCTGACTTTGGCGCTGGTTTTGCCAACCGCATGGCCGACCTCACACTGTGGTCGGGTTTCGGTCGGCAAAACCAGACTTTGCCATAAGTTGGTGACTTATAAATCTGGCCGACCTGTTTCGCTCATCTCTAATTATAAGGTAAGGTACTGCTATGATGGAAAATGCTGAGGGCATCACAAATAGATACTGGATCATCCAATAACACACTAAAAATCTAGACAAAGTGTAATGAGAAAAGAAGGGTGCTATAGAAATTGGAATCACTGAATAAAATGCAATATAAATTTATTTAAAAAACAAGCAAAACAATGATATACAGTACATTATTAAAAACATTTGAAAAGTAAAAACTGCTATAAATTCAATGATCCACCACGAGTGTCCATAATAGGACTAACACTCCAATATGGTGTTAGCCCAATTATTGCAATATGGTGTTAGCCCTATTATTGACACACCAGGAAGATCATTGACCTCATAGCTGTTTTTGCTTTTTAAATGTATTTACAGTAGTAATATATGTCATTGTTTTCCTTGGTTTGTTCAATAAATTTATATTACATTTTACTTGGCGATTCCAATTTCTATAGCACATTTCTTTCCTCATTACACTTGGTATGGCCATAATGGCACTATTACACTGATTAAATTGACACAATTGTAAAAGGAATTTGTTCAGTGGTTCTTTGCTAACCCCTTTCCGACATCGGGCGTACATTTACACCGATGTCAGATTCCCTCACTTTGATGTGGGCTCCGGTGGTGAGCCCACATCTTTTCCAAAACATGTCAGCTGTTTTGAAAATAGAAAAAAATATAAAAGTTCAAATCACCCCCCTTTCGCCCAATTCAAAATAAAACAATAAAAAAAATCAACCATACACATATTTGGTATTGCTGCATTCAGAATCACCCGATCTAACAATAAGAAAAAAGGATTAAACTAGTCGCTAAAAGTAAAAATGCCAGAATTAAGTTTTTTTGGTCGCCGCGACATTGCATTAAAATGCAATAATGGGCAATCAAAATATTGTATCTGCACCAAACAAAATGGCATCAATAAAAGTGTCAGCTCAGCGCCCAAAAAATAAGCCTTCACCCAACCCGAGATCATGAAAAATGGAGACATTACAGGTATCGGCGCATTTTTTTTTTTTTAACAAAGCTTGGAATTTTTTTTCACCACTTAGATAAAAAAGAACCTAGACATTTTTGGTGTCTATAAACTTGCAATGACCTGGAGAATCATAATGGCAGGTCAGTTTTAACAATTAGTGAACCTAGTAAAAAGCCAAACAAAAAAACAAGTGTTGGATTGCACTTTTTTTGCAATTTCACCGCGCTTGGAATTCTTTTCCTGTTTTCTAGTGCACGACATGGTTAAACCAATGGTTTTGTTCAAAAGTACAACTCATCCTGCAAAAAACAGGCCCTCACATGGCTATACTGATGGAAAAATAAAAAAAGGTATGGCTCTGGGAAAAAGGGGAGCAAAAAATGAAAATGCAAAACCGAAAAAAGCTCCGGTGGTTAAGGGGCTAATCATGGTTTTTAGTTTTCTTCTGATGTTGTCTTCTGTGCATCGGGATGGGCCTAGGGGGGATGAGTCTTCTCTTGCTCTGGCCCACCCGCCTACCTCATGATTATTATGTGACCTGCGTCGATTTTTAAATTTCGCGCCACCACTGCTTATATTGGGAGGCAGTGAGCAGTGTGATTCCATGTCTAGTCTTTGGGTCTTCAATAACATGGTGCCAGTGTCATGGGAAGATGGATGGAGCTAAATACTGGGCAATTCTGGAGGAAAACCTTTTAGAGACTGCAAAAGACTTGAAACTAGGGCATAGGTTCACCTTCCAGCAAGACCTCGACCCTAAACATACTGCCAGTGTTACAGTGGAATGGTTTAGAACACTGCATATTCATGTGTGTGAATGGCCCAGTCACAGTACAGACCTGAATCTTACTGAGAATCTGTAGCAAGACTTGGAAATTACTGTTCACAAATGTCTCAATCTAATCTCACCGAGATAGAGCTAGTTTGCAAAGAAAAATGATCCAACATTTGAGCCTCTGGATTTTCAAAGCTGGTAGAGACATACCCCAACAGATTTGCAGCAGTAATTTCAGGTGGTCCTACAAAGTTTTGACTCAGGGGCTTAATACCAATGCATGCTACAATTTTCAAATTAAAAAAAAAATTATCATTTTCTTTACACTTCACAAAGTTTTGCTACTTTGTGTTGGTGTATTAAATAAAATCTAAATAAAAAACATTTAAATTTGTTGGTGTAATGTGAAAAACTGCTGAAAAGTACACTGGGTATGAATACTTTTTCCAGGCACTAGATATGGCATGAAAGAGACTTGAAAAGTAATGGCCAGCCCCATAAATATAGACTTGCGGTTATGTTTCATATTTCTAAGCAACCAAATTACAAGGAAGTGTTTAAACAGCAAGCTTTAGAAACTGCTTAGGGTCAGTTCACATGTACAGTATGCTCTTTCTATTGTTATCCTGCATCATGTGAGCCAAAAAATGGAAGCAGTTGCATAGGATCCAGAGGGTAAGGTAGCCCCGGGCCCCTCACTAGTTGAACTGTACGGTAGTGCAGGGAAACTCAGGGAAACACAGTCTGCAGATCAGGATTTTTAACTTCCTGGAGAACACAGACACTCAGGAGTCGCTGACCAAGTGGTAACAACTGGTCTGCACCCACCTGCACCTCCAACTTCCCCCTGATGTTGTATATTCTGTGTTGGATGATGTTTGTGCTGCATGTCAGCCCTAATGTTAGAGAAGACCCTAATCTGTGTTAATAAGGGGGGAACCCTGATTAGAACTCTCATCTTTTAGCCATACAGTATGGACCCCATATTACATGGGGCACTGTGTAATGCATTATTTCCAACATGGTGGTGCTTCCAATGTTGGTCACCCTCACACCAAATCAAAGCATGGACTACACAATGTCTCTGAATTGTCCCTGGATGTCTGCACTGACAGGCCCGCAACAGATACTATGTATTGTTTGCTGCAGCTTCCATGGATCAGACTTTGTTTCCAGATCCAACAGGTGTTCAATCAAATTTCGATCTGGTGAATTTGGACACAAGTATTACCCTTATCTCATTGTCCTCTATTACTGAACAATTTTGCAATATGTGATGAGGACGTTATCCTATTGATAGAAGGCAGTGCCATTAAATGGAGGCAGTCACCACTCAAAGCCTGTCACACAACGTGTAAGAAAGGCTAAGTGCAACACAAAGTGATAAGGGAAAGGCAACCAAACACTAGGGAAAGGGGGATTGATGACCCCTTGACAGATTTAACATCACCCTGTCTGCCCTATCATCCCTATATAGGTTCCGCACCTATCGCTGATCAGGATACCTATTCCCTGCTTGACCCGAGCAATAAGCTTTGCACTGAGAAGGATAGGATGAGCACTAGTCAATCCCAACTATCATTAAAAACAGGTAGGATACACAAAACAAGGGGAACACTTAGCTTTTGTAGACTCAGAGACAAACACCAACATCCTCCAAACTCCAAAGAAGACGCTAGGCAACTGCTGCAGCTTCAAGCTTCAACAGGGAAGTGCAAATAGAAAATTATACCCACAACTCTCAACAGCAAGTCTGGAGTTATAAACACCCAGATCCAGGTGTGACCATTAGAGCCGGGGTAGGTGGCCACTGGGTCCTAGCATCAGAAGGACTAGGCAGAAGTCTGAAAAGCAAGCTGCTGAGACCTTCTGCAGACAGATGCAGTGCAATGGTCTACAACCTTTGACACTTCCGTGACAAAGCCCAAATTATGTCATGTATCAGTAGCATTGTGGTTCATTGGTTAACCCTGTTTCTTTGCAGTGCTGGGGTCATGGGATCAAATCCCACAAATTCTTTGGTTTCCTCCCACACTCCAAAGACATCATATTGATATGAAATCTAGATTTTTAGACCCAATAATGATAATGTATGTAAAGAGCTGCAGAATATGATAGCACTATATAAGCAATGCATAATAATTAAAATAAATAAATAATCACACCATGTCAGGACTGTGATGTCCAGTGCATTTTGCACTTTGCAGAAGGATTCATCTGGATCTTTGAATAGATGAATAGTTTTTTCATTTTTATTAAAATGCGTGGTGGCACCATAAAGTATGGGGGCATTGTGGTGGCATCATAAGGTATGGGACATTATTGTGGAGGCATCCTAAAGTATGTTGGCATTGTGGGGTGTAAGGGGGATGACAAGACCGTTGGTACCTGCGTGCTGGGTCCGGAACTAGAAAGGATGCATCCCCTCTTAGTGAGGTGGACCTTCCCCTTTTGTCGGGGGGAGAAGCATGGGTTGGCCGGACCTTCCTCCTGACAGGGGGGGAGGGGACATAAAAGTAAAAAGTATGCGCAGAAGGGGGTCTATTGACGCGAACCTGGGGCAGTGCAGGGTGAGAGGAGCACTGCGCCCCGTCTCTCCAGACAGTACTGGCACTGCGACAGACCCCACCGCCTGCAGAGGGGCCGCAACAGAGAGAAGGACCAGGCGTTCTGCAGCAGACCAGGAAGCGAGGGATTGCTGCTCTGAGGGGAGCTGTGTGTCCAGCAGCAGCAGCCAGGCAGAGGAGTGCTCCATCCTTGGAGCATCAGAAGCATGCAGGCCAGTGTCCGCTGTCTCCTGCCACCAACAAAGGGGGCCAGGAAGGAAGAGGAATGTGCAGTGTGTGCCCGGTGACTACAGAGAGAGGTGCAGCGTGCCGGTGACTACCAGAAAGCAAGGCGCAGAATGTACCATATCCGTGAGTACAACACACATGCCCCATAAAAGTGACCAGGACCAGAACAGACACATTGCCAGCTTATATTTGCTGAGCCATGTTGGGCTCATACAGGACTGTGGCCCATACCATTGTCAGTCATTGCATCAGGGACCAGTGATTGCTCCAGTCCCAGCGCATCCGTACCTCATAGGCCTGCACCCAAGCCCTGCCACCGCTGACAGAGACTGTGAGGAGAGTCTTGCAGGGGGCACATTGGGTTCAGACAGTGCCGTGGCCCATGCTCCTCTGGCCACATCAGTATTTGGATTAGGCGCCAGAAGACGGGGTATTGCTGCCCACAGGACCTTCCTCAAAGTTACAGTTTGAGGAACTCCTGTACCATTGTTTTATTATGTATGGGTTATCTGGTTAGGGGTTCACTCAGATGTTTTCCCCACCCCTGAGCTGAACTACTAGCTATGCCTCAGAATGGATGTAATGGTAATGCCAGGTCTGTCATGTCATGGACTCCAACAGTTCCTGTTTTAGAGACCTATAAATCTAGAAGGCATGATGTTTATCATATTTTTGTCATTTCAGTTAGCCAATAAAAGTTCTCATAACTATAAGGCCACATGGCGGTGGACCAATCATGTCTGAAAATTACGACTATGACTGTCTCGATGTGCAGCCTCCCATGTTTGTTCATATTGTAGTGTGCTTTCCATTAAATGAATGGTGTACAAATTTGTATGTACCGTAAGTTTCAACATTTGATAATAATTTGTAACATTTAGAATGCACAATTTGACAAAATGAACAAATTGTTTTCTATTTCAATTATTTATTAGTGCCCTTCAGAATAATGATTGGTTTTGTCATTTTCAAGTCAGTGACACAAATATCTCCATTTCCAAGATTACAAGAAAGCCTCTGTCTCAGATAAGACATATCTGATAGGCATTCAACCATAGATATACGTAATCCTAGTCAGGCACTCTGTGCATGAAGCCTATGCTTGCTCACTAGAGAGAAGTCAGAAGTACAGTATATTCATCTCTCCTCTTGCATTATATAGGGCAGTAGCAATTATTGGGCATTGTAAATATGAAATGAAAACATACAATTTTAATTAGCTCACAATTAATCTCTTCTGTTATGTTTTTTAATTTATATACATCTCAAGAGTCAATCTATAGTTCTGAAGCAACCTCCTACATATCATAATATACAAAATCTCACTTATAAAATGTCAAAAGGGAATAAAGAGGCATAAGCATGAATATTATAAAATGTAATATTTTATTGATTTTTTTAAAATAATCTAATATTGTAAACATAGGGATTTTCTCAAAAAATAAAAGTGCTTTTTATGCATATATGAAAAGCTGCCATATGAAACAAGATCTCAAGTTAACTTACATTAGTGTATATTCCAACCACATACACACCACAGCTATGGCCTGGACAGCACCATTTCGACTTTCTGGCTTCTTCCAATGGGGGCATGCCAGATAAGAAAAACAGCGCTGTCAGGCTATACAGTGGGGAAAAAAAGTATTTAGTCAGCCATCAAGTGTGCAAGTTCTCCCACTTAAAAAGATGAGAGAGATCTGTAATTGACATCATAGGTAAACCACAACTATAAGAGTCAAAATGAGACAACAAATCCAGAAAATCACCTTGTCTGTTTTTGCAACATTTATTTTTAAAATTGTGGTGGAAAATAAGTATTTGGTCACCTAAAAATATGCAAGATTTCTGGCTCTCACATACCTGTAACTTCTTCTTTAAGAGGTTCCTCTGTCCTCCACTCATTACTTTTGCTTATAATTTTAGTTTATTTAAAAAAAAATCAATAAAATATTACATTTTATTATATTTATGCTTATGTCTCTTTATCCCCTTTTGACATTTTATAAGTGAGATTTTGTATATCATTATTTTTTTTAATTGTCTACCTTGAGCTGAGCTTAGTTATCATGTGACAGAGTGCATCTACCAACTGACGCCTGCAAAGGGAAAGCTAAATCATATACAGTTCATACATTTCTTGGTAAATTCTGCTCCAGATGAAAGCCACAGGCGTTATGAACCTTTCATAAACGAGAACTATTAAAGAGCCTAAACAAACACTACCTTTTAGTTATTTTGCACTAAAGTTTGCCTTTTTCGCATTAAAGGGAATCTGACTGCTGATACATGGTGCCCAATCAACGGCGAGCATGTATCAGACATTCCCCTTGAAGGGTTGTTCCCGTCCCCTAGATCCTTTTCCAATAGTCTATTTCGTCATGTGCAGGCATTGTGGGACCTTAGGTCACTATATTAGTGATCTCAACCATGCATATATAAGGCTAGTTTCCCACTAGCGTATTGGGTACGCAGGCCATGCGTAATTCCTCAGTGAAGCTCTGCCCCCTGCCGCGCCTCCTCCGTTCATCTCCGTCTACGTCGGCATGCGGCCTGCATACCCTATCTTTAGCTTTGAGTACGCAGGCCATGCCGATGTATGTGGATGCCTCCGCATGCATCGTTTTGACGGTGCGGTGACTGCAACAAAATCCAATACGTTGCATTCGGCGCAGGTCGCCGCACCACCAAAACGATGCATGTGGAGGCATCCGTATACATCGGCACCCCTTCGCAGCTCTTCCATAAGCTAGTGTGAAACTAGTGTGGTGCCCCCAGGAGTATGGTTGCCACAGTGGCATTTCCTTCCTTCAGGGAGGGTGATGTCAGGCTTGGAGGCAATGAAGGGTCTCTCTAACAGTTAATCATTTACATGCAACACAGTTACACTCCAGGTCAGCAGAGTGAGCTCTGAACCCAGAACTGAGTGGAGGAGCTGTCTCTGGGGGCCAGGGAGGAGTGAGGCAGTTAGTGTGAGGAGGGCAACGAGTGTAGACGTGTGGAGAGAAGCTGGAGGTTGAGCTGAGGAAAGAGAGCTCCCTCCCAGTGAGAGCGCATGATCTGGAGCCTGGTCTCCATGGTTGTATGGATACTGAAGGTCCTGCAACAGAAACCAGAGGAATAGGAAGCTGTAAATGTTCTATTCCCACCTAAGACTCAGAGGCACAACAGCAACCGGTGAGCCAAGAGAGATAGAGGGCTACAGCTGTCTGCCATACGAGGTAGTTCTAAGAGAAGATAAGAAGGAGGAACTTCAGTGTAACATAGTACTGGATGTACCTCAAGCCAGCGCTAGGAAGGAGACTACACAACCCATCTGATAGATAGATTCCTGAGTTGCTTCCAGGCTAGCCTGCTCCTGTGCCATCTGTAATCAGGACCCTGGACTGCGTTTGCCAAGTAAAGGTAAAGAAACTGAACCCTGTTGTGTCCTTGCCTCCTTCCTGCAACATCCTCAGCACTGCTACACCTCTGTGCCAAACACTGCACCTTCTTCCTAACCCTTTATCTACACTGCCCTGGGACTACAGCCCTGCCTGTGGAGGGCTACAACATCATAGCTGCACTACACCATCAGTCCCAGAGGATCTGCATGCAGCGTCGGCTTAACACCTCCCTTGCCGAACACCACAGGTGGCGTCATGAATCATTAATTTATAAACTTTATTCCCAACTCAATCCCATTTACATGGGCGCCCAGGGCCATGGACCGGGTCACCGCTGCTGTGACATTCCCATCTGAGAGACCGGCCCGGTACCGAGTACCCCACAGCCCTGGGAGGGCGACCCATTTTTGGCGTCACAAACAGGATTACGGAGCCCGGTATCCCCGGGTCCTGTGTTCCAGAGACTGTTGTGTGCTATAGACTGTGTGCGAAATTGGCGCCATTGCCGCCATTATCCCGCTGATTGGCGCACGTGGGAAGAAAAGGGGCAGGCCTTCGTTGGCAGAGCCTGCCACAGAGCGCGAAGAAGTGAAGTGCCGCGCGGGAAGAGAGGACAGCACGCGAGAAGGGGAGGAGCTGAGGCCTACAGCTGGTAAGCTGCTCAACCTCGGGGCCTGGCAACCGTTAACTAGGGGGGAAGGAGAATGTCTCAGGTAAGATAATATAAAATAATCCTTTAATCATCCCATCATGGGGAAATTCAGAGCATTACAGCAGCAAGGCAGGAACAAGTACAGATACAGATGCATAAAGGCATTACATTGACAGTAGGTAGGTACATATACGAAAAAAAAAGATATAACCGGATTATCACAACTTTGGATCTATCAGTTCACTGTTTGGGTCGTTCTCCGTTTTGGACAGTGCTGGTTATACAGCCTAACTGCAGCAGGAAGGAAGGACTTTCGATAGCACTCCCTCTCACATTTAGGATGAAGTAGCCGGTCACTGACAGTACTGCACATCTTTGTCACGGTCTCATGCATGGGATGGGAATCATTCTGCACCATGTAGCTCACCTTGGCCAGTATCCTCCTGTCGCCTACTTCCTGAACTGGATCAAGGGGGCATCCCAGGACAGAGCTGGCCCTTCTAGTCAGTTTGTCCAGCCTATTCCTGTCCCTGGTTGATATGCCACTACCCCAGCACGCCACACCAAAGAAAATGACTGATGCCACAACAGAGTTGAAGAAGGATGCAAGGAGTGCCCCCCTAACTCCGAAGGCTCTGAGCCTTCTGAGCTGATAAAACCTACTGTGGCCCTTCCTGTGCACTGCATCCAAGTGATGGGCCCAGTCAAGCTTATTATTGAGGATCACACCAAGGTACTTATAGGTGTCGACTATCTCAATGTCATTTCCCTGAATGTTCACCACTGCTGGTGGATTTTTTCCCTTGCGAAAGTCCACCACCAATTCCTTGGTCTTCCCGGAATTAATCCTAAGGTGGTTCCTCTGACACCACTCCACAAAAGCTTGGTTAGTATCTCTGTACTCTCTTTCATCTCCTCCTGTGATGAGGCCTACTATTGCAGAGTCATTAGAATACTTCTGCAAGTAGCAGCTAGATGAGTTGCACTTAAAATCCGCAGTGTACAGTGTGAAGAGAAAAGGGGCAAGAACTGTACCTTGAGGTGCCCCTGTATTGCAGATCACCATGTCTGACACACTGTCCCGAACCTTTACAAACTGAGGTCAGTTTGTGAGGTAGTTAAGGATCCAGGTGGAGAGTTAGAGGTCCACGCCAACAAGGCCCAGCTGTCTCTCAGTAGACCTGGCTGTATGGTATTAAAAGCACTAGAGAAATCGAAGAACATTATTCTCACAGTGTTCCCAGGTTTCTCCAGGTGAGAGAGAGTCCTATCTAGAAGGTGGATAATGGCATCATCCACACCAATGCCCGGCCTGTAGGCAAACTGGAGAGGGTCCATATCCAAGCTCACTAGAGGACGGAGACGTGTGAGAACCAATCGCTCTAGTACCTTCATCAGGTGTGATGTCAATGCTACAGGTCTATAGTCATTAAGGTCTTTTGGATAAGGTTTCTTCGGAACTGGTACCACACGCGATAATTTCCACAGTTGTAGTACTGTACCTATTCTCAGGCTCATATTGAACAGATATGTAATGATCTCACTCAGCTGGTGCCCGCAGGTTTTGATTAGCCTTGCACTGATGCCGTCAGGACCTGCAGCCTTCAAAACTTTGATCTTATCCAGTTCTTTTGCAACCTGGGTACTTGTGAAGAACAGACCCTGGCTCAGTTGACAAGTAAGCACCGATGCAGCGGCGAATGCCCCCGCCAGCCCCTCAGCGCCGCAAGATGCAGTGCCCAATGTGGCTGCGGCTCCAGTAGCACCCACCGCAGCGGTCCCCATAATGCCGCAGTCTATGCCCTACATACCGGGAGCGGCCTGGCTACGGCAGTACTCGGGTGAGTCCCATACCCTGAGTGAATTTAAAGAGAGACTGTGCAGTTTGTTTGAGGTGTATCCTCTATCTGAAAGCCAGAAGGTGAACATCCTTATTGGGCAGATAACAGGTGCAGCACAGAGAGAAGTAAAAGTCTGGCAGGACACTGACAAAGAGACTGTTAAAAAGATTTTGGCCAAGCTAAGGAGCACCTTTGACACCCGCACTGCTGCTGAAATCAAGATGAGATTCTTTGGATGTAAACAGAAAGTACAGGACAGTATAAGGGACTATGCTCTTAACCTGCAGGAGGCGCTGCGAGCCGTCAAGCAAATTGAACCTGACAGTGTTTGAAGAGGAAGACAAACTGTTAAAAGAGCAGTTCATTGAAGGACTCCTATCCAGTACCCACAGAGCGCAGCTGCGCATCATAACCCTACAAAACCCTGATCTGGACTTTGCTGATTTCAAGGACAGGGCTATTTGGGTACTGCAGGAACCAGCTGTCAGACGTCCAGCGCCCCCTAGGCGCCCAGTGATCACCTACCACCAGGAAGCAACATCTTTCCCTTCCATCCCTGTGGAGGCTGATGCACAGACTCTGGATAAAGATCCAACAGAAGAGCTGCGTCTTCAAGTCCAGGAGTTGACCAAAGGAATGGCTGCACTTACTAAAACCATGCAGTCCCTGCAGGTGTCCTCCGAGGAGAAGATCCAGCTTGCTTCCAGTCCAGAGGATGTCCCGTGGCTCCGGAAGAGGAGAACCCCACCACTCCAAGGGAGGAACAATGACCGCTATGATCAGGACGGACGTCCCATCTGTCGTCGCTGCCACAAGGCAGGCAATCTTGCAAGATTCTGTCCTTTAAACGAGTAACCCCTGGGGCAGAGGGCCAACCCCCAGGAGTAGGACCACAAGGCCCAAGGAACTGGCGAGCCAAGTATGTTGGAGGGAGACCGGTCCTTCCTGTGGTGATTGACGGCATCCCCATGAACACTTTGCTGGACACTGGCTCCCAGGTGACCACTATGCCCTATATCCTCTACAAGCGGTATTGGGATGACTCTGAACTCACCCGTGGCCCAACTGATGAACTAACAGTAGTTGCCAGTAATGGTCAGTCTTTACCACAAGTGGGATGTAAAGAAATTACTGTTAAAGTGGGGAGGGTTGAGTTAAAATCTCAAGGTCTGATAGTTGTGGATATTGATCGACGTGAATGTAATCCCATATTGACTCTTGGTACAAATGTAATTGAAAATTGTCTTTCTGAGGTTATTTTCTTGTTGCAACAGGTGACTGAGACTGCTGGTTCCAGTGAACAACGAGTCCTGCAGAAGGAGATCATGGCCCTGATGCAAACACAGCAGGTAGAACTCTCTGGCGGAGAGATTGGCAGCATCAGAGTGAGTGATGCTTTTCCCATTGTAATACCCCCCAGATGTGAAATGTTGGTTTGGTGTCGGGTAGCCATAGGCCTCAGAGGGAAACATTACCAGGCATTGGTAGAGCCAGTATATTCAGATAGCAGGCCCACTGTCCTGACAGCCAGAGGGGTAGTTGATGTACGAAAGGGGAGAGTAGCTGTACGCCTTTTGAATTGTGGGGAGGAGGAGGCCACAATACCTCAGTATGCCACAGTTGCTAAGCTGCTCACTGTCAGTAACAATGCAATGCAGGCAGCAGAGCCCTTGGTCTCATCCGACCAGGTGGAGGACAATGGCTCTGTCAAGCAGCAGGAGGAGTGGTGCCAGCAAATGCAGGTGGGGACTGACTCTACACCTTCATACCAGAAAAATGGGGTTTACAGGGTGACCCAGGAATATGAACGGATATTCAGTAAGCACCCTCTAGACTTTGGGAAGGCAAAAGGAGTTCAACATCATATCCCCACTGGAGATCATCCACCCATTAAAGAAAGATACCGGCCTATACCCCCAACACAATACCAATGTGCCAAAGGTATGTTGAGAGAGATGAAGGAAGCAGGGGTCATCAGAGACAGTTGTAGCCCTTGGGCAGCCCCAATAGATTTTGTAAAAAAAAAGGATGGTACCATGAGAATGTGTGTTGATTACAGAAAAATTAACAGCATTACACATAAAGATGCCTACCCATTACCCAGAATTGAAGAGTCATTAGCTGCACTTAAAACTGCTAACTACTTTTCCACCTTGGATCTCACTAGTGGGTATTGGCAGGTTCCCGTGGCAGAGGCAGACAAGGAGAAAACAGCATTTACCACCCCAATGGGTCTCTGTGAGTTCAATTATATGCCATTTGGGCTCTGCACCGCTCCAGGAACATTTTAATGGCTGATGGAGTGCTGCCTGGGACACATGAACTTTGAGACAGTCCTGTTGTACCTTGATGATGTCATTGTTTTCTCCAAGACTTATGAAGACCATCTGGAGCACCTGGCTGAGGTGTTTGAAGCCCTTGTCCAACTTTGGTCTGAAGGTGAAGACTTCCAAATGCCACCTCCTGAAGCCCAAGGTACAGTACCTCGGTCATGTAGTGAGTGCCGAAGGTGTGGCACCAGATCCTGACAAAGTCACAGTCATCCGGGACTGGCCAAAGCCCAGCAACCTCCATGAAGTACGCCAATTCCTCGGGTTGGTAGGCTACTACCGAAGGTTCATCAAAGGCTTCACTGAAATAGCCACTCCTATGCAAAATCTTCTGATGGGACAGTCCAAGAAAGCCAAACAGAAGAATTCCACATTTGAATGGCCTGTGGAGTTGGAGAGGTCCTTCACCCGACTGAAGATGGCTCTCACAGGAGAGGAAGTTCTGGCCTACCCAGATTATGACCAGCCCTTTGTGTTGTATACTGATGCCAGCAACGTGGGACTGGGAGCAGTACTGTCACAGGTACAGAATGGCAAAGAAAGAGTGATCTCCTACGCCAGCAGGAAGCTTCGTCCCACTGAAAGGAACTCTGACAATTACAGTTCCTTCAAGCTGGAGTTCTTGGCCATAGTCTGGGCTGTGACTGAAAGATTCAAGCATTACCTAGCTTCAGCCAAGTTTACCATCTTCACGGACAACAACCCATTGACTCACTTGGAAACTGCAAAACTAGGTGCACTGGAGCAGCGATGGATGGCTCGGCTGTCTACCTATAAATTTATCATCAAGTACCGAGCGGGGCACAAGAATGCCAATGCTGATGCGCTGTCCAGAATGCCTAATCTGCCAGATGCAGGAGAAGACCCGGAGGCTCTTGAAGAAACAGAGTTGCCCCCCTTCCACCAGCCACTTGAGGCCCAACGTGCTCAAGGAGTGAGGAACAAAAGGTCTGGCTTGAAAGAGGCCACCCTAAATCCATTGCCCCATCATGACTGGGCAGAAACCAAGGATAGTGACCCCGCAGTCCGCCTGGTGAAGGAGCTACTGTCACAAGCTGACTCACGCCCAGAGTCGGATGCTCCTGAAGAAACCCAGCAGTTGAGGAAGGAAAGAGGTCGGCTGCTCATTTATGAAGGTAAGCTGTGCAGGAAGATTATCAATGCCCAGGCTCATGAGCTGGTCTGGCAGGTGGTAGTCCCAAAGAGAGGCATCAATGGTCTTGGAAGCATACCACAATGGAGCTGGACACTTCGGATGGAAGAAGTTGGAAGCATTGCTCCGGGAGAGATTCTACTGGGCTGGTATGAGGAAAGCCATTGAAAAGTGGTGCCGTGAGTGTGGACAATGTAACCTGTGCAGAAAGGATCGAAACAGCCAGAGAGCTCCTCTGCAGCCAATAGTGACCAAGCAGCCACTCGAGTTGGTTGCCCTTGACCATGTGAAGTTGGTCCCCAGCCGGTCAGGCTACATCTATGCTCTTACCATCATTGACCACTACTCAAGATTCCTGGTAGTTGTGCCTCTCAAAGATCAAACAGCCAGGACAGCAGCCAGAGCATTCCAGCAGCACTTCTGTACACCACATGCATATCCTGAGCAAGTGCTTACAGATCAAGGTCCCACCTTTGAGGCAGAAGTGTTCCAGGAATTCTGTAACTTGTATGGTTGTAAGAAGATCCTGACAACACCTTACCACCCACATACCAATGGCATGTGTGAGAAAATGAACCAGGTAGTGATTAACCTACTGAAGACCTTGCCTTTGGAGGAGAGGAATCTGTGGCCAGAAAAGTTGCCAGATCTGGTAGACCTCTACAACCACATTCCTGTGAATTCCACCAACTGCACTCCAGCCTACCTAATGAGAGCGAGGCCTGGTAAACTGCCTATTGATTTCGACATGGGAGTCCTTACACCAGAGGTGACGTCACCAGATGCTAACTGGGACACAGAGAGGCAGCAACAGTACAGAAGAGTACAAGAATGTGTGGAAAGGAGTCTAGCTCAGGCAAGACAAAAACATGAGAGGAACAGCAATCAGCATGCCTCTGCAGTTCCTTTGTCACCAGGAGAACAAGTCCTAAACAGGAAAAGAAGGATGCATAAATTGGATGACCAATGGGAAGTTGAACCCTACACCATCCTACCCTCAAATTTTGACAATACCAAGGTGTGCCTTATTAGTAAAGATGGAGGAGAACCCTCAGTAGCAGTATCAAGGGATCATTTGAAATAATGCCCTGATCAGTTAAGAGAAAGAATGGAAGAACAAAATAACATCCAACCCATAGAAGAAGAAAAGGTCAACACTATACTTGGAGAATTCCCTGCCAATTGGACTAAAGTAAATGATGCCATAGTGGTGCCAGTGTTGACATTTCCCCAACTGGTAGTACAAGAAGAAGTGACTCATGAGAACTCTGAAAATCAGGAAGTTCAGGTAGCAGATGCCACACCAGCAGTGGAGCCAGAGAACTCTCGCCCTGCCAATGGTGAATCTGTCATACCCATGTTGAGACTAAGAGTCAGTTGGAGAATACTACCTAGTTTAACTACACCAGTGGTTAGCACTAGACAGCCAGCAAGATCCCCAGTCACATCAGTGTTATGCAGGTCTACCCGTACTACACAAGGTATACCAACCATCAGATATCGTATATAGCTAAGTTTATGTGAATGTTGAAATTGTGTATATATGTAACTGTTCTCAAGTTTTGTGCCTACAGATAACCTGTAAGAAGCCTTTGTGAAGTTTTTGTTTCATGTTTTGATGGACATTGTACCACAGGACTTGTGTGGTCACCAATTTGTATATAGTTCACCATTTGCCCAGGAATGGACCATGGACATTGATGCTTGGACTTATCATCATAGGACTATTTTTGGAGCATTTGGTTTTTGTACATTTTCCTTTTTGAATCTTGTCACCTTCATACTGTTTACATGTTTATATGTTATTCATGTTTTCTTTCTTCAGCACAGGAGTGCTGACTTGCACTAGGGGGGAATGTGGCACCCCCAGGAGTATGGTCGCCACAGTGGCATTTCCTTCCTCCAGGGAGGGTGATGTCAGGCTTGGAGGCAATGAAGGGTCTCTCTAACAGTTAATCATTTACATGCAGCACAGTTCCACTCCAGGTCAACAGAGGGAGTTCTGAGCCCAGAACTGAGGGGAGGAGCTGTCTCTGGGGGCCAGGGAGGAGTGAGGCAGCTAGTGTGAGGAGGGCAACGAGTGTAGATGTGTGGAGAGAAGCTGGAGGTTGAGCTGAGGAAAGAGAGCTCCCTCCCAGTGAGAGCGCCTGATCTGGAGCCTGATCTGGAGCCTGGTCTCCACGGTTGTATGGATGCTGAAGGTCCTGCAACAGAAGCCAGAGGAATAGGAAGCTGTAAATGCTCTATTCCCACTTAAGACTCGGAGGCACAACAGCGACCGGTGAGCCAAGAGAGAAAGAGGGCTACAGCTGTCTGCCATGCGAGGTAGTTCTAAGAGAAGATAAGAAGGAGGAACTTCAGTGTAACATAGTACTGGATGTACCTCAAGCCAGCGCTAGGAAGGAGACTACACAACCCATCTGATAGAGAGATTCCTGAGTTGCTTCCAGGCTAGCCTGCTCCTGTGCCATCTGTAACCAGGACCCTGGACTGCGTTTGCCAAGTAAAGTTAAAGAAACTGAACCCTGTTGTGTCCTTGCCTCCTTCCTGCAACATCCTCAGCACTGCTACACCTCTGTGCCAAACACTGCACCTTCTTCCTAACCCTTTATCTACACTGCCCTGGGACTATAGCCCTGCCTGTGGAGGGCTACAGCATCATAGCTGCACCACACCATCTGTCCCAGAGGATCTGCATGCAGCGTTGGCTTAACACCTCCCTTGCCGAACACCACAGGTGGCGTCACGAATCATTAATTTATAAACTTTATTCCCAACTTAATCCCTTTTACATGGGCGCCCAGGGCCACGGACCGGGTCACTGCTGCTGTGACATTCCCATCTGAGAGACCAGCCCGGTACCGAGTACCGCACAGCCCTGGGAGGGCGACCCACTAGCCTAAGGTCACGCAATGCCCTACACATGAGGAAAGAGACATAGAGAATCAGAAATAAACTATACTACATCTGTAATTGAGGTATTGGCTAATATTGTTATTATTTTACATACTGCATATTGGGATAAGATCTTGGAGATGGGAATACCCCGGTAAGTGATAGGTCTCTTCCTATGTGTGTATATAAGGTACATAGAGACCTGTCGGTAACTGCCAGCAGGCAGGGAGATACCACATGGGACAGGTCTTTCCCACAAGGTTCAGTCTCTGGTGACTTTTAAAGTATGTTTTTCTCCGAAATGCTGCAAAAATTGCTGAGATCGCAGAGTGTCTGATACATGTTGCCTGTGGATCGGGCAGCATGTATCAACTGTCAGGTTCTCTTTTAAACATGTGATCTGATGAGCAGCAGGTTCTGAAGCAGGGTGTACTTATTAGATTGATATTGTTTTTTTTTTCGTTGTAATTTAATTCTTACTTATTCTGGGCTTAGGAGTCCAATGAATGGCTTTACCTAGCGATTGACGTCTATCTCTGCATATAAGAAAGCTTAGTACACCCACTGGATTCCTAAGCCCAGAATTAGGAAACATGTAAATGAATGGAGTACAAATTATAATAAATCTTTTCCCTAAAAAAAAACTGCATATCAATTCGCTAAACTCCTTGAGCTCTATATTCTGCTGCTGATAGTTAATGTGAAGCTTCCCTTTAAGTTTTTTAAGTTTACCATGTGTCCACCGCATGCAGACAGATGTAGCGAATTTTGTAAAATGATTGTTTTACTGATCCTTTTTTCCCAGCTATCTCTGACAAAAATCTGCTATTGATAGAACTTTATCATATAAAATGTGACAGTTTTACTGCTCACAGTTACCCCATAAAACATGCATGTCTTGAAATATCCCCTTAGGAGAAATCATTACCAGTTGTTCAGTGTGTGGTCTTGTTGACACTGATGTGAATAACTACTACTATAACAAACTCAGAATTGTGCGTGTCTATATCCAGTGTGCTCAGCCTCCATTGTGTTGTGTGACTCTAAAATTCAGCAGTCAGCCATACCGTTCAAGGAAGAGGACAAGAGTAAGAGCACTATCCTTTGTGCTAGTCACTTGCCACAATCAGGCACCTTGTGAGCAATGACAGCAAAAATTATCTAACATGATATGCACTTTCAATTAATTACTAGAGTTGATCAAATATATTTTAGTAGAACTGAATTCCTCACTGATTCAGCAAATTGGCAGCTGCCAGCCATTTTTCAGAACTGTAAAAACACACCAAAAATCTAAAAGTAAATGAAAATTCTAATACTCACCTTACCGCTAACCTCTTTGGCCCATCCGCTACTCACTGTCACTTATCCAGTCCTCGACGCATTTTCTTACCACCACCACTCACCAGAAATCCGCGGTTATGATGTTGTGACCTTTCACATGCTTGTGCAGAACACTCCCGGATCTCATCAGAACTGGAAGATTTCAGCGTGAACGATGAAGATCACAAGAGGTGACAAGAACCCAATGGGTGATGGTGAGGAATGAAGGGGCTGGAGAGCTGAGCGATGACAATAAGTATTTTACTTTTATTTTTTACATGTTACGTTTAGTATGTTTATTAACCCAACCCATACTTGCCTACTGCTCCAGACTGGATAATTTAAACCAATCCAATGTTAAATTATTGCAGTGCATCCTATAGCAGTTAATTAACAATTCAATGTGCCTCGTAGATTAATTTTCCTTTGCATGAACATTAGCATTACAATTTTCAAGTGCAACTATTACTATAGTATACACATGCATTTGGCATTTTTTGGGGTACTTCATCGAAGCCCAGATCCATTTCCTTCATGACTTTCATTTTTCTGTCCCTAAAATGGAACTCCAAATGATTGGGTGAGCCTAGCCATCACCTGTTTATTGTACTATGTACTATATTGCAATGTTTTGCTATGCTTACATTGTAAATAATTATGCAACGTTACATGATTAGAGATGAATAGAATGATTTGTATTGAATCAAATTAGTCACAAGTTTCCCCAAAAATTCGGATTTGTAACGTAAATGCCATTTTGTTGGAATACTTTTAGTGGTTGGAATGGGTTAAAAAATATATATATTCACCTGCCCTTGGTCCATCTCTCTCCTGACCTACCATCGCAACTCTCTGCCTCATCCTCTGCTGAATTAGGATAGATCTTAAGACCAGATCTTAGAGTATTTACTAGGCTTCACTTGGTCAAGTGATGTGTGACACATGTCAATGCACACCACATGGCATAGTAAGGTCTAGTGAATAGAGATGAGCTAACCCAAAGTGTAAAGTTTGGGGTTCATACTGGACATACTGCTGCGCCACGCCACTCTTCCTCCAGACTCTGAGACCATGATTTCCAAATGAAATGCAAAATTTACTTTAATCTGAAAACAATATCTTGGACCACTGAGCAACAGTCCAGTTCTTTTTCTCCTTAGCCCAAGTAAGACGCTTCTGGCGTTGTCTATTCGCCACGAGTGGCTTGACACATTGAATTTGACATTTGTAACCCATGTCCTGGATACATCTGTGTGTGGTGGCTCTTGAAGCAATGACTCCAGCAGCAGGCCACTCCTTGTGAATCTCCCCAAAATGTTTTTGAATGGCCTTTTCTTAGCAATCCTTTCAAGGCTTCGGTTATCCCGGTTTCTTGTGCACTTTTTTCTACCACACTTTCCTTCCACTCAACTTTCCATTAATATGCTTGGATACAGCACTATGAACAGCCAGGATCTTTAGCAATGACCTTTTGTGGCTTACCCTCCTTGAGGAGTGTGTCAATGACTGCCTTCTAGACATCTGTCAAGTCAGCAGTCTTCCCAATGATTTTGGAGCCTACTGAAACAGACCAGGGGACCTTTTTAACCCCGTTACCCCCACGTTAATGACTGGGCCAATTTTTACAATTCTGACCACTGTCCTTTATGAGGTAATAACTCTGGAATGCTTCCATAGATCCTGGTGATTCTGACATTGTTTTCTCGTGACATATTGTAGTTCATGACAGTGATAACATTTCGTTGATATGACTTGCGTTTATTTGTGAAAAAAAACTGAAATTTGGCAAAAATTTTGAAAATTTTGCAATTTTCTAACTTTGAATTTTCATGCCCTTAAATCACAGAGATATGTCACACAAAATAAATAATAAGTAACATTTCCCACATCAGCACAATTTGGAACCAAAATTGTTTTTGTAAGGAAGTTATAAGGGTTAAAAGTTGACCAGCGATTTCTCATTTTTACAACATCAATTTTTTTTTAGGGACCACATCACATTTGAAGTCACTTTGAGGGGTCTATATGACAGGCAGTGCAGGAGACTTGCTGGTGCCTGCTCTCAGCAGGCACTGACAAGTCACCTCCCTGCAGAACCCGGAAGGACCCCGTGGCCATCTTGGATCCTGGGGCCTGCAGGGAGGAGGCCCATGGAGCAATGTGACCACATCACGTTGTTCTGAGGGTCTCAGGGAAGGACGTAGGGAGCAGCCTCCCTGTGTGATGCTTCTCTATGCCACCGGAATGCTGTGATCAAGTTTGATTGCAGTGTGCTGGGGGTTAAAGTGCCGGGAGTGGTTCGTGACTGCTCCTGGCACTTAGTGCCGAGTGTCAGCTGTGATAATCAGCTGACACCCAGCCACGATCAGCCTCGCTCCCCCCGTGAGTGCGGCTGATCGCTTATGACGTACTATTCCGTCCATGGGCATTAAGTCCCAGGGCACATGGACAGAATAGTATGTCCAATGTCAGGAAGGGGTTAAATGATTAGGAAGCCTTTGCAGGTGTTTTGGTTAATTATTTTAATTTACTGAGATAATGACTTTTGGGTTTTCATTGGCTGTAAGCCATAATCATAAACATTAACAAAAAAAAAAACACTTGAAATAGATCACTCTGTTTGTAATGACTATATAATATGAGTTTCCCTTTTTGTATTGAAGAACTTAAATAAATTAACTTTTTGATGACATTCCAATTTTGTAAGACGCACCTGTACATATGGTACGGTGTAAGGGTTGTACTCACTTGGGTGCATCAGGAGGAAGACAGGAGGCTTGCTCCATTAAAAGCTCATGTGGGTTTATTGCTTCATAACCCAGAAGCCAAACAGCCTTTAGATCAGGCAAACAAAATTCAAATGTCCATAGTAGGGCTCTGCTCCGCCAGGCTTGTGGGCACATATGCTGGGGTACCGTACAGTATTCCAGCTTGGTCTGGAGCCAAATGCACACAGGATGCCTTCTCTCTCCCCACATACAGACCATGTGCCTAACAACAGCCTTCATTATATACAGTCATGGCCAAAAGTTTTGAGAATGACACAAATATTAATTTTTACAAAGTCTACTGCTTCATTTTTTCTAATGGCAATTTGCATATACTCCAGAATGTTATAAAGAGTGATCAGCTTAACAGCAATTACTTGCAAAGTCAATATTTGCCTAGAAAATGAAATTTATCCCCCAAAACACATTTCAACATCATTGCAGCCCTGCCTTAAAAGGACCAGCTAACATCGTTTCAGTGATTGCTCCATTAACACAGGTGTGGGTGTTGATGAGGACAGGGCTGGAGATCAATCTGTCATGATTAAGTAAGAATGACATCACTAGACACTTTAAAAGGAGGCTGGTGCTTGGCATCATTGTTTCTCTTCTGTTAACCATGGTTATCTCTAAAGAAACACGTGCAGTCATCATTGCACTGCACAAAAATGGCCTAACAGGGAAGAGTATCGCAGGTAGAGAGATTGCACCTCAGTCAACAATCTATCGCATCATCAAGAACTTCAAGGAGAGAGGTTCCCTTGTTGCCAAAAAGGCTCCAGGGCACCCAAGAAAGACCAGCAAGTGCCAGGACCGTCTCTTAAAAGTGTTTCAGCTGCGGGATCGGGCTACCAGCAGTGCAGAGCTTGCTGAGGAATGGCAGCAGGCAGGTGTGAGTGCATCTGCACGAACTGTGAGGCGGAGACTCTTGGAGCAAGGCCTGGTCTCAAGGAGGGCAGCAAAGAAGCCACTTCTCTCCAGGAAAAACATCATGGACAGACTGATATTCTGCAAGAGGTACAGGGAGTGGACTGCTGAGGACTGGGGTAAAGTCATTTTCTCTGATGAATCCCCTTTTCGATTGTTTGGGACATCTGGAAAACGGCTTATTCGGAGAAGACCAGGTGAGCGCTACCACCAGTCTTGTCTCATGCCAACTGTCAAGCATCCTGAAACCATTGATGTGTGGGGTTGCTTCTCAGCCAAGGGAATGTGCTCTCTCTCAGTCTTGCCTAAAAACACAGCCATGAATAAAGAATGGTACCAGAATGTCCTCCAAGAGCAACTTCTCCCAACCGTCCAAGAGCAGTTTGGCGATCAACAATGCCTTTTTCAACATGATGGAGCACCTTGCCATAAAGCAAAGGTAATAACTAAATGGCTCAGGGAACAAAACATAGAGATTTTGGGACCATGGCCTGGAAACTCCCCAGATCTTATTCCCATTGAGAACTTGTGGTCAATCATCAAGAGACGGGTGGACAAACAAAAACCTTCAAATTCAGACAAAATAAAAGCATTGATTTTGCAAGAATGGACTGCTATCAGTCAGGATTTGATCCAGAAGTTGATTGAGAGCATGCCAGGGAGAATTGCTGAGGTCCTGAAGAAGAAGGGTCAGCACTGCAAATATTGACTTGCTGCATTAACTCATTCTAACTTTCAATATAACCTTTTGCTACTCATAATATGATTGCAATTATATTTCTGTATGTGATAAAAACATCTGACAACCACACATAAAAACCAGAGGCCAGCAGATCATGTGAAAATATAATATTTGTGTCATTCTCAAAACTTTTGGCCATGACTGTAGACTGTTAAATATACCCAGGTTGGAAGATCCCACGCTGGTGCCGTAGGTTGCGCGAGTAGTGTTGAGCATTCCGATACCGCAAGTATCGGGTATCGGCCGATACTTGCTGTATCGGAATTCCGATACCGACTTCCGATATTTTTTCAATATCGGAAGTCGGCATCGGAATCGGAAGTTCAAAGTTGATTGACAGCCTGACGTCATCATGATGCGCGGTGTGTGCGCATCATGATGCGCCGTCATTTCGGGCCTTCCAGGGGTCTCTGCCGGCCTGCCGGGGGGCTGTGCCGGCCTGCCGGGGGGCTGTGTGGACTGCCCGGGGTCTGTACCGGCCTGCCGGGGGGCTGTGCCGGCCTGCCGGTGGTCTGTGCACCCTGTGGGGGTCTGTACCGGCCTGCCGGGGGGCTGTGCCGGCCTGCCGGTGGTCTGTGCACCCTGTGGGGGTCTGTGCCGGCCTGCCGGGGGGCTGTGCCGGCCTGCCGGGGGGCTGTGCTGATGTCCGGGGGTCTGTGCAAGCATCGTCCGATGGGACTACAAGTCCCATCTGGCGATGCCTGCTACCATGACAGTGATTGACACATTAGCCAATGATGGGACAGTAGTAGTCCCATCACCTGGCTAATGTGTTAAATGTTAAAAAAAAAAAAAAAAATACTACATACATACTACATACATACTACATGCATGCTACATACATACTACATGCTACATACATACTACATACATACTACATACATACCACATACATACCACATATATACCACATACATACATACTACATACATACTACATACATAACACATATATACTACATACATACTACATGCTACATACATACTACATACATACTACATACATACTACATGCTACATACATACTACATATATACTACATGCATGCTACATACATACTACATGCTACATACATACTACATATATACTACATACATACTACATACATACTACATGCATGCTACATACATACTACATGCTACATACATACTACATACATACTACATACATACCACATACATACCACATATATACCACATACATACTACATACATACTACATACATACTACATACATAACACATATATACTACATACATACTACATGCTACATACATACTACATACATACTACATACATACTACATGCTACATACATACTACATATATACTACATGCATGCTACATACATACTACATGCTACATACATACTACATATATACTACATACATACTACATACATGCTACATACATGCTACATACATACTGCATGCTACATACATACTACATACATACTACATACATACTACATGCATGCTACATACATACCACATACATACTACATACATACTACATGCATGCTACATACATACCACATACATACTACATATATACTACATGCATGCTACATACATACTACATACATACTACATACATACTACTTGCTACATACATACTACATATATACTACATGCATGCTACATACATACTGCATGCTACATGCATGCTACATACATACTACATACATACTACATGCTACATACATACCACATATATACTACATACATACTACATACAATACATTAATACAATACATACATAGACATACAGTACATATAACATAGAGTAACATACTTACCAATACTTGTCACATTGTTCCCCGAAGCCATTGTCTTTTACGGAATAAATATTAACATAACAAACCACAAAAATACTCACCCACGATCCGAAGCAGTCCACGAGTGTGTCCCACGACGATCTTGGGTAGAGAACTGCAGCATCAGCTGTTGCTGCCGTTCTCTACGGGCTGCAGGAATCCAATGACGGAAGGTAGGTATCCTTCCGCACTGTATTCCTCCGCCACTTAAAAAAAAAAAGGCCCTAGTCTCACTTTATGCCATTGCTGCGTGGGAAATTCCCACACAGCAATGGCATAAAGTGAGACTAGGGACTTTTTTTTTAAGTGGCGGAGGAATACAGTGCGGAAGGATACCTACCTTCCGTCATTGGATTCCTGCAGCCCGTAGAGAACGGCAGCAACAGCTGATGCTGCAGTTCTCTACCCAAGATCGTCGTGGGACACACTCGTGGACTGCTTCGGATCGTGGGTGAGTATTTTTGTGGTTTGTTATGTTAATATTTATTCCATAAAAGACAATGGCTTCGGGGAACAATGTGACAAGTATTGGTAAGTATGTTACTCTATGTTATATGTACTGTATGTCTATGTATGTATTGTATTAATGTATTGTATGTAGTATGTATGTAGTATATATGTGGTATGTATGTAGCATGTAGTATGTATGTAGCATGCATGTAGCATGCAGTATGTATGTAGCATGCATGTAGTATATATGTAGTATGTATGTAGCATGTAGTATGTATGTAGTATATATGTGGTATTTATGTAGCATGTAGTATGTATGTAGCATGCAAGTAGTATGTATGTAGCATGTAGTATGTATGTAGCATGTAGTATGTATGTAGTATATATGTGGTATTTATGTAGCATGTAGTATGTATGTAGCATGCATGTAGTATGTATGTAGCATGCATGTAGTATATATGTAGTATGTATGTAGCATGTAGTATGTATGTAGCATGCATGCAGTATATATGTAGTATGTATGTAGCATGTAGTATGTATGTAGTATGTATGTGGTATGTATGTAACATGTAGCATGCATGTAGTATGTATGTAGTATATATGTGGTATGTATGTAG
The DNA here is from genome assembly GCF_039654945.1 of Dendrobates tinctorius. NCBI lineage: Eukaryota > Metazoa > Chordata > Amphibia > Anura > Dendrobatidae > Dendrobates > Dendrobates tinctorius. The sequence goes on from NW_027361711.1 coordinate 13,401,497, forward strand.
CATGTAGTATGTATGTAGCATGCAGTATGTATGTTGCATGTAGTATATATGTAGTATGTATGTAGCATATATGTAGTATGTATGTAGTATGTATGTAGCATGCAGTATGTATGTAGCATGCATGTAGTATATATGTAGTATGTATGTAGCATATATGTAGTATGTATGTAGCATATAGTATATATGTAGTATGCATGTTGCATGCATGTAGTATATATGTAGTATGTATGTTGCATGTAGTATATATGTAGTATGTATGTAGCATGTAGTATGTATGTAGTATGTATGTAGTATGTATGTGGTATGTATGTAGCATGTAGCATGCATGTAGTATGTATGTAGTATATATGTGGTATGTATGTAGCATGTAGTATGTATATAGCATGCATGTAGTATGTATGTAGCATATATGTAGTATGTATGTAGTATGTATGTAGCATGCATGTAGTATATATGTAGTATGTATGTAGCATATATGTAGTATGTATGTAGCATGTAGTATATATGTAGTATGCATGTTGCATGCATGTAGTATATATGTAGTATGTATGTTGCATGTAGTATATATGTAGTATGTATGTTGCATGTAGTATATATGTAGTATGAATGTAGCATGTAGTATGAATGTAGCATGTATGTAGTATGCATGTTGTATGTATGTAGCATGTAATTTTTTTTTTTTTTTTTTTACATTCAACACATTAGCCGGATGATGGGACTACTACTGTCCCATCATTGGCTAATGTGTCAATCACTGTCATGGTAGCAGGCATCGCCCGATGGGACTTGTAGTCCCATCGGACGATGCCTGCACAGACCCCCGAAGCCTGCACAGCCCCCCGGCAGGCCGGCACAGCCCCCCGGCAGGCCGGCACAGCCCACCGGAGCCTGCACAGCCCCCCGGCAGGCCGGCACAGCCCCCCGGCAGGCCGGCACAGCCCACCGGAGCCTGCACAGACCCCCTGGCAGGCCGGCACAGCCCCCCGAAAGGCCCGTACAGACCCCAGAGAGGCTGTACAAGGGAAAAACAGGATTTTTCTTATTCCGATACCGGAAGTCCCATAGACTTGAATGGGACTTCCGGTATCGGAATCGGCGATACCGATACTTTTTTTTAAGATCGGCCGATCCATTCCGATCCGATACTTTGAAGTATCGGACGGTATCGCTCAACTCTATGCGCGAGACATCATTGAAACAGTCCCGGATGAAGGTATAGCAAAGTCTTTGTACTAAAGCGGCGTTTCCTGGCTTTTCCCAGCAGGTTCTCATGGTCCTCCTTGTACACGGCGAGGAACGGGAGGCTTCCTGTGACACAGAGCGGAGTACAGAGTCCCAGAGCAAAGACTTCAGCCGCACCTTCGCAGACAGCGTGGTGAGAGGTTTCAGCACCACGTCACGCACCAGATCTAGTCGGGGACACCGGACTGTCAGGGCTCTCATGGGGGACAGTCTCAAAGGAAATGGAGTCTGAAGCTGCACAGTCAGCATGCGCAGGCTGCGGAGCAGGCTCTGTGTCTGGCCTGTGTGAGCAGAGATGGAGTCAGCCTCCTCCCTCTTGGTAAATTCCCTTCCCGCCAAAAGCCCCAGCTTCGTGCGCTGTCTTCTTTTTATGTCTGCCTCGCCCCCTGCAGTCAGGTGCCATGGTCTGCTCCGGTCAGGAAATTCTTCCCCTCGGAACAATGGTGACAGCCCTGATGGTTCTAGCCCAGACACACAAGAGGCTGCCCCAGCCCGGTCCATCTCCCTACATATATACGGTATATGTGTGTGTGTAAGTACGTACTGTATATGTGTGTGTATCTGTGTGTGTATGTACGGTATATGAATGTACGATGTACAGTATGTGTGATCCATCAGATCGTGGATAACTTGCTGGTCACTGAGGTTTCGACCACTGGGTCCCCCCGGAAATTCTGAGAACAGACCTCGCAAGTCCTTTCATAGATGGAGCAAAGTTGTGGATGCTTGGCCTCTGATCTATTCATTATGTATAGAGCTGCAGAGCACTGCTCTTGGCTATTTCCATCATAAACAATGAATAGAGCAGATACCAGACATATAATGTAATATAATGTATACATGGTCTGGCTCTGCCGAATCACGTAACCATGAGGAGGTGCTTTGCACACTTGCTGTCATTTGTCAGTCAACTAGAGTGTCAGCCAAGTCTTGTAGTTTTCTATTCACTGACAGCGGACACTAGCTTTCACCTGACTGCAAGTCTGACTGCCGAAACCAGCAGTAACAAAGGCTAACATATATATATATATACTGTAAATATATCTCTACTGAATGAATGAAATATTCTCCTTGAATACTTTGTTCTGTACAAAGTTGAATGTGCTGACAACAAAATCACACAAAAATCATCAATGGAAATCAAATTTATTAACCAAACAAGGCCTGGATTTGGAGTCACACACAAAATTAAAGTAGAAAGCAATGACCTTAAAACAAGTCTGTGTGACCTCCCTACAACACCTGGGAATGCTCCTGATGAGGCAGTGGATGGTCTCCTGAGGGATCTCCTCCCAGACCTGGACTAAAGCATCCGCCAACTCCTGGACAGTCTGTGGTGCAATGTGACGTTGGTGGATGGAGCAAGACAAGATGTCCCAGATGTGTTCAATCGGATTCAGGAGTGGGGAATGGGTGGGCCAGTCCACAGTTTCAATGCCTTCATCTTGCAGGAACTGCTCACACACTCCAGCCACATGAGGTCTGGCATTGTCCTGCATTAGGAGGAACCCAGGGCCAACCCCACCAGCATATGGTCTCACAAGGGGTCTGAGGATCTCATCTCGGTACTTAATGGCAGTCAGGCTACCTCTGGCGAGAACATTACTGACCCACTGCCAAACCGGTCATGCTGAAGGATGTTGCAGGCAGCAGATCGCTCTACACGGCGTCTCCAGACTCTGTCACGTCTGTCACATATGCTCAGTGTGAACCTGCTTTCATCTGTGAAGAGCACAGTGCGTCAGTGGCAAATATGCCAATCCTGGTTTTCTGTGGCAAATGCCAAGCTTCCTGCACGGTGTTGGGCTGTGAGCACAACCCCCATCTGTGGACGTCAGGCACTCAGACCATCCTCGTGGAGTCAGTTTCTAACCGTTTGTGCAGGCACATGCACATTTGCAGCCTGCTGGAGGTCATTTTTCAGGGCTCTAGGAAAATGGAAACGGTCTTAGGAGTGCAGGAAAGAGACTCAGACAAGAGATGGGGTTAAACCACAACGCGTTTCGATGGAGGATCCGTCTTCATCAGGTGGAAGTTTCCATTTTCCTATTGCTCCTATCCTCCATTGGAGGTTTTCGGCTGGAGCTGCGGTGGAGACCTGACATTTTTGTCTGCCCCTGGGTTGCTTCCTAAGCGCTCCTCTATGACCGCTTATCACTGACTCTTATTTTTCAAGGCGCTGGCAGTGCTCCTCCTGTTTCTCCTTGCACAACGGCTAAGGTAGCAGTTCTGCTGCTGGGTTGTTGCCCTCCTACGGCACCCTCCATGTCTCCTGGTGTACTGGCCTGTCTCCTGGTAGCGCCTCCAGCCTCTGGACACTACGCTGACAGACACAGCAAGCCTTCTTGCCACAGCTCGCATTGATGTGCCATCCTGGATGAGCTGCATTACCTGAGCCACTTGTGAGGGTTGTAGAGTCTGTCTCATGCTACCACGAGTGTGAAAGCACAACCGACATTTAAAAGTGACCAAAACATCAGCCAGAAAGCATTGGTACTGAGATGTGGTCTGTGGTCCCCACCTGCAGAATCACTCCTTTATTACGTGTGTCTTGATATTCGCCAATAATTTCCATCTGTTGTCTATTCCATTTGCACAACAGCATGTGAAATTGATTGTCAATCAGTGTTGCTTCCTAAGTGGACAGTTTGATTTCACAGAAGTCTGATTTACTTGGAGTTGTATTCTGTTGATAAAGTGTTCCCTTTATTTTTTTGAGCAGTGTATATATACAGTATGCTGTATATATTTATTACACACACATACATATATATCTCCATCTCAGATTTTTACTTAAATCATATGAACATATATTTTAACATCATATAAGAATAAAAAACGAACAACAAACAGTGACTGAAAAGAACAAAGGGACAGAAATCAAAGTCGGATATAGAGGTTTTCTATGTATGCAATAACATTGTCATTTCTAGTGCAGAAGTCACTCTTGTCACCAGTGTAAGATCTGAGGGGACATTCCACGACAATGTGCTGAATTGTTCTCCATCTCCATCTCATGAATCCCTCTCAGTGAAAAAATATAAATAAACGTAATTTTTAGAGGTGTAGGAGGTGCAAACAGAACTTTGTCTATGGGGTGCTGTGATTGCGATGTACGCCCCTTCTCTCGCGACAGTAATAATGAGGGCGATCTGCCTTGTTTCGCAGAGTCTGAGGCTCCAGGGGTCCTATTTCCAGATTGTCCTCATCATAAGCAGAATACCAGTGGGGGAGAAAGGGAGGCCAAGAGGCATTTCTTGCACAGGGGCCCCAAGCAGTCAGTGTCCGCCCCTGCTAAGACCATAATAAACATCTTTTTGGGGAAGACTTGACTCAGCCGAATTTTATTCAGAGACTATGGAATCTTTTAGCTGAAACAAATTTTGGGACATTCAATTATCTTTACACATGATGTTTCATTTGTTTATGAATGGAAAAGAACAATCTCAATATATACTGAATGTCCACAGTCAAACCCTTTAATTCTTTCCTAGAAGAAATATATATTTAGATTTGTTTTTACATAGGACACAGTTAAATAAAGTATAATCTTCAGAACTGTAATTGGATCTTTTGCAGGCTAGCATTACAGAGCAGTGCAGCAGCTGGAAGCCTGGAGCTGCGGATTTGTTGTGGGAACAGCAAACAGAGTTAACGTGAGAGCAAAGTAATGGCTCAGGATTGTCCTATGTCCTAAGGGGCAAATTTATAGGGCATAAGATAGTGATGTCACATACCATAAAATCTAATTCAGACAAAAAAATGGTACCGTTGTCATGAGTGTTTTGGATCTGAGTATCATCAGTGTTTGATTAGTGCGTCGTCAGTGTTTTTTTTACCTATGACTAAGGAAATAAAAAAATTACAAAGCTTCTCCTATCCTTTACAATGTTAGACACAAATGCCATGTATGTGCTATATACAGGTGCTTCTTACAAAATTAGCATATCATCAAAAAGTTCAGTTATTTCAGTTCTTCAATACAAAAAGTGAAACATATATTAAATAGCGTCATTACATCAGAGTGATCTATTTCAAGTGTTTATTTCAGTTAATGTTGATTATTATGTCTTACAGCCAATGATAACCCAAAAGTCATCATCTCAGTAAATTAGAATACTTTATAACACCAGCTTGAAAAATGATTTTAAAATCCGAAATGTTGGCCTACTGAAATGTATGTTCAGTAAATGCACTCAATACTTGGTCGGGGCTCCTTTTGTATCAATGCGGCATGGCATGGTGGCAATTAGCCTCTGGCACTGCTGATATATACTTGTAAATTTTTCATGGACCCATAGCCTTGTGTATAGGTACTTTTTATTCTTACTTCTGGAAAAAAGCAAACGTACGTGTTTTGAAAGGACACATCTGAGTTTTGCACAAACACATCATCTGTGAAAAAACACATATGTAAGCACACTGTAGTGGGTATGTGCTGTATGTGTGAAAACACAGATTGAATATGTACGTGCAACATGAAAGAGGTCTAAAAGTCACTTTTCAAACTAACATTATGAAAGTGTCCATTTAAACTGTTAACCTATTTAATATGAGCCTCCAGTTTTAACCCCTTCCTGACATCAGACGTACTATCCCGTCCATGGGACCCGGGCCCCTATGCCCATGGACGGGATAGTACGTCTAGCGCGATCAGCGGCGCCCACGTGGTGAGTGCCGCTGATCGCGGCCGGGTGTCAGCTGATTATCACAGCTGACACCCGGCACTATGTGTCAGGGGCGGTCACGGACCGCCCCCGACACGTTAACCCCTTGCACACCGCGATCAAACATGATCGCGGTGTACCGGGAGTTAAAGGGAAGCATCGGCAGGGAGTGGGCTCCCTCCGTGCTTCCCTGAGCCCCCCACGGCAGCGCAATGTGCAGCGCTGCTGCCGGGGGCTCCTTTCCTCCAGGCCCCCGGATCAATATGGCGACGGGGGCCTTCGGGGGCCTGGAGGAAGCATTTTCAAAAAATGAATTTATTGGGGAATATTTTTTTTTTTTTTTACTAATTTATTTGGCGATTTTTTTAAAATTATTTTTACACTTTTTTTTTAATTTTTTTTACTATATTACATAGTCCCAGGTGGGACATCACTGTCCTGTGACAGATCGCTGATCTGTCACATCACAGATCACTGTGACAGATTGCTGATCTGTCACAGTGATCTGTGATGTGACAGATCAGCGATCTGTCACAGGACAGTGATGTCCCACCTGGGACTATGTAATATAGTAAAAAAAAAATTAAAAAAAGTGTAAAAATAATTTTAAAAAAATCGCCAAATAAATTAGTAAAAAAAAAAAAAAAATATTCCCCAATAAATTCATTTTTGGAAAATAAAAAAAACCCAAAACAATAAAAGTACACATATTAGGTATCGCCGCGTCCGTAACGACCCGCCCTATAAAAGTGTCCCATTAGTTAGCCCCTTTAGCGAACCCCTTAAAAAATAAAAATAAAAAAACGAAGCAAAAAATAATGATTTATTATCATACCACCAAACAAAAAGTGTAATAACGCGCGATCAAAAAGACGCATATAAATATCCATGGTACCGCTGAAAACGTCATCTTGTACCGCAAAAAATGAGCCACTACACAGCATCATCTGCGGAAAAATAAAAAAGTTATAGCTCGCAGAATAAAGCGATGCAAAAATAATTATTTTTTATATAAAATAGTTTTCATTGCATAAAACCGACAAAACATAAAAAAACGACCTAAATGAGGTATCGCTGTAACCGTACTGACCCGAAGAATAAAACCGCTTTATCAATTTTACCGCACGCGGAACGGTGTAAACGCACTCCCCCAAAAGAAATTCATGAAACGCTGGTTTTTGTTCATTCTGTGTCCCAAAAATTGGAATAAAAAGCGATCAAAAAATGTCACGTGCCCAAAAATGGTACCAATAAAAAAGTCAACTCGTCCCGCAAAAAATAACACCTCACATGACTCGGTGGGTCAAAATACGGAAAAATTATAGCTCTCAATATGTTGTGATGCAAAAACTATTTTTACAATAAAAAGCGTCTTTTAGCGTGCGACAGCTGCCAAAAATAAAAACTGCCATAAATAGTAAATCAAACCCCCCGTTATCACCCCCTTAGTTAGGGAAAAATAATAAAATTAAAAAAATGTATTTATTTCCATTTTTCCATTAGGGCTAGGGTTAGGGCTAGGGTTAGGGCTAGGGCTAGGGCTAGGGTTAAAGTTAGGGTTAGGGTTAGGGCTAGGGCTAGGGTTAGGGCTGAGATTAGGGTTAGGGGTGTGTTGGGGTTCGGGTTGGAGTTAGAATTGGGGGTTTCCACTGTTTGGGCACATCAGGGGCTCTCCAAATGCAACATTGCGTCTGATCTCAATTCCAGCCAATTCTGAGTTGAAAAAGTCATATGGTGCTCCTTCCCTTCCAAGCTCTGCCATGCGCCCAAACAGTGTTTTACCACCACATGTAGGGTATCAGCCTACCCAGGACAAATTGCAAAACAATTTTTGGAGTCCAATTTCTCCTGTTACCCTTAGGAAAATAAAAAATTGGGGGCAGAAATATCATTTTTGCGGAAAAAAATGATTTTTTTATTTTCACGTCCGAGCATTATAAACTTCTGTGAAGCCCTTGGGGGTTCAAAGTGCTCACCACACATCTAGATAAGTTCCTTAGGGGTTCTCGTTTCCAAAATGGGGTCATTTGTGGGTGTTTCCACTGTTTAGGTACATTAGGGGCTCTCCAAAGGCAACATGACACCCGCAGACCATTCCATCAAAGTCTGCATTCCAAAACGTCACTACTTCCCTTCCGAGCCCTGACGTGTGTCCATACAGTAGTTTTCTCCCACATATGGGGTGTCAGCGGACAAATTGGAAAACAACTTTTGAGGTTCAATTTCTCCTGTTACCCTTGGGAAAATAAAAAAATTGGGGAATAATTGATAATGTTTGTGGAAAAAATACGATTTTTTTATTTTCATGCCCTGGCATTATAAACTTCTGTGAAGCCCTTGGGGGTTCAAAGTGCTCACCTCACATCTAGATAAGTTCCTTAGGGGGTCTAGTTTTCAAAATGGGGTCATTTGTGGGGGGTTTCCACTGTTTAGGTACATTAGGGGCCCTCCAAAGGCAACATGACACCCGCAGACCATTCCATCAATGTCTGCATTCCAAAACGTCACTACTTCCCTTCCGAGCCCTGACGTGTGTCCATACAGTAGTTTTCTCCCACATATGGGGTGTCAGCGGACAAATTGGAAAACAACTTTTGAGGTTCAATTTCTCCTGTTACCCTTGGGAAAATAAAAAAATTGGGGAATAATTGATAATGTTTGTGGAAAAAATACGATTTTTTTATTTTCATGCCCTGGCATTATAAACTTCTGTGAAGCCCTTGGGGGTTCAAAGTGCTCACCTCACATCTAGATAAGTTCCTTAGGGGGTCTAGTTTTCAAAATGGGGTCATTTGTGGGGAGTTTCCACTGTTTAGGTACATTAGGGGCTCTCCAAAGGCAACATGACACCCGCAGACCATTCCATCAATGTCTGCATTCCAAAACGTCACTACTTCCCTTCCGATCCCCGACGTGTTCCCATACAGTAGTTTTCTCCCACATATGGGGTATCAGCATACTCAGGACAAATTGGACAACAACTTTTGGGGTCCAATTTCTCCTGTTACCCTTGGGAAAATAAAAAAAATGGTGACTAAAAGATCATGTTTGTGGAAAAAATACGAATTTTTTATTTTCACGCCCGGGCGTTATAAACTTCTGTGAAGCACTGGGGGGTTCAAAGTGCTCACCACACATCTAGATAAGTTCCTTGGGGGGTCTAGTTTCCAAAATGGTGTCATTTGTGGGGGGTTTCCACTGTTTAGGTACATCAGGGGTTTTCCAATCGCGACATGGTGTCCGATCTCAATTCCAGCCAAAAACGTCAAATGGCGCTGCTTCCCTTCCGAGCTCTGCCATGCGCCCAAATAGTGGTCTACCCCCACATGTGGGGTATCAGCGTACTCAGGACAAATTGCACAATAACTTTTAGGGTGCTGTTACCCTTGGAAAAATAAGAATTGAGGGTGAAAAGATCATTTTTGTGGAAAAAATATGATTTTTTAATTGTACGGTTTTATGTTATAAACTTCTGTGAAGCCCTTGGGGGTTCAAAGTTCTCACCACACATCTAGATAAGTTCCTTAGGGGGTCTAGTTTCCAAAATGGTGTCATTTGTGGGGGGTTTCCACTGTTTTTGTACATCAGGGGTTTTCCAATCGCGACATGATGTCCGATCTCAATTCCAGCCAAAAACGTCAAATGGCGCTGCTTCCCTTCCGAGCTCTGCCATGCGCCCAAATAGTGGTTTACCCCCACATGTGGGGTATCAGCATACTCAGGACAAATTGCACAATAACTTTTAGGGTCCTGTTACCCTTGGGAAAACAATAATTGGGGTGAAAAGATTATTTTTGTGGAAAAAATATGATTTTTTAATTGTACCGCTGTACGTTATAAACTTCTGTAAAGCCCTTGTGGGTTCAAAGTTCTCACCACATATCTAGATAAGTTCCTTGGGGGGTCTAGTTTCCAAAATGGGGTCACTTGTAGAGGGTTTCCACTGTTTAGGTACATCAGGGACTCTCCAAACGTGACATGGCGTCCGATCTGAATTCCAGCCAATTTTGCATTGAAAAAGTCAAACGGCGCTCCTTCCATTCTGAGCTCTGCCATGCGCCGAAACAGTCGTTCCCCCCACAAATCAGGTATCAGCGTACTCAGGACAAATTGCACAATAACTTTTGCAGTCCAATTTCTCCTGTTACCATTGGTAAAATAAAAAAAATTGAACCTGAAGTATTTTTTTTGTGAAAAAAAGTTAGATGTTCATTTTTTTTTAAATATTCAAAAAAATTCCTGTGACGCACCTAAAGGGTTAATAAACTTCTTGAATGTGGTTTTGAGCACCTTAAGGGGTGCAGTTTTTAGAATGGTGTCACTTTTGGGTATTTTCTATCATATAGACCCCTCAAAGTGGCTTCAAATGTGATGTGGTCCTAAAAATAAAATGGTGTTGTAAAAATGAGAAATCGCTGGTCAACTTTTAACCCTTATAACTTCCTAAGGAAAAAAAATTTTGGTTCCAAAATTGTGCTGATGTAAAGTAAACATGTGGGAAATGTTAGTTATCAAGTTTTTTGTGTGCCGTATCTCTGTGATTTAAGGGCACAAAAATTCAAAGTTGGAAAATTGCGAAATTTTCAAAATTTTTGCCAAATTTCCGTTTTTTTCACAAATAAACGCAAGTTATTTGAATGAAATTTTACCACTAACATGAAGTACAATATGTCACAAGAAAACAATGTCAGAATCACCGGGATCCATAGAAGCGTTCCAGAGTTATGACCTCATAAAGGTACAGTGGTCAGAATTGTAAAAATTGGCCCGGTCATGAACGTGCAAACCACCCTTGGGGGTGAAGGGGTTAAACTGGCTATGTGGTTATATAAATGTACTCTGCAACATAAGTGCAAATGGCAGCATCAAATGCCAGCATAGCTTCACTTGTGGCTGGATCTACATTCTTACTGCATAGAATGATTGGTAAAATTATTTGAACCGTATGGGTGTAATGTCTTGGTTGCTGTATGATTTGTGTTTGTACACTTTATAGTACTGTTTAGTACAGATGGGTGAATAAATTAGAGTCAAACTGAATTTTACTCAAACTTTCCATAATTCTACATTATCCAGAATGCAGATTTTTTTGCGATTCTCTTCCGTGCAGGTTCAACAATATGAAGATCGTTGGCCACCTTTTCCTGAGCCATTAAAGGCCGTCAAAATGTTCAAAAATAGTAATAAAAATTATACTAACCTCTGTGGCTCCTCAACGCCATCCGGCCATTTCCCACCCGTCTCTCTCTCTCTACTATAAAGTATAAGCTCTCATTGTCAGCTGAGTTCTCTCTCTTCTAGCCAACAAGTATATTTTCTGAACAATTACAAACTTTGCAGTATAGAGATTCACACAAATATATTCTCCATAAATCAAATTTTTGTATAAAATTTAGTGAAGTCGGAGAATTCATATTTCAAAAGATTCGCTCTTCTCCAACACTGTTAATGTAAATAATAGTGGCCCCTAACCAGGTAACCCTGATTACATTTATAGTGGCACACCCTATCTTTTGTAAACCTGCACAAACTACTCAACCCAATGATGAGTCGCTGTTGTCATTGTACTGCATCTGCACAAAAACTGTTCTCTTCTTAGTGCCCCACATAATAATGCCCACCAATGTGCCCCTTACATATTAAAAATGCTTTGTTTGTTTCCTCTAGATGGTAAAATTGTCATTTCCCCCTTGGGAAATATTCATGCCCTGTGTAAATGCCCTAGAAAATAGTGTCCATATTTTACCTCTAGAAAGTAATAATGCCTCCTGTGCACATTTGATGGTCACAATACCCTGTGTGCCATGCTAACAATTAACAATAATGCTTTTAAAGGTGTACACTTAACATTTAATAATATCCCCTAAGACCACCAAAGTACATCTAAACTATACACAGTATGATGGAGCCACAGCTCCCCTGTATCCAGTATAATGGGCTCACAGCTGTCCTGCACACAGTATAATGGGCCAAAAGCAACCCTACATACAGTATGCTGTTCACACAGCTCCACTATACACAGTATAATGCAGCAACAGCTCTCCTGTACAAAGTATGGTGGGCTCACAGCTCTTTTTAACACTGTATGATGCTCCCACAGCACCCCTTTATACAGTATGGTGGTCCACAACTCCACTATTCACAGTATGGTGGGCCCACAGCTCTCCTATATACAGTATGATGGGCCCACAGCTCCCCTATACATGTTATAATAGGCCAACAGCTCTTTTAAGGTACTGTCACATTAAGCGATATCGCTAGCAATATCGCTATAACTTGTGACGTTATAGCGATATTGCTAGCGATATCGCTATGTCTGATACTTACCTATGACCCGCTCCCCCGCTGGTTATCGCTGATCGCACGAGAACGTCCTGGACTGTTTCTCGTCGTCAGCTTCCTGCGGCGCTTCCTGTGGAGAGACGAGCGACGAGTGTGGAGCCGGGCGGGAGGACGCAGGATCGCCTAGTGTGACAGGTAAGTAGCGACCCCTGTCCCCAAGGATGTCGCTGTTGAGATCTGCCTGTGTGGCAGCTCACTAGCGACCACTTAGCGATGTACCAGCGATCCCGACCGCGTCATGTCGCTGGTCGGGATCGCTGGTACATCGCTAAGTGTGACAGTACGGTGTGCCCACAGCTCCCTTATACACAGTATGATGGGCCCACAGTTCCCCTATACACAGTATGACAGCCTCAAAGCTCACCTATACATAGTTTGATGTCCCCACTGTTCCTCCATAACAGTATATTTACCACAGTAGTTCTCACACTGTGTCATTTCTCCCACACCAGAACTCACACTGTATTGTGGCCTCCACAGTAGTTCCCACATTTTATGATGGCCCCTACAGTAGCCCTCAAACTGTAAAATGGTCCCCACATAAGCACCCACACTATACAATGCCCTACACATTAGCCCACACACTGTGTAATGTCCATCACATTAGCCCCCAAACTGTATAATGACCCCTGCATTAGCCTTCAAACTGTTTAATGGCCCCTGCATTAGCCTCCAACCTGTTTAATGGCCTCTGCATTAGCTCTTTTGCTGAACAGTGGCCCCTGCATTAGTCCCCTTGCTCCATAATGGCTCCCACATTTTATGATGGCCCCCCACAGTAGTCTCTACAATGTATAAGGCCCCCTACACAATTTTGTGATTCCACCACTGTATATGATACCGCCACATTCACACAACAAGCTTAGTTCAAATATAAACATCATATACTCACCATATATAAGATCCTGATGAGCCCTCCGGTGAGACTCGGGAAGATCAACGCACTGATGTCATAGTGTCACACAATAGAGTTGAGCGAAACGGGTCGAAAAATTTCAAAAGTCACCGACTTTTGGCAAAGTCGGGTTTCATGAAACGAAACCCGACCCTAGGATGAGGTCGGCCACGAGGTCGGCGACTTACGCGCCAAAATCGCGTTTCAAAAGTTTGTTTTGCGCTCTTTTTCAGCCAATCAGGATCCACGGACACTGTGGGCAACGTGATGACATAGGCAGGGGTCACCACCATCTTTCAGAAGGGCATGCAAGTGATTGGCTTGCTTTGGTGGGCGTCACAGGGGGTATAAAAGGGCGTGCACGCCGACCGCCATCTTACTTCTGCCGATCTCAGTATAGGGAGAGGTTGCTGCTGATTCTGTAGGGAGAGCGTTAGGCAGGGAAGAAGACAAAAAAACTGCTTCTGCTGCTAGCGATTTGTCCTGCACAACACACCAGTCACTGTGTGTGCAGTGCAAGGGGAGGCTATATAGTGGTGTATCAGTGGTGTTGGTTGTTGGGCTGCCTTCTAAGGCTTCCTGACATTCCTGCATTGCTGTTTACCCACTGCTCCGCAAACTGCTTTTTTAAAAGCAATCCCAATTTTTTTTTTTGTCCTGCTGAGAGGAAAAAAAAACTGCTTCTGCTACTAGCAATTTGGCCTGCACAACACACCAGTCACTGTGTGTGCAGTGCAAGGGGAGGCTATATTGTGGTGTATCAGTGGTGTTGGTTGTTGGGCTGCCTTTTAAGGCTTCCTGACAGGCTGGCATTGCTGTTTACCCACTGCTCTGCAAACTGCTTTTTTAAAAGCAATCCAATCTCCCTTATCCTCTAGTCACTTTTGTCACAGCTGTGCCATCAAGCCTGTGACAAAGCGCTCAGATATCAGTGGGCCTCACACAATCCAAAAGTGTCCAGTGTCCAAAAGTGTGTGCAGAGATTCAAAATCTCCCTTATCCTCTAGTCACTTTGGTCACAGCTGTGCCATCGAGCGTGTCACATAGCACTCAGATATTCATTGGGCCTCACACAATCCAAAAGTGTCCAGTGTCCAAAAGTGTGTGCAGAGATTCAAAATCTCCCTTATCCTCTAGTCACTTTGGTCACAGCTGTGCCATCGAGCCTGTCACATAGCGCTCAGATATTCATTGGGCCTCACACAATCCAAAAGTGTCCAATGTCCAAAAGTGTGTGCAGAGATTCAAAATCTCCCTTATCCTCTAGTCACTTTGGTCACAGCTGTGCCATCGAGCCTGTCACATAGCGCTCAGATATTCATTGGGCTTCACACAATCCAAAAGTGTCCAGTGTCCAAAAGTGTGTGCAGAGATTCAAAATCTCCCTTAACCTCTAGTCACTTTGGTCACAGCTGTGCCAACGAGCCTGTCACATAGCACTCAGATATTCATTGGGCCTCACACAATCCAAAAGGGCCAGTGTCCAAAAGTGTGTGCAGAGATTCAAAATCTCCCTTATCCTCTAGTCACTTTGGTCACAGCTGTGCCATCAAGCCTGTCAGATAGCGCTCAGATATTCATTGGGCCTCACACAATCCAAAAGTGTCCAGTGTCCAAAAGTGTGTGCAGAGATTCAAAATCTCCCATATCCTCTAGTCACTTTGGTCACAGCTGTGCCATCGAGCCTGTCACATAGCGCTCAGATATTCATTGGGCCTCACACAATCCAAAAGTGTCCAGTGTCCAAAAGTGTGTGCAGAGATTCAAAATCTCCCTTATCCTCTAGTCACTTTGGTCACAGCTGTGCCATCGAGCCTGTCACATAGCGTTCAGATATTCATTGGGCCTCACACAATCCAAAAGTGTCCAGTGTCCAAAAGTGTGTGCAGAGATTCAAAATCTCCCTTATCCTCTAGTCACTTTGGTCACAGCTGTGCCATCGAGCCTGTCACATAGTGCTCAGATATTCATTGGGCCTCACACAATCCAAAAGTGTCCAGTGTCCAAAAGTGTGTGCAGAGATTCAAAATCTCCCTTATCCTCTAGTCACTTTGGTCACAGCTGTGCCATCGAGCCTGTCACATAGCGCTCAGATATCAGTGGGCCTCACACAATCCAAAAGTGTCCAGTGTCCACAAGTGTCTGCAGAAATCCAAAATCTCCCCTGTCCTATAGACACCTTGTACCTTGTTTTACATTACTATATAGTTTGTTGGATTTTGTCTACATTTCTACCAAAAATGAGGAAGGCTGGTGGAAGAGGCCGTGGAATTGGGCGGGGGTTGGCAGCTGGTAATGATGGTGTTGGTGGTGGATCTGATGGTAGTGGCAAGAGCAAAATAGGACCGAATGCAGGAGGTGTTGAGCCTGCGTCATCGTCTGGCTACATAAGGCCTCGAACGCTTAGTTTTCTAGGAGTTGGCAAACCGCTTTTAAAGCCAGAGCATCAGGAAAAAGTTTTGTCTTACATTGCTGACTCAGCCTCCAGCTCTATCGCCTCCTCTTCTTCAGTTGTAAAAAGTAAAAGCACTGAGTCGTCATTGGAGGCTCATGTTCATGAACCACACCTTTCCTTGTGTCCTTCACCCCAACCAAGATTGAAGGATGACGCAGGCCATACTACTGATTACTCCATGGAGCTGTTTTCACATACCATGCCTGGATTATCAAGTGAAATGGTGAATTACCCAGGCCAAGATGAATCTGACATGGAGTGCACTGATGCACAGCCGCTGATGGATGATTCTGCTGGTACATTCACTCAGAGCACTACATTGTCCTCGCAGTGTACAGAGCCAGATTCTGACCCTGATGAGACTCAGGTGCCCCTTCCCGCACACTATACCACCATACACGGTGACACAGAGGAAGGTGCACATGACATAGAAGAGGAGGTGATGGATGACCCAGTTGTTGACCCAGATTGGCATCCATTGGGGGAAGAGGGTGCTGCTTCCAATAGCTCAGATGAGGAGCATCCACAGCAGACATCGACATCGCAACAGCTGTTATCTGGCAGGCCCGTAGCACTCCAAAGACAGGTTCCAAACATCAAAAGAGTTGCTGGACAGCTTGTCCAGAGGGTCAAAAGATCACAGCGTGCTAGGCCGCAAAATGTCTGCCAAAGTAGGAAGAGTGCAGTGTGGCACTTTTTTGAACAAAATCCTCATGATCAGGCCAAGGTTATCTGTAAGAAGTGCGCAAAGACCTTTAGCCGAGGGAAAAATCTGAAAAATTTGAATACCAGTTGCATGCTTAGACATTTAACCAGCATGCACTTGCAAGCGTGGACACAACACCAAACCTCAAGTGCCACATGTGCAACTGATCACAACGAAGGTAGTCAGCAACGCTACATTGTTTCCCCCACTGTAAGCCCACCGGTTAGCACAGCAGCAAATGTTGAGGTGTCGTTGTAAGGCCACAGCAGTCAGGGAATCCCACTGTTATATCAACGAAAGACTGATTCTAGGCCATCAGAAAGAACACCAACTCCATCACCATCATTAACCCTCTCTCAGTCCGCCCTGTCCACCGCTACTTCCACCATATGCATCTCTCAAGTCCAGCTCACCCTCCCAGACACTATGAGTAGGTCAAGAAAGTACTCAGTCTCTCATCCGCGTACACTGGGTTTGAACGCCCACATTGCCAAACTAATCTCGTTTGAGATGATGCCCTTTCGGTTGGTGGAAAGCACAGCTTTCCGTGAACTCATGGCCTATGCAGTACCACGCTATGACCTACCCAGTCGCCACTTCTTCTCTCGCAAAGCCATCCCAGCCCTCCACCATCATGTGAAAGACCGCATTGTCCATGCACTCAAGCAGTCAGTGAGCGGAAAGGTGCACCTCACAACTGATGCATGGTCCAGTCGGCATGGCCAGGGCCGTTACGTGTCCATCACTGCGCACTGGGTTAATGTGGTGGATGCAGGGTCCACAGGGGACAGCGGTGGTGGGACAGTGCTGCCTAGCCCAGGGTATAGGAAACAGTTGGCTGTAGGCGTTCGACCCTCCTCCTCCTCCTCCTCCAG
Organism: Dendrobates tinctorius; assembly: GCF_039654945.1. NCBI lineage: Eukaryota > Metazoa > Chordata > Amphibia > Anura > Dendrobatidae > Dendrobates > Dendrobates tinctorius. The sequence continues at coordinate 13,418,679 of NW_027361711.1, forward strand.
AAGCGAAAGCTCGTCCACAAAGCGCAGTCGTACGAGCACTCCATCTGCAGCTGCCACTGTTGCACACGATGTGTCCCCCTATCGAGCAGCTAGTGGAAAGCGTCAGCAGGCTTTGTTGCAGATGATGTGTTTGGGCAACAGACACACCGCCGAGGTGCTGGCCGAGTACTTGAAGCGACAAACTGAGTCATGGCTGGGCAGTGTACATCTTGAGGCAGGCAAGGTAGTTAGTGATAACGGCCGTAATTTTGTGGCAGCCATAGCCCTTTCAAAACTCAGCCACATACCTTGCTTGGCTCACACCTTGAACCTGGTGGTGCAGTGCTTCCTCAAAAATTATCCGGAGTTAACAGCCCTGCTCCAGAAGGTGCGAAGACTGTGCGCGCACATCCGCTGGTCGCCTGTACACTCCGTTCGTATGCAGAAGCTGCAGCGATTGCTCCACCTTCCCAACCACCGCCTCATTATCGACATTGCAACAAGGTGGAACTCCACCCTGCACATGGTGGAGCGGCTGTGCGAGCAGAGGCAGGCCATAATGCATTTGTGGGAGGATACACGGCCAGGCACTTTGAGAGCAGACATGGAGTTGACAGGTGTGCAGTGGTCGAAGCTGAAAGACCTCTGTAAATTCCTTGAGGAATGCACACGGCTGGTAAGCGCAGACGACGCCATCCTAAGCATGAGCATCCCACTTATGCGTCTGCTCATACAAACTTTGACGCACCTTAAGGAGCAGGCGTCTGCAGCCAATGTTGATGAGGAGGAAGAGGAGGAGGGAATCCTTGATGACATTCAGCCATTGTCTGCTCAGGGACCTCTCCTGGACGAGGTGGAGGAAGAAGAGGAGGAGGAGGAGGATGATGGGGATGATTACTTAGGGGAGGAGGATGCATCTCGTGGGGCTAGTGAAAATGTTGGCGTGGCAAGGTCTGGTACAGGGTTTGTGCGTGACTGGAGGGATGTGGATTTGCCAGAAAGTGCTCCTCCAACCAGCACTCGCAGTGCATCATTGACACCGGGAACATTGGCCCACATGTCAGATTATGCCTTGCAGATCCTAAAAAGGGACCCACGCATTGCCAAAATGATGAACGATGACGACTACTGGTTAGCCAGCATCCTGGATCCACGCTATAAAGGCAAATTACAAAACATCATGCCACAGGAGAACCTTGACCTAATATTGGCTAATAAACAAGCAACTCTGGTAAATCGGTTGCTTGAGGCATTCCCAGCACACAGCAGCGGTGATGGTTCTCACACGAGCCGTACGGGCGGGGGCAGCTTGGCAGAGGTGTTCGTGGTGCACACAGCAGAAGTGGCGTTGGAGACAGGGGTTTCATAACAATGTTGTGGACTGATTTTTCAAGTACCGCTCACACAACTGGTAATACTGCATCGATGGAAAGTGACAGGAGACAGCAGTTGTCAACTATGGTTACAAACTACTTTTCCTCCAATATCGATGTTCTCCCACACAGGTCATTCCACTTTGACTATTGGGCCGCTAAACTGGACACCTGGCCTGAATTGGCACAATATGCCTTACAGGAGCTCGCTTGCCCAGCTGCAAGTGTGCTATCGGAAAGAGTCTTCAGTGCAGCTGGATCAATCCTGACAGAAAAAAGGACCCGTCTGTCAACCCAAAATGTGGATGATCTAACCTTCATTAAAATGAACCACGCATGGGTTTCCAAGGATTTTGTCCCAACTTCCCCTGATGACACATAGGGTGACAGAAAAATGGCTTGCTTTGGTCCACCTCTTCCTGGGACTTGACCTATTTCACCTTTTGCATCAGCTGAATGTCCAACATCAACACATGCCACTTTCTAAAACTCCCTAACTGTGCTGCCTCCCCCCCCATGGCCGGGGTCACCACCTAGCGCACGACACCGTGCAAGTGCCGTTGCCCTGGACAGGTGGGTAGGCCGACTCTTGGGCACGGGCACTGGCACAGGGTCCCTCATAGTGCAATCAAGTGTCTCTGACGGTGGTGGTGCACACCCGCCGTCAGACACACCGCCGTACTATGAGGGGCCCAGTGCCAGTACCGATGCCCACGAGTGGGCCCCCCTGCTTGGGCAGGGCCCCAGCATTTGCAATCTTTACCTCTCCCTGCTCCTCCGCTGTGTAGTCTGGGCCGTCAAATCCATACTGTGCCTGACACCGTCTGATCCTGCCTCCTGATGTAGAGACATATATTTTGAATGTGCACGCTATCCATACATGTTATCCGGGGAAACGGTACCCTTTCTAACCTTTGTGCAATCACGTGCAATCCATACTGGGCCTAACACCGTCTGAGCCTGCCTCCTGAGACATATATTTTGAATGTGTACGCTATCCATACATGTTATCCGGGGATACGGTACCCTTTCTAACCTTTGTGCAATCACGTGCAATCCATACTGGGCCTAACACCGTCTGAGCCTGCCTCCTGAGACATATATTTTGAATGTGTACGCTATCCATACATGTTATCCGTGGATACGGCACCCTTTCTAACCTTTGTGCAATGACGTGCAATCCATACTGGGCCTAACACCGTCTGAGCCTGCCTCCTGAGACATATATTTTGAATGTGTACGCTATCCATACATGTTATCCGGGGATACGGTACCCTTTCTAACCTTTGTGCAATCACGTGCAATCCATACTGGGCCTAACACCGTCTGAGCCTGCCTCCTGAGACATATATTTTGAATGTGTACGCTATCCATACATGTTATCCGGGGATACGGTACCCTTTCTAACCTTTGTGCAATCACGTGCAATCCATACTGGGCCTAACACCGTCTGAGCCTGCCTCCTGAGACATATATTTTGAATGTGTACGCTATCCATACATGTTATCCGGGGATACGGTACCCTTTCTAACCTTTGTGCAATCACGTGCAATCCATACTGGGCCTAACACCGTCTGAGCCTGCCTCCTGAGACATATATTTTGAATGTGTACGCTATTCATACATGTTATCCGGGGAAACGGTACCCTTTCTAACCTTTGTGCAATCACGTGCAATCCATACTGGGCCTAACACCGTCTGAGCCTGCCTCCTGATGTATAGACATATATTTTGAATGTGTACGCTATCCATACATGTTATCTGGGGATACGGTACCCTTTCTCACCTTTGTGCAATCACGTGTAATCCATACTGGGCGTGAGAACGGCTGGCGAGCTGTTAAGCAAGCTACAGCACCTGTGGTTTGCACACGCAAGTTTTTCATTTTTTCAGGAATGACGGTTAGGCCTAATTCCGGAACTGCGGTTGACCTGCACTTACTGGGAAATCATTGTTCGCGGGTAATAATTGTAATCAGTGATCCCCATCACTAACGTTGTTCAGCGGGTTATCTGCACCTGTAAGCGACAAACGCTGGCCTTTTCAGTGTAGCGCACATGCAGCCACGGACATGTAAGGGCATGACACACCAGTTATTGGCCAATCTCATGTGCCAGAGCCTCACGTGTCCCTCTAGTAAGCCGGACTCGGACCGCGGGGCATGACGGAGTCTCGTTCGTTAACAGAATTAAGCTTGCAATGTGTGCATCTGTTCTGTAGCTGGCATGGTTGAGTTTTCCCAGGTGGAGTCGAATTTAACCGTAGGCTCCACTCCTGGTGGTGCCCTTCTGGACATTCCTTTAAGGTTCAGCTTTGCAACCATACTGCCCACGTAAAACAAACACTTTGCCTTCATGAACGCTGTTTGGAGGGTCATGACTCGTGGGAATAACGCCGCCCAATCAGTTAACCTGCTAGAGAGATCCTTCGTTGCTCCCAAGCATGACATCACACTCCCTAGGAAGAAGGTAATGCCACTGTGGTGACCGTACTCCTGGGGGCGACACAAGTGCACTGATGCCCAGCCACTGCTCGATGAATCTGCTGGTACATTGACCCAGACCACTACATTCCCCTCGCACGCTACACGACCTGAATCTGACCCTGATGAAACTCAGGTTACCCTTCCCATATACAGTTCCATCTTACACGGTGACAAAGAGGAAGCTGCAGATGAAAGTGCAGGTTCGGCCCACCCGCCATCAGACACACCACCGTACTATCAGGGGCCCTGTGCCAGTGCCATGGCCAACGAGTGGGCCCCCCTGCTTGCCCAGGATCACAGCACTTGCAAAGTTGAAATACTGTGCAGTGAGATGGAAGATGTGGACGACGAGGAATCCAGACAAGTACAGGGATTCCCTAGCGAGGAGACTTATTTGATTGTTTTCAATGTTGGGACAGCAATTTTTGGGGAGCACTATACTCTGGAGAATGATAGATGGGGCCCACCATACACTGGAACATTCCAAAGGTGGACATCAGACACTGGAGCAGCATTTACAGGGCCCATTATACACTAGAGCATTAGAAATGGGGCCCATTATGTTTGGAGCATTATTTGGGCCCATAAGACAGTGGAGCTTCATCCATGGGGACCAACATATACTGTAGCATTATGTGGAGCTCATCATATACTGTTTCAAACATTATATGGGACCAATGATTCTGTATGGAGAAATAGATGGGCCTCGTCATGAGATGTAAAAAGTGAGGTGTTTTTCATTGTACTATACCGCTATTTCTCTGCCATATCGGAGCATGATGAGTTGTGGTATGTGTTAAAGGGGCGCTCTTTCGCCCAGGGCACATGAAAACCTGCAGCCAGCCCTCCCCCCCCACAACTTTAGCCAAATAACCCCCATTTTTCAGTGCGTAACTTGTATTATGAAGTTAATTAAGGTTGACAAGCTTAAGTAAGAAGAATTGATGCTTTTGGCATTCAAATGGGCACTGTAGGTGTGTTTCCTGTCCTCCTCTCACTGCCGACTTTTATTCCCCATTGACTTACATTGGGTTTCGTGTTTCGGGACGACCCCGACTTTTCCCTATAATCGGACGATCTTGCTCCACCCGACTTTTGGAAAAGTCGGGTTTCACGAAACAAAACGCGACCCTAAAAAAACCAAAAGTCGCTCAACTCTATCACACAATAAACAGGATATCAGAGTCCCATCACATTACTATGACATCACCATGCCTCAGCCACTGCATCACCCTGTCGTTCTGTAGACCACAAGCATAGAATAGTCTATAGAAGGGGAAGTGATAGTGCAGGGAGATTCTGTCTCTCAGATCTAATTCAGAGCTTAACTATATCAGTGAGCTGCATGTGCTGATACAATTAAAGGTAGCAGTAGCTCTGGGTAGACCCCTCTGAGTGCGGTGCTCTGGGCTACTGCCCTCTCTGCCCACTGGTAGTTACACTACTGGATTAGTAGTATTATATTGTATGAGTGTGAGGGACGGACAGGGCTGTAGTCATGGCCATCAACATCTGCAACAGTGTGCCCTGGCCTCCCATCACATAAACACGCTGCCCATCACTCAGCATACCTGCACTGCCTTTCGTAACTTTACTGAGACAGCATATTCATATTCTTTCCAGCATCATCATCATCAGGGTTCAGAACATGCAACTCCTATTCTGTCCCTTTCCTTCTCTCTCTCTGTCACTAAGCTCGCTTCTGGGGAGGACCGTGCTAAATGGTCCCACAGCATCCTCAGTGCCTAGCCACACTCCAGTCGGGTATTCCCTCAGCTGTTTCTCCCCGGCTTTGAGGGCATCAGCCCACGAGATAAGCTGCCACTTGTTAAGTGATGTGCCCATACTGCTTAGTCTTCACTAGCAACTGCAGACCCACTTATACTGCACTGCCAGTACTGCTGCTGTAAATCCCTCTGTAACAAATGTAGGGAAGGTGGACTGTCGGACAGACCTGTCTGTAGTGGGAAGGCGGAGGTGTAGCGCAGTGTAGGTGGGAAACCGCTGAGATAAAGAGAAAGGGTGTAGTATTGTAGTTTGACCATTAGAGGGCAGTGGAGAGTGTAAGAGTGGGACTGAACAACTGCCATTGGTCAGAGAAACTGTCAGGTGATGGTGGGCGGAGTTACCAGAACTGGAAGCATAAAAGGTTGAGAGAAGGTTCTGGAGAGTTCAGTCAGCGAGAGGAGCACAGTAGAGAGGAAGTTCTGCTGAGGAGAAAGAGACAGTAGAAAGGCTCCGGAGGGGACTGACAGTTGAGGCGGACACGGGGGGTGGCCCAGAGGACAGTAGCCGCAGACGAAGACAGCCTGGGGGTACCAAACGGACGGTGTACTTCGACTGGTAAAGCGGTGGATTGTTGTGGTCATCAGGAGGACGGCCAATAAAAACGGACCAGTTGAATACAAATTCTGTCTCAGTCTCGTGTTTGTCTGCGGCAAGAAGTGGGTCACCCCTCCTGTCGGTTACCCCTACCTACACAAACATGGTCATGGATACTATATGCTGGGCCTTTGAGATGAGCTGAACGTTGCATGACATGGTGTTGCCCAGGGCTAGCCAGCCCTCCTGAGCTAATGGCGCCCTCACCCCGACTGACTCCTATCAGGAAATCCTTCCTAACATCCCACTGTGCCTCTCCTATGTTTAACTACCTACACACTGGTTCCCTTATGCCTACTATAACTATGGTCTCTATGCCCCCATCTAGTGGCCAATCTGAGGTAATACTCCCCTTTAGCATTATACCCCCATCTAGTGGCTGACTCGGGGTAACTTACTTTCCCTAGCAGATACAGATAGATCCAATGCAGTGGCAACAGACAATATTTTACATATGTACACCTAGCAACAAAGACTATGTATCAATATTGAGATACTGGATATATACATCGGGGCGAAATATTAAAGGGGTTAAAGGCAGATATCAGCATTACAACCCCTTACATGAGCACTATATGTTTCTTTATTGCACTCTTTTTTCACTACACATGATTATTTGAACAAAGTAAGGCTCAATTCTTTGGCTATGCTATAGTATAAAAAATCCACTATGATAAAATAAAGTTACTACCTCTTTGGGGAACGGGGGGAAAAAAATTACCTCCCAGCACCCATCCTAAATATTTTTTACAAGTGACTAAAAACACGAAAAAACACGAAACACAGTCCCTATAAATGACTTTTAACTTAATTTTTTGTAAGCTCTACCACAATAGGATTCAGAATAACAGATAACAATAAACTGCGGAGTGAACCTAGGTGCCAGATATGAACCTGGATATCGAACCACAGAGACCACTGTTTAAATAGACAGATGACACCATGCCCACTATAACGTAAAATGATGCAATGCAATAGATAGAAAGGCACCTATCTACTGATGTTATTATCAGGAGTAAAAACAACCAGAGGAAAAAAATAATATATTGTCCAAGTAATAAAAAAAAGCAATGAAAACACTTAGTATCATAATTTTGACAAGAAGATCGTTATCAAAGGATCCCAGCTCAAAAGTCATTGCTAAAAAATCCACTAAGCATAATGAAATGTAAGGTCTTTGCTGAGCAACAAAATACACTCACCTCACAACATATTAAGGAAACCTGAGAAAGTCTACCTCAACGTGCATTTCGCTTCTCCTGTAACTTCGTCAGGAACTATTGGGCTGGATGCACAAACCAACACTCTGTAGTGTAAGGGCCACAATCCTCGTCAGTGATGCAACACCCAATGCATAAGAGCAGTGTTAAGGTCCGGCGCACAAAGCTGCACTGAAAGTGCTCGTCTCAAAAATGACCTCACACTGATGTTGACGAGCATGTCTACTTCATGGCAACATGTATACAATGAGGGTGCCTTCCCTCATCTGTCACTCAGGGCACAACCCAATGCGACCCGCATTGACAGTAAAGGCCCCGTCACACACAGCGATCTCGCCAGCGAAATCGCTGTGTGAGACGGGGATCAGCGACCGGCCCCTCTGTCGGGTATCGCTGATCGCACTCCATCGTCCTTGGCCATTTTTTGATCGTTGGTCTCCCGCTGGCCAGCGCACATCGCTGCGTGTGGCAGTGAGAGACCAACGATCAGCGACGCTGGATGCTGGTTTCCAATGTAAACAGCCGGTATCTAAGAGCACATTGTGGGGAAGTAGCTTTAAAGGGGTGGTCCGGCATATAAAATGTTACTTCTAAATATCTATCTTTACACTGTAACCACTTTTGTTATTAGCGTTATTATAAAATTACCTACACTTCTCCATATCTAGCTAATTCCTAAATGTGTTTTTTTTACTTCACTTCCTGTGATGTTTTGTTTGAGACGTGATTTCATAGGAGGCTTGGGCTGCACTCACTTCCCTGCATCGCCTATAGCCCCTCTCATCCTAATTTTTTCTTTATCCATAAGGCAGCAATTACCTCATTGCAAACTAGGGTTTTGGCACTCCTATTTTTATACTATCCATTAGGGATAGTTGTTTATTATCTGCATTGGATGCTGGGCATAGATTCACTCTCATCGTTGGTAAACCATACCCATAAAAAAATGTTTATTCTATCACTATTTGTGTATTGGTAGGGTGAGGAACTGATTATTATCATTCTATCTCTTGGATTTATCTAGAGTTTAGCTATTTGTATTAATTATGGTACTCCACATTTGCAGTGACTAACTAATCATGATATAATATCATTTATTAATGCTGTTTGCAGTCTTGCTTGTATCTATTGCAGGGCAGATGGGGTTAGGCGAATGCTATACTTTTGCACACCTCTGTTAGAATGTTTGCAGCCTTTTGGCTTTTTAAATGCTTTTAAATCATGCATCCAAGTGTTCTTTTGTTGTTAAATACAACTTATTAGGTGATCCCAAACTGTCTATGCATACTACTTGCTTGCTCCTTAAGGTTGATTAGTAGTGTTGAGCGATACCTTCCGATATCGGGAAATATCGGATCGGATTGGATCGGACCGATACCCCAAAAATATCGAGTATCGCCGATTCCGATACCAGAAACCAATGCAAGTCAAAGGGACACAAATATCGGAATGAAAATAAACCCTTTCTTTCCTTGCACATCCAGTTCGGGAGGGGGGAAGAGTGTAGGCGGTGCGTGGGTGGACACTGTGCATGTCTGTGTGTGCGGGCGGGGTCTGTACGGGCCTCTCGGGGGTCTGTGTGGGCCTGCCGGGGGTCTGTGCGGGCCTGCCGGGGGTCTGTATGGGCCTGCCAGGGGTCTGTGCGGGCTGCCGGGGGTCTGTGAGGGCCTGCCGGGGGTCTGTGCGGGCTGCTGGGGGTCTGTGCGTGTCTGCCGGGGGTCTGTGCGGCCTGCCGGGGGTCTGTGCGGGCTACCGGGGGTCTGTGCGGGCCTGCCGGGGTCTGTGCGGGACTGCCGGGGGTCTGTGCGGGCTGCCGGGGGTCTGTGCGGGCCTGCCGGGGGTCTGTGCGGGCTGCCGGGGGTCTGTGCGGGCCTGCCGGGGGTCTTTGTGTCTGTGTGCAGGCATCTTCCGATGGGACTACAAGTCCCATCGGGCTATGCCTTCTACTATGACAGTGATTGACACATTAGCCAATGATGGGACAGTAGTAGTCCCATCATCCGGCTAATGTGTTTAATGTAAAAAAAAACCCCCACAAACATACATACTACATACATACATACTACATACAACATACATGCTACATACATCATACTACATACATACATATATACTACATACTACATACATACTACATACATACAATACATACATATAGACATACAGTGCATATAACATAGAGTACATACTCACCATCACTTGTCACTTTGATCCCGAAGCCAGTGTCATCTGTAAAAAATATTAAAATAACAAACAATATACTACCTGATCCGCAGAAATCCACGAGTGTCCCACGACGATCTCCCGTGGAGAACAGCAGCATCAGCTGATGTGACCGCTCTCTAGGGGCTCCAGGAATACAATGACGGGAGGAAGGTATCCTTCCACACTGTATTCCTCCGCCACTGTAAAAAAATAGTCCCTAGTCTTACTTTTGGCATTGCCGTGTGAGAAAGTTCCCACGCAGCTTTTGCCATAAAGTGAGACCAGTGAACTATAGTAACCTCTCAGTGATGCACTGCAGTAGCCATTGTCTCCTGTCAGTGTGTCACTGAAGGTCCTATAGATGTCACTGTTCTATAGGGGAGATCGTCATGGGACACTCGTGGATTTCTGTGGATCAAGGAGTATATTGGTTGTTTGTTATTTTAATATTTTTTATAGATGACACTGGCTTCGGAGATCAAAGTGACAAGTGATGGTGAGTATGTACTCTATGTTATACAGTATGTACTATATGTCTATATGTATGTATTGTATGAATGTATGAATGTATTGTATGTAGTATGTATGTTGTATGTAGTACGTTGTATGTATGTAGTATGTATGTAGTATGTATGTTTGTGGTTTTTTTTTACTTTCAACACATTAGCCTGATGATGGGACTACTACTGTCCCATCATTGGCTAATGTGTCAGTCACTGTCATTGTAGCAGGCATAGCCCGATGGGACTTGTAGTCCCATAGAACGATGCCTGCACACACACACAACCCCCAACAGACCCCCGGCAGGCCCGCACAGACCCCTTGCAGGCCCGCACAGACTCCCGGCAGGCCCGCACAGACCCCCGGCAGCCCGCACAGACCCCCGGCAGGCCCTCACAGACCCCTGGCAGGCCCGCACAGACCCCCGGCAGGCCCGCACAGACCCCCGGCAGGCCCGCACAGACCCTCGGCAGGCCCGCACAGACCCCCCACGGTCACGCACAGACCCCGCCCGCACACACAGACATGCAGTCTCCGCCCACGCACCGCCCACACTCCATTATAACGCATCATGATGACATCATTTCAGCATGCCTAACAGGATGTGCCCACACTTCTTAGGATCCTCAACTGGCTCATTGCATTATGGGAACTTCCAATTCCGGTATTCAATATTGTAAAAATATCGGAACTCAGTATCGGAACTCCGATACCGCGAATATCGGCCGATACCCGATATTTGCAGTATCGGAATGCTCAACACTATTGATTAGCTTATGGTATGTGCTTGGATGAACCCATTCGTATTTAGTGGTGCCATTAGTAACTTTTTTCTAAAATCTATCACAGAACAGACCTCATCAGCAAGAGGCGATGCAATTACTTACTAGAGTTTCTTGCATCACCACCCTTTGAAGGCATCCTGAATCCATGATGATGAAAGCTGAGGAAGGGATGATTGCAGGCACTGGCTTTCTGCTTCTATCTCCATTGCTGCATCTTCGGTAAAATAAATCATCGCCAAGAGTTGGAGATAGAAGCAGTGAGTGACACTAGCATCACCTGACGGCTTTTAGCACATTCTTCAAATGAATCATTAGGGGTTAGTTCCAGTGTCACTGACTGCTTTTATCACTGCCCCGTATTGACGAGAGCATATTTAAGAGATCAGCTTGGCTATGGCTTCACCTCGTGTCACTTACCTGAACTGACTGGTCTCTCCATATGTACGCAGAACTACGGTCACGGTGCTTTTGTAATTGTCCCGGGACCAGGGGCTACTTAACTATCCCTAATGCTAGGGGCACCCTAGGTTCCCCGGTTCCCCGGATTACTTCTGATGGTGAAGATGATGGGGCCACATACCTTGCCTTAGCTTCTGAATTTGCCCTCAGTCTGTACCCTCCCCTCACCCTGGGAAGAGGAGAATAATAGTGTACTACCATGCACCAACCAGACTAAAAAGGTAATACAATCAAGTATAATATGAATCATACAAATATACTCAATCAACAGGGCTATACACTGTGGTGTGGAGAAAGGGGTAAAGCTAAAGTAGGAGAAGGAGGGGAATTACCACACACCCAAAACCTAGCAACAGTCACAGATAAATCCACCAAACGCCTTCTCAAACAACAACCAACAACCTCTTCAGCCATGCAGCATAGGCTACTCTGACAATGAGTGCTAGCCAGGACCAAGATTATATAGGAGATGGGAGTGGCTAACAGTGAACAGCTAAGAGCCTTATTGCAGGAAAGCTTCCAGGAGTTCTGAGCTAAGCTGATTGCCACCTGTACTGCTAAAAGAAACCTGCACCATTTAATATGAAATTGAAGTGCTTCTAATCAGTGCAGGAGTAGGAGAATGCAAACGCTGCGGTCTGCTAGCTTCTCTCTGTCGTGGCAAAGCCATGACAATTACTATCTTTCATTGCACAGTTCAAAACAGACTAACTTCCAATATTGCGAGTTTCTTAAAATTTTAAGACTAAGCTCACAACAGAATATAAAAAATCATCCTCATTTCATCTGTTAAAAAATCCATAAGTTTTTTTGTATGGCAGTTTTTCTTCTCAATATGTCATCTGTATGTTCATTTTCTAATTATTATTCAGAAATTAAACTTAAAAGGCCCTCTTTGTTCCCCCAGTCCCATAAAACATCTCCATATGGTCACATCAGTGACTCAACACTATTTTTACCTAAGAAGAGTGTGTTGCTTATTCTTGACTAGAGTTGAGCGACTTTTGGTTTTTTAGGGTCGCGTTTCGTTTCGTGAAACCCGACTTTTCCAAAAGTCGGGTCGAGCAAGATCGTCCAATTATAGGGAAAAGTCGGGGTCGTCCCGAAACACGAAACCCAATGTAAGTCAATGGGGAATAAAAGTCGGCAGTGAGAGGAGGACAGGAAACACACCTACAGTGCCCATTTGAATGCCAAAAGCATCAATTCTTCTTACTTAAGCTTGTCAACCTTAATTAACTTCATAATACAAGTTACGCACTGAAAAATGGGGGTTATTTGGCTAAAGTTGGGGGGGGGGAGGGCTGGCTGCAGGTTTTCATGTGCCCTGGGCGAAAGAGCGCCCCTTTAACACATACCACAACTCATCATGCTCCGATACGACAGATAAATAGCGGTATAGTACAATGAAAAATACCTCACTTTTTACATCTCATGACGAGGCCCATCTATTTCTCCATACAGAATCATTGGTCCCATATAATGTTTGAAACAGTATATGATGAGCTCCACATAATGCTACAGTATATGTTGGTCCCCATGGATGAAGCTCCACTGTCTTATGGGCCCAAATAATGCTCCAAACATAATGGGCCCCATTTCTAATGCTCTAGTGTATAATGGGCCCTATAAATGCTGCTCCAGTGTCTGATGTCCACCTTTGGAATGTTCCAGTGTATGGTGGGTCCCATCTATCATTCTCCAGAGTATAGTGCTCCCCAAAAATTGCTGTCCCAACATTGAAAACAATCAAATAAGTCTCCTCGCTAGGGAATCCCTGTACTTGTCTGGACAGGTGCTATAGCTTGCTTAACAGCTCGCCAGCCGTTCTCACGCCCAGTATGGATTGCACGTGATTGCACAAAGGTTAGAAAGGGTACCGTATCCCCGGATAACATGTATGGATAGCGTATACATTCAAAATATATGTCTCAGGAGGCAGGCTCAGACGGTGTCAGGCCCAGTATGGATTGCACGTGATTGCACAAAGGTTAGAAAGGGTACCGTATCCCTGGATAACATGTATGGATAGCGTACACATTCAAAATATATGTCTCAGGAGGCAGGCTCAGACGGTGTCAGGCACAGTATGGATTGCACGTGATTGCACAAAGGTTAGAAAGGGTACCGTATCCCCGGATAACATGTATGGATAGCGTACACATTCAAAATATATGTATCAGGAGGCAGGCTCAGACGGTGTTAGGCCCAGTATGGATTGCACGTGATTGCACAAAGGTTAGAAAGGGTACCGTATCCCCGGATAACATGTATGGATAGTGTACACATTCAAAATATATGTCTCAGGAGGCAGGCTCAGACGGTGTTAGGCCCAGTATGGATTGCACGTGATTGCACAAAGGTTAGAAAGGGTACCGTATCCCTGGATAACATGTATGGATAGCGTACACATTCAAAATATATGTCTCAGGAGGCAGGCTCAGACGGTGTCAGGCCCAGTATGGATTGCACGTGATTGCACAAAGGTTAGAAAGGGTACCGTATCCCTGGATAACATGTATGGATAGCGTACACATTCAAAATATATGTCTCAGGAGGCAGGCTCAGACGGTGTCAGGCACAGTATGGATTGCACGTGATTGCACAAAGGTTAGAAAGGGTACCGTATCCCCGGATAACATGTATGGATAGCGTACACATTCAAAATATATGTCTCAGGAGGCAGGCTCAGACGGTGTTAGGCCCAGTATGGATTGCACGTGATTGCACAAAGGTTAGAAAGGGTACCGTATCCCTGGATAACATGTATGGATAGCGTACACATTCAAAATATATGTCTCAGGAGGCAGGCTCAGACGGTGTCAGGCCCAGTATGGATTGCACGTGATTGCACAAAGGTTAGAAAGGGTACCGTATCCCCGGATAACATGTATGGAAAGCGTACACATTCAAAATATATGTCTCAGGAGGCAGGCTCAGACGGTGTCAGGCACAGTATGGATTTGACGGCCCAGATTACACAGCGGACGAGCAGAGAGAGGTAAAGATTGCAAATGCTGGGGCCCTGCCCAAGCAAGGGGGGCCCACTCGTGGGCGTCGGTACTGGCACTGGGCCCCTCATAGTACAGCGGTGTGTCTGACGGCGGGTGTGCACCACCACCGTCAGAGACACTTGATTGCACTATGAGGGACCCTGTGCCAGTGCCCGCGCCCAAGAGTCGGCCTACCCACCTGTCCAGGGCAACGGCACTTGCACGGTGTCGTGCGGTAGGTGGTGACCCCGGCCATGGGGGGGGAGGCAGCACAGTTAGGGAGTTTTAGAAAGTGGCATATGTTGATGTTGGACATTCAGCTGATGCAAAAGGCGAAATAGGTGAAGTACCAGGAAGAGGTGGACCAAAGCAAGCCATTTTTCTGTCACCCTATGTGTCATCAGGGGAAGGTGGGACAAAATCCTTGGAAACCCATGCGTGGTTCATTTTAATGAAGGTTAGATCATCCACATTTTGGGTTGACAGACGGGTCCTTTTTTCTGTCAGGATTGATCCAGCTGCACTGAAGACTCTTTCCGATAGCACACTTGCAGCTGGGCAAGCGAGCTCCTGTAAGGCATATTGGGCCAATTCAGGCCAGGTGTCCAGTTTAGCGGCCCAATAGTCAAAGGGGAATGACCTGTGTGGGAGAACATCGATATGGGAGGAAAAGTAGTTTGTAACCATAGTTGACAACTGCTGTCTCCTGTCACTTTCCATCGATGCAGTATTACCAATTGTGTGAGTGGTATTTGAAAAATCAGTCCACAACATTGTCATGAAACCCCTGTCTCCAACGCCACTTCTACTGTGTGCACCACGAACACCTCTGCCAAGCTGCTCCCGGCCCGTACGGCTCGTGTGAGAACCATCACCGCTGCTGTGTGCTGGGAATGCCTCAAGCAACCGATTTACCAGAGTTGCTTGTTTATTAGCCAATATTAGGTCAAGGTTCTCCTGTGGCATGATGTTTTGTAATTTGCCTTTATAGCGTGGATCCAGGATGCTGGCCAACCAGTAGTCGTCATCGTTCATCATTTTGGCAATGCGGGGGTCCCTTTTTAGGATCCGCAAGGCATAATCTGACATGTGGGCCAATGTTCCCGGTGTCAATGATGCACTGCGAGTGCTGGGTGGAGGAGCACTTTCTGGCAAATCCACATCCCTCCAGTCACGCACAAACCCTGTACCAGACCTTGCCACGCCAACATTTTCACTTGCCCCACGAGATGCATCCTCCTCCCCTAAGTAATCATCCCCATCATCCTCCTCCTCCTCCTCCTCTTCTTCCTCCACCTCGTCCAGGAGAGGTCCCTGAGCAGACAATGGCTGAATGTCATCAAGGATTCCCTCCTCCTCTTCCTCCTCATCAACATTGGCTGCAGACGCCTGCTCCTTAAGGTGCGTCAAAGTTTGCATGAGCAGACGCATAAGTGGGATGCTCATGCTTAGGATGGCGTCGTCTGCGCTTACCAGCCGTGTGCATTCCTCAAAACACTGAAGGACTTTACAAAGGTCTTTCAGCTTCGACCACTGCACGCCTGTCAACTCCATGTCTGCTCTCAAAGTGCCTGGCCGTGTATCCTCCCACAAATGCATTATGGCCTGCCTCTGCTCGCACAGCCGCTCCACCATGTGCAGGGTGGAGTTCCACCTTGTTGCAATGTCGATAATGAGGCGGTGGTTGGGAAGGTGGAGCAATCGCTGCAGCTTCTGCATACGAACGGAGTGTACAGGCGACCGGCGGATGTGCGCGCACAGTCTTCGCACCTTCTGGAGCAGGGCTGTTAACTCCGGATAATTTTTGAGGAAGCACTGCACCACCAGGTTCAAGGTGTGAGCCAAGCAAGGTATGTGGCTGAGTTTTGAAAGGGCTATGGCTGCCACAAAATTACGGCCATTATCACTAACTACCTTGCCTGCCTCAAGATGTACACTGCCCAGCCATGACTCAGTTTGTCGCTTCAAGTACTCGGCCAGCACCTCGGCGGTGTGTCTGTCGCCCAAACACATCATCTGCAACACAGCCTGCTGACGCTTTCCACTAGCTGCTCGATAGGGGGACACATCGTGTGCAACAGTGGCAGCTGCAGATGGAGTGCTCGTACGACTGCGCTCTGTGGACGAGCTTTCGCATCTGGAGGAGGAGGAGGAGGAGGACGAGGAGGAGGAGGGTCGAACGCCTACAGCCAACTGTTTCCTAGACCGTGGGCTAGGCAGCACTGTCCCACCACCGCTGTCCCCTGTGGACCCTGCATCCACCACATTAACCCAGTGCGCAGTGATGGACACGTAACGGCCCTGGCCATGCCGACTGGACCATGCATCAGTTGTGAGGTGCACCTTTCCGCTCACAGACTGCTTGAGTGCATGGACAATGCGGTCTTTCACATGATGGTGGAGGGCTGGGATGGCTTTGCGAGAGAAGAAGTGGCGACTGGGTAGGTCATAGCGTGGTACTGCATAGGCCATGAGTTCGCGGAAAGCTGTGCTTTCCACCAACCGAAAGGGCATCATCTCAAACGAGATTAGTTTGGCAATGTGGGCGTTCAAACCCAGTGTACGCGGATGAGAGACTGAGTACTTTCTTGACCTACTCATAGTGTCTGGGAGGGTGAGCTGGACTTGAGAGATGCATATGGTGGAAGTAGCGGTGGACAGGGCGGACTGAGAGAGGGTTGATGATGGTGATGGAGTTGGTGTTCTTTCTGATGGCCTAGAATCAGTCTTTCGTTGATATAACAGTGGGATTCCCTGACTGCTGTGGTCTTGCAACGACACCTCAACATTTGCTGCTGTGCTAACCGGTGGGCTTACAGTGGGGGAAACAATGTAGCGTTGCTGACTACCTTCGTTGTGATCAGTTGCACATGTGGCACTTGAGGTTTGGTGTTGTGTCCACGCTTGCAAGTGCATGCTGGTTAAATGTCTAAGCATGCAACTGGTATTCAAATTTTTCAGATTTTTCCCTCGGCTAAAGGTCTTTGCGCACTTCTTACAGATAACCTTGGCCTGATCATGAGGATTTTGTTCAAAAAAGTGCCACACTGCACTCTTCCTACTTTGGCAGACATTTTGCGGCCTAGCACGCTGTGATCTTTTGACCCTCTGGACAAGCTGTCCAGCAACTCTTTTGATGTTTGGAACCTGTCTTTGGAGTGCTCCGGGCCTGCCAGATAACAGCTGTTGCGATGTCGATGTCTGCTGTGGATGCTCCTCATCTGAGCTATTTGAAGCAGCACCCTCTTCCCCCAATGGATGCCAATCAGGGTCAACAACTGGGTCATCCATCACCTCCTCTTCTATGTCATGTGCACCTTTCTCTGTGTCACCGTGTATGGTGGTATAGTGTGCGGGAAGGGGCACCTGAGTCTCATCAGGGTCAAAATCTGGCTCTGTACACTGCGAGGACAATGTAGTGCTCTGAGTGAATGTACCAGCAGAATCATCCATCAGCGGCTGTGCATCAGTGCACTCCATGTCAGATTCATCTTGGCCTGGGTAATTCACCATTTCACTTGATAATCCAGGCATGGTATGTGAAAACAGCTCCATGGAGTAATCAGTAGTATGGCCTGCGTCATCCTTCAATCTTGGTTGGGGTGAAGGACACAAGGAAAGGTGTGGTTCATGAACATGAGCCTCCAATGACGACTCAGTGCTTTTACTTTTTACAACTGAAGAAGAGGAGGCGATAGAGCTGGAGGCTGAGTTAGCAATGTAAGACAAAACTTTTTCCTGATGCTCTGCCTTTAAAAGCGGTTTGCCAACTCCTAGAAAACTAAGCGTTCGAGGCCTTATGTAGCCAGACGATGACGCAGGGTCAGCACCTCCTGCATTCGGTCCTATTTTGCTCTTGCCACTACCATCAGATCCACCACCAACACCATCATTACCAGCTGCCAACCCCCGCCCAATTCCACGGCCTCTTCCACCAGCCTTCCTCATTTTTGGTAGAAATGTAGACAAAATCCAACAAACTATATAGTAATGTAAAACAAGGTACAAGGTGTCTATAGGACAGGGGAGATTTAGAATTTCTGCACACACTTGTGGACAGTGGACACTTTTGGATTGTGTGAGGCCCACTGATATCTGATCGCTATGTGACAGGCTCGATGGCACAGCTGCCTGTGACCAAAGTGACGAGAGGATAATGGAGATTTTGAATCTCTGCACACACTTTTGGACACTGGACACTTGTGGATGGTGTGAGGCCCACTGATATCTGAGCGCTATGTGACAGGCTCGATGGCACAGCTGCCTGTGACCAAAGTGACGAGAGGATAATGGAGATTTTGAATCTCTGCGCACACTTTTGGACACTGGACACTTGTGGATTGTGTGAGGCCCACTGATATCTGAGCGCTATGTGACACGCTCGATGGCACAGCTGCCTGTGACCAAAGTGACGAGAGGATAATGGAGATTTTGAATCTCTGCGCACACTTTTGGACACTGGACACTTGTGGATTGTGTGAGGCCCACTGATATCTGAGCGCTATGTGTCACGCTCGATGGCACAGCTGCCTGTGACCAAAGTGACGAGAGGATAATGGAGATTTTGAATCTCTGCGCACACTTTTGGACACTGGACACTTGTGGATTGTGTGAGGCCCACTGATATCTGAGCGCTATGTGACACGCTCGATGGCACAGCTGCCTGTGACTAAAGTGACGAGAGGATAATGGAGATTTTGAATCTCTGCGCACACTTTTGGACACTGGACACTTGTGGATTGTGTGAGGCCCACTGATATCTGAGCGCTATGTGACACGCTCGATGGCACAGCTGCCTGTGACAAAAGTGACGAGAGGATAATGGAGATTTTGAATCTCTGCGCACACTTTTGGACACTGGACACTTGTGGATTGTGTGAGGCCCACTGATATCTGAGCGCTATGTGACAGGCTCGATGGCACAGCTGTGACCAAAGTGACGAGAGGATAATGGAGATTTTGAATCTCTGCGCACACTTTTGGACACTGGACACTTGTGGATTGTGTGAGGCCCACTGATATCTGAGCGCTATGTGACACGCTCGATGGCACAGCTGCCTGTGACCAAAGTGACGAGAGGATAATGGAGATTTTGAATCTCTGCGCACACTTTTGGACACTGGACACTTGTGGATTGTGTGAGGCCCACTGATATCTGAGTGCTATGTGACAGGCTCGATGGCACAGCTGCCTGTGACCAAAGTGACGAGAGGATAATGGAGATTTTGAATCTCTGCGCACACTTTTGGACACTGGACACTTGTGGATTGTGTGAGGCCCACTGATATCTGAGCGCTATGTGACAGGCTCGATGGCACAGCTGTGACCAAAGTGACGAGAGGATAATGGAGATTTTGAATCTCTGCGCACACTTTTGGACACTGGACACTTGTGGATTGTGTGAGGCCCACTGATATCTGAGCGCTATGTGACACGCTCGATGGCACAGCTGCCTGTGACCAAAGTGACGAGAGGATAATGGAGATTTTGAATCTCTGCGCACACTTTTGGACACTGGACACTTGTGGATTGTGTGAGGCCCACTGATATCTGAGCGCTATGTGACACGCTCGATGGCACAGCTGCCTGTGACCAAAGTGACGAGAGGATAATGGAGATTTTGAATCTCTGCGCACACTTTTGGACACTGGACACTTGTGGATTGTGTGAGGCCCACTGATATCTGAGCGCTATGTGACGCGCTCGATGGCACAGCTGCCTGTGACCAAAGTGACGAGAGGATAATGGAGATTTTGAATCTCTGCGCACACTTTTGGACACTGGACACTTGTGGATTGTGTGAGGCCCACTGATATCTGAGCGCTATGTGACACGCTCGATGGCACAGCTGCCTGTGACCAAAGTGACGAGAGGATAATGGAGATTTTGAATCTCTGCGCACACTTTTGGACACTGGACACTTGTGGATTGTGTGAGGCCCACTGATATCTGAGCGCTATGTGACACGCTCGATGGCACAGCTGCCTGTGACCAAAGTGACGAGAGGATAATGGAGATTTTGAATCTCTGTGCACACTTTTGGACACTGGACACTTGTGGATTGTGTGAGGCCCACTGATATCTGAGCGCTATGTGACATGCTCGATGGCACAGCTGTGACCAAAGTGACGAGAGGATAATGGAGATTTTGAATCTCTGCGCACACTTTTGGACACTGGACACTTGTGGATTGTGTGAGGCCCACTGATATCTGAGCGCTATGTGACAGGCTCGATGGCACAGCTGCCTGTGACAAAAGTGACGAGAGGATAATGGAGATTTTGAATCTCTGCGCATACTTTTGGACACTGGACACTTGTGGATTGTGTGAGGCCCACTGATATCTGAGTGATATGTGACAGGCTCGATGGCACAGCTGTGACCAAAGTGACGAAAGGATAATGGAGATTTTGAATCTCTGTGCACACTTTTGGACACTGGACACTTGTGGATTGTGTGAGGCCCACTGATATCTGAGCGCTATGTGACACGCTCGATGGCACAGCTGCCTGTGACAAAAGTGACGAGAGGATAATGGAGATTTTGAATCTCTGCGCACACTTTTGGACACTGGACACTTGTGGATTGTGTGAGGCCCACTGATATCTGAGCGCTATGTGACAGGCTCGATGGCACAGCTGTGACCAAAGTGACGAGAGGATAATGGAGATTTTGAATCTCTGCGCACACTTTTGGACACTGGACACTTGTGGATTGTGTGAGGCCCACTGATATCTGAGCGCTATGTGACACGCTCGATGGCACAGCTGCCTGTGACCAAAGTGACGAGAGGATAATGGAGATTTTGAATCTCTGCGCACACTTTTGGACACTGGACACTTGTGGATTGTGTGAGGCCCACTGATATCTGAGCGCTATGTGACAGGCTCGATGGCACAGCTGCCTGTGACCAAAGTGACGAGAGGATAATGGAGATTTTGAATCTCTGCGCACACTTTTGGACACTGGACACTTGTGGATTGTGTGAGGCCCACTGATATCTGAGCGCTATGTGACACGCTCGATGGCACAGCTGCCTGTGACCAAAGTGACGAGAGGATAATGGAGATTTTGAATCTCTGCGCGCACTTTTGGACACTGGACACTTGTGGATTGTGTGAGGCCCACTGATATCTGAGCGCTATGTGACACACTCGATGGCACAGCTGCCTGTGACCAAAGTGACGAGAGGATAATGGAGACTTTGAATCTCTGCGCACACTTTTGGACACTGGACACTTGTGGATTGTGTGAGGCCCACTGATATCTGAGCGCTATGTGACATGCTCGATGGCACAGCTGCCTGTGACCAAAGTGACGAGAGGATAATGGAGATTTTGAATCTCTGCGCACACTTTTGGACACTGGACACTTGTGGATTTGGTGAGGCCCACTGATATCTGAGCGCTATGTGACACGCTCGATGGCACAGCTGCCTGTGACCAAAGTGACGAGAGGATAATGGAGATTTTGAATCTCTGCGCACACTTTTGGACAATGGACACTTGTGGATTGTGTGAGGCCCACTGATATCTGAGCGCTATGTGACAGGCTCGATGGCACAGCTGCCTGTGACCAAAGTGACGAGAGGATAATGGAGATTTTGAATCTCTGCGCACACTTTTGGACACTGGACACTTGTGGATTGTGTGAGGCCCACTGATATCTGAGCGCTATGTGACACGCTCGATGGCACAGCTGCCTGTGACCAAAGTGACGAGAGGATAATGGAGATTTTGAATCTCTGCGCACACTTTTGGACACTGGACACTTGTGGATTGTGTGAGGCCCACTGATATCTGAGCGCTATGTGACATGCTCGATGGCACAGCTGCCTGTGACCAAAGTGACGAGAGGATAATGGAGATTTTGAATCTCTGCGCACACTTTTGGACACTGGACACTTGTGGATTGTGTGAGGCCCACTGATATCTGAGCGCTATGTGACAGGCTCGATGGCACAGCTGTGACAAAAGTGACTAGAGGATAAGGGAGATTGGATTGCTTTTAAAAAAGCAGTTTGCGGAGCAGTGGGTAAACAGCAATGCCAGCGTGTCAGGAAGCCTTAAAAGGCAGCCCAACAACCAACACCACTGATACACCACAATATAGCCTCCCCTTGCACTGCACACACAGTGACTTGTGTGTTGTGCAGGCCAAATCGCTAGCAGCAGAAGCAGTTTTTTTGTCTTCTTCCCTGCCTAACGCTCTCCCTACAGAATCAGCAGCAACCTCTCCCTATACTAAGATCGGCAGAAGTAAGATGGCGGTCGGCGTGCACGCCCTTTTATACCCCCTGTGACGCCCACCAAAGCAAGCCAATCACTTGCATGCCCTTCTGAAAGATGGTGGTGACCCGTGCCTAGGTCATCACGTTGCCCACAGTGTCCGTGGATCCTGATTGGCTGAAAAAGAGCGCAAAACAAACTTTTGAAACGCGACTTTGGCGCGTAAGTCGCCGACCTCGTTGCCGACCTCATCCTAGGGTCGGGTTTCGTTTCATGAAACCCGACTTTGCCAAAAGTCGGCGACTTTTGAATTTTTTCGACCCGTTTCGCTCAACTCTATTCTTGACTTTGATAATTATTTGTCATTGGTGTAAACCCTTATTATGTCCTTATTATGCCTAGTCTATGTCTTCAGTTGATGTGGCTGATCTCAGAAATTTGCCAATTTGATAGCAGAGGAAATCATGGATTAATCCAATTGTTTCTCACAGACTATCCAAAGGACACAAACATTTTCAGGTATCAGCATGCCAGGGCCTATAGGCTTTGTTGAATGCACATTTGGCATTGTTATGGGTAGGGGATAAGTTTTTTTCTTTGTGAATAAACACTTTGAGGATACTGCACCAGTACCTACACCTCTCTAGTGCAGTAAAGACATTTATGGCGTCATTTGGTGGGGAGAATGCTTTCATGACAATTTGCATTGCTGCACAAGTGTGTAGCCCAATATTTTGTCACCTTAAGCAAATATGGTGCCAACTGCCAAGCTATGACAAAAAGCTTTCTCCCATACTCATCAACTTTTCTACATATACAGTGGGGAAAAAAAGTATTTAGTCAGTCAGCAATAGTGCAAGTTCCATCACTTAAAAAGATGAGAGGCGTCTGTAATTTACATCATAGGTAGACCTCAACTATGGGAGACAAACTGAGAAAAAAAAATCCAGAAAATCACATTGTCTGGTTTTTTTTCATTTTATTTGCATATTATGGTGGAAAATAAGTATTTGGTCAGAAACAAGCAATCAAGATTTCTGGCTCTCACAGACCTGTAACTTCTTCTTTAAGAGTCTCCTCTTTCCTCCACTCATTACCTGTAGTAATGGCACCTGTTTAAACTTGTTATCAGTATAAAAAGACACCTGTGCACACCCTCAAACAGTCTGACTCCAAACTCCACTATGGTGAAGACCAAAGAGCTGTCAAAGGACACCAGAAACAAAATTGTAGCCCTGCACCAGGCTGGGAAGACTGAATCTGCAATAGCCAACCAGCTTGGAGTGAAGAAATCAACTGTGGGAGCAATAATTAGAAAATGGAAGACATACAAGACCACTGATAATCTCCCTCGATCTGGTGCTCCACGCAAAATCCCACCCCGTGAGGTCAGAATGATCACAAGAACGGTGAGCAAAAATCCCAGAACCACGCGGGGGGACCTAGTGAATGAACTGCAGAGAGCTGGGACCAATGTAACAAGGCCTACCATAAGTAACACACTATGCCACCATGGACTCAGATCCTGCAGTGCCAGACGTGTCCCACTGCTTAAGCCTGTACATGTCCGGGCCCGTCTGAAGTTTGCTAGAGAGCATTTGGATGATCCAGAGGAGTTTTGGGAGAATGTCCTATGGTCTGATGAAACCAAACTGGAACTGTTTGGTAGAAACACAACTTGTCGTGTTTGGAGGAAAAAGAATACTGAGTTGCATCCATCAAACACCATACCTACTGTAAAGCATGGTGGTGGAAACATCATGCTTTGGGGCTGTTTCTCTGCAAAGGGGCCAGGACGACTGATCCGGGTACATGAAAGAATGAATGGGGCCATGTATCGTGAGATTTTGAGTGCAAACCTCCTTCCATCAGCAAGGGCATTGAAGATGAAACGTGGCTGGGTCTTTCAACATGACAATGATCCAAAGCACACCGCCAGGGCAACGAAGGAGTGGCTTCGTAAGAAGCATTTCAAGGTCCTGGAGTGGCCTAGCCAGTCTACAGATCTCAACCCTATAGAAAACCTTTGGAGGGAGTTGAAAGTCCGTGTTGCCAAGCGAAAAGCCAAAAACATCACTGCTCTAGAGGAGATCTGCATGGAGGAATGGGCCAACATACCAACAACAGTGTGTGGCAACCTTGTGAAGACTTACAGAAAACGTTTGACCTCTGTCATTGCCAACAAAGGATATATCACAAAGTATTGAGATGAAATTTTGTTTCTGACCAAATACTTATTTTCCACCATAATATGCAAATAAAATGAAAAAAAAACAGACAATGTGATTTTCTGGATTTTTTTTTCTCAGTTTGTCTCCCATAGTTGAGGTCTACCTATGATGTAAATTACAGACGCCTCTCATCTTTTTAAGTGGTGGAACTTGCACTATTGCTGACTGACTAAATACTTTTTTTCCCCACTGTATATTGCAGGACCCTGTAGTCTTGCTCAGCCACCATACTTGACATTGTTAGAGCCCATTTTGGAGCATTGTCCAGTTTACTGCAGTTTGTTGATGCACAGAAATGAATGCTAGTGGTGCTGGTGCAGTTTGATAAGCTGATGATATATTGGATACAACTTCATCATTTTCAATTGCAATGGCATCATCTCAAGTGACAGTAGGACCAGATTGTTCCAGATAGTGAGCTTGCACATTGTTTTGGAAAAAGAGCTATTTTACACCCCCAGGTATAGTTTGGCCTAGGACAGTTTATCCTCCATGGTATTTTCTGCCCTAGGCCAAACTATACCCGTGTTCAATTTGGAGAGGGGTTAATTTGGCCTGTTACACTGGGCAACCTGCAAAACCAGATGTGGAGCACCAGAAAATCAAACAGACCAGGGTATACAGTGGGGAAAAAAAGTATTTAGTCAGTCAGCAATAGTGCAAGTTCCACCACTTAAAAAGATGAGAGGCGTCTGTAATTTACATCATAGGTAGACCTCAACTATGGGAGACAAACTGAGAAAAAAAATCCAGAAAATCACATTGTCTGTTTTTTTTTCATTTTATTTGCATATTATGGTGGAAAATAAGTATTTGGTCAGAAACAAAATTTCATCTCAATACTTTGTGATATATCCTTTGTTGCCAATGACAGAGGTCAAACGTTTTCTGTAAGTCTTCACAAGGTTGCCACACACTGTTGTTGGTATGTTGGCCCATTCCTCCATGAAGATCTCCTCTAGAGCAGTGATGTTTTTGGCTTTTCGCTTGGCAACACGGACTTTCAACTCCCTCCAAAGGTTTTCTATAGGGTTGAGATCTGGAGACTGGCTAGGCCACTCCAGGACCTTGAAATGCTTCTTACGAAGCCACTCCTTCGTTGCCCTGGTGGTGTGCTTTGGATCATTGTCATGTTGAAAGACCCAGCCACGTTTCATCTTCAATGCCCTTGCTGATGGAAGGAGGTTTGCACTCAAAATCTCACGATACATGGCCCCATTCATTCTTTCATGTACCCAGATCAGTCGTCCTGGCCCCTTTGCAGAGAAACAGCCCCAAAGCATGATGTTTCCACCACCATGCTTTACAGTAGGTATGGTGTTTGATGGATGTAACTCAGTATTCTTTTTCCTCTAAACACGACAAGTTGTGTTTCTACCAAACAGTTCCAGTTTGGTTTCATCAGACCATAGGACATTCTCCCAAAACTCCTCTGGATCATCCAAATGCTCTCTAGCAAACTTCAGACGGGCCCGGACATGTACAGGCTTAAGCAGTGGGACACGTCTGGCACTGCAGGATCTGAGTCCATGGTGGCGTAGTGTGTTACTTATGGTAGGCCTTGTTACATTGGTCCCAGCTCTCTGCAGTTCATTCACTAGGTCCCCCCGCGTGGTTCTGGGATTTTTGCTCACCGTTCTTGTGATCATTCTGACCCCACGGGGTGGGATTTTGCGTGGAGCACCAGATCGAGGGAGATTATCAGTGGTCTTGTATGTCTTCCATTTTCTAATTATTGCTCCCACAGTTGATTTCTTCACTCCAAGCTGGTTGGCTATTGCAGATTCAGTCTTCCCAGCCTGGTGCAGGGCTACAATTTTGTTTCTGGTGCCCTTTGACAGCTCTTTGGTCTTCACCATAGTGGAGTTTGGAGTCAGACTGTTTGAGGGTGTGCACAGGTGTCTTTTTATACTGATAACAAGTTTAAACAGGTGCCATTACTACAGGTAATGAGTGGAGGAAAGAGGAGACTCTTAAAGAAGAAGTTACAGGTCTGTGAGAGCCAGAAATCTTGATTGCTTGTTTCTGACCAAATACTTATTTTCCACCATAATATGCAAATAAAATGAAAAAAAAACCAGACAATGTGATTTTCTGGATTTTTTTTTCTCAGTTTGTCTCCCATAGTTGAGGTCTACCTATGATGTAAATTACAGACACCTCTCATCTTTTTAAGTGGTGGAACTTGCACTATTGCTGACTGACTAAATACTTTTTTTCCCCACTGTATGTGTAAGGCCGGGATCACATATGCGAGAAACTCGGACGAGTCTCGCATCTTAATACCCGGCACTGCCGCCGGCACTCGAGAACAGAGCGTGCGGCTGCATGTATTTCTAAGCAGCCACACACTCTGCTCCTGAGTGCCTGTGCCAGTGCCGGGTATTAAGATGCAAGACTCGTCCGAGTTTCTCGCATGTGTGATCCCGGCCTAACTTAAGCATCATATATTGGCTTACAATTCTCAAAAGTTGTGTCACATCTGAATAGTATTATAAAATAATAAAAGCATATGGCAAACATTTGACAGTCATGACTTACAAAAGTGAAATTTTAGTTAGAGTCCCTTCTTGGTATCTATCTCGTGCTTTCCCTCTTTTGCATTTCAAAGGGGTACTGATCGTGGTAACTCCAGTATCACTTTGGGCATCATCCGCTAAAAAGTTTAAATGACGATATAAATAGCAAAAATAGGGCCGTAAAATAATAATGGCATCATTAACTAAACAACCATCTATTTCCATGAAATATGAGTGTTAAAAAAAAGTTTCAAAATACTACAAAACTACTTATATCCACGAAATATGGCATTGAAAACTAAAGGCATCTTTTACAACACAACCATCTACAAAATATAACAAAAAACAATAAAGGTGTCATTTACAACACAACCATCAATATCCATGAAAAATAACGTAAAACAATGAAGTTGTCATTTACTTCACAACCATCTGTATCCATGAAATATGGCATAAAAAGGGTGCAATTTGCGACACTACCATAATTATCCATGAAACGATTTTAAAAAACAATGAAGACGTAAATTACTACACACTTATCTATATCCATGAAATATGGCATAAAAAAAATAAAGCTGTAATTTACTCCACTAACGAACTACATCCATGAAATATGGTGTACTTTATTAAAGGCACTCAAAAAGGTATACTTATAAGTTAAATTATTCTCAGCAGGTGTACCGCTAGCACATAGGGGGTACATTTTTTTGGCTTTTCTCCTTCCAAGGCATTTTTTTATGTGTGGGATCTATGATGGCTAAGTTGCGGGTATCCCACAGCTCGGGGTTTTCATTTTCAGGTATGATCAGCATATGTACATTCATTTTTCTAGGAATAGTTGCTGTTTGAATGTGCAGTAAAGTTTGTGATCTAATTAGTTTGTCTTTGCTTCTGGTTTTAACACTTGATGTCACTTAAGGATCCATAAATAACTGATGTCATATAGGAGTAGTGTATGGTATTAGCTTTTTTCCACTCCAAATGACGGAGTACATTTTGACCGAAAAACAAAATAGATTGCACATGCAGCAATTCTTTTCAAAGAAGATCGACATTCCCATTTTATAAAAAAATGCTTATGTGTTCTGCAGCTTTGGTGAACACTGGTCTTTGTGACGTCCATGTGCGGTTTGTTTTTCACATTGACACCATAATCAAAAAACATTTGTTTGAACTTAGCCTAAGGGCTCATATCACATGCGAGAAACTCAGACGAGTCTCGCATGTCAATACTGGGCACTGCCGCCGGCACTCGGATCGGAGCATTCAGCTGCATGTATTTCTATGTAGCTGAACACTCCAAACCGAGTGTCGGCGGCAGTGCCGGGTATTGACGTGCGAGACTCATCCGAGTTTCTCGCATGTGAGTATGAGCCCTAAGACCTCTAATTTTCCTCTTGAGGGCATTCTGTGTTGACATTAATATATATTTTTTATCCTTAGTTTTTTCCAGATCTGAAGAACATATTCTTTATTAACAGATATTCTACAAACATATTAATAATGATATTTCCTGATAAAATCATACATGTAGCATAAAATGTCCAGTCAGTCAATAGCAGTAGAAAAAATGGAAGCCCACTGTGTTAAAATCCAATAAACTGAGCAGGAGGTGTTAAAACGAGATAAGCACAATATGAAAGGACTATTACTTTTAATTAATTTTCATATGGGAACATTGCAGCTCAAAAGTCCTTGTCTTATCAATAATTTTGATTTTAGGACAAGGAAGTACATTATGAACAATTCTGCGACCAGCAAAGTGCCATTGCTGATGCAAATACTTTCGTCTTGAAGTCACAACAGACAGTGTGATTACACGAGTGAGCGAGAGAAATGAGTTCAGTAATTACTATATGATCTACGCAGATACTAAGGAAGCTGTTGTAGGTGTGAGGTCTGTGTACACGCTCACAAAGTTCCACTAATTTGATGGAAACTTTTGCAATGCGTCATGATTATGTTCCTTGACTGTTCTGATAACATCCTATGATGACAATCACGGATCATACTTAGGATTACAGTAAATATATAGGGAAGTAATAATTATAATGATGCTTACATTTTTGCTACAAAATAAGGGAGTAAGAAAAATTTTGCTGCTTTCTTACAAAAACAGTGCAACTCCTTTTCTCAGGGGGCTTTATTATTACGACTCAGCACAATTTACTTCAATGCAGCTAAACTACAATATCAGATACAATTTATAGGCAGATTGGGCACTGTTCCTTAAAAATATATTCAGAAGTTAGAATCAGTTCAGTGACGGGCAACTAGATTAATACAGAGATGGCCTCTCATATGAGATGTTGGAAAAGTTGGGCTTGTTTAGCTTAGAAAAAAAGACGTCTCAGAGGAGATCTCGTTTACATGTATAAATCCATGTGTGGTCAGTACAAAGGACTGGCACATGACTTGTTCCTTCTAAGGACCATGCTGAGGACTAGCGGGCACTCATTAAGGGTGAAAACACAAAAACTGAGCTTGGTTTGAGTTGGTACACATGCAGCATATAAATGCATGTTCACATGGCCAAAAAGCATACAAAAACCTACAAAAGACAAAATGAAAAAACCCTGCTATAATTAAATAAGTAAAAAGCAAAAGTGCATTTAAATCATACAGAGTTCTCTGTAATACTGTATTTGATCAAACATAGCATAAAAACCGTCCCACCATCGACAAGGTGACTCTGTGGTTGGGGCGGTCCTACACTGTGTAGTATTAATAACCTTATCATGTGTCAAAGTTGACGTCTGTGTGAATAAGGGCAGACAAGGACCGGGTCCCAATCACTAGGACACCAGCAGGGTTTTTTTCATTTTGTCTTTTGTAGGTTTTGGTATGCTTTTTGGCCATGTGAACATGCATTTATATGCTGCATGTGTACCAACTCAAACCAAGCTCAATTTTTGTGTTTTTTCTTTGTATTTTTGCATCCTGTGCAAGCTGGGGTGTGGCCTCCCTCTCCTGAGCTGGAAATTGTATTTAAAGGCTTCCCCTGACTGATGTCCTAGTGGTTGGGACCCGGTCCTTGTCTGCTCTTATTCACACAGACGTCAACTTTGACACATGATAAAGTTATTAATACTAGACAGTGTAGGATCGTCCCGACCACAGAGTCACCTTGTCGATGGTGGGACGGCTTTTATGCTATGTTTGATCAAATACAGTATTATTAAGAACTCTGTATGATTTAAATGCACTTTTGCTTTTTACTTATTTAATTATAGCAGGATTTTTTTCATTTTGTCTTTTGTAGGTTTTTGTACTCATTAAGGGTGGAAGAAAGGCAATTCCGACAGCAAAATAGGAAAGGTTGTTTTACAGTTAGAGCAGTCACATATGGAATGCCCAAACACAAAAGGTAGTAATGGCCGACACGATAACAGCTTTTAAAAAAGGGCTGGATGATTTCCTTGATACACATAACATTTCAGGTGATAGTTAGATTAGTGACGAAATGTACAATTGATGGAGAAAGGTTAAACTTGATGGTCCTAGGTCTTTAATCAACCTACGTTACTATGTAACTATATAAAACTAGATACTGACAGCAGCATTTAACATGTTAACAATGCAGTTAAGTTCTGCTCCTCGTGTGGTTGTTAGTGGTAGAATATCATAGGCATCATCTGCCGGTAAAGATGTGGACTCAACTTGTGAACCCGCATCAATGTCAAGGTCTTGCAGCAAGGGGTTAATTAAAAGTACTCCAAAACCTCCAATTGTCTTGACACTATCCTCTTTTCCTCATACACTAATATTCTTCACTGCTGTGCTGTTATACACAATATCTGTACAGTTTGAATTTACTGTCTCCATTAGCTATGATGTCTCACTATCCAGACTCACTACAAAATGGCGGCTGCATTGCCCAATTCTGCTGTTATACAGGCTAAGCTAATCTCTCCTTATTGACTGTGCTTTACCAAGTAATGTGATAGCTATCAGGTATCATGGGGAAGCCAATTTAAGGTCACAATCTGGCAGTTACCATTTTAAGCAAATTGCAAATTGTTCAAATTTCCCAGTTTCAACAAAATCCGAAAAATTATACATGAATTTTATTTGAATTGAATCGATCCACGCGCTCATCTCTATCTATTCTTTTTATCTTATGATCGACAGTTTAGTTGTTAAGGAGCAGTTGACCAATAATGGCTAACCCTTCTGATATAACATACACACGGTATATAATTATCATTGTAGCTGTCACAGAAGCTCTTTAAAAACAGAATGAGGACTATATGTCAGCTAGTCAGTGATTTACCAAAATGGAGAGAACCACATTAAGCCCCGTTACACATAGCGATATCGCTAGCAATATTGCTGTAAAGTCACCGATTTTGTGACGTTGCTAGCGATATCGCTACATGTGATACTTACCTCCGACCGGCTCCCCCGCTGCTCATCGTTGGTCGCGCGAGAAGGTCCTGGATCATTTCTCGTCGGGCGCTTCCTGTTGCGCCGACCAGCGAGGCATGGACGAGGGCGGGAGGACGTCAGGATCGCCGCCTCTGACAGGTAAGTAGCGACCCCCGACCCCAGCGATGTCGCTGGTGAGATCTGCATGTGTGGAAGCTCACTAGCAACCACTTAGCGATGCACCAGCAATCCATATCGTTGTCGGGATCACTGGTGCATCGCTATGTGTAACGGTACTCTTAGGCAGACTGCGCTCTGGGAAATGAGGAGCCTTTGAGCTTCAGATAAGGATTTTATTAGTATAAACGGTACTCTTAGGCAGACTGCGCTCTGGGAAATGAGGAGCCTTTGAGCTTCAGATAAGGATTTTATTAGTATAAACACATTTTAATCCCAGACCGATGCCTTTTTCAAGGTCAAAAAGACAGATTATTCATTTGTTTTTTTAACACTGAGAAAGGGGCCACTCTGGTGCTGAAACGCATTGGTACTACTAAACCTTATGTGAAGTTCCGAACCTTCTTATTTCCCGTAGCACATCAAGTCTAACGTGATTCATTCTATTCTATTAGACATACATCTGAAAGATATTTGCTCCAGTCACGTCACAGCAGCAGTGGATATTCATGATTAAAAGGGACGTGTCACCACAAAAAACATTGTTAACCTCCAGATATAGGGTTAAGGCCTCTTTCACACTTCAGTTATTTGCATCAGTTAAAATCCGCCAAAAAGGCAGACAAGCGGATCCGTTCTCAACTGATGTGAACGGATGGCACAGGATCCGTAAAGGAACCGCTGGGAGAGAGAGAGAGAGATTTTTTTGTCCGGCACCCAGAAAGAATTTGGGGTTAATTCAGTGTCTGGAGGATCCGCCGGCCAAAAAAACGTTGCAAGCTCCATTTGGAAATCTTTAAGGATGTTGACGGACACTAACATTGTGGCGGATACTCAAAAAAACGGATGCAACGGACGGCAATCAGTCAGGATCCGCCAATAATGAAAGTCAATGGGGAAAAAAACGGATCCGCAAAGAAAAATGGCGGATCCGTTTTTTTCAAAATTGGCGGATCTTGACTGATTGTCAAAAACTGAAGTGTGAAAGAGGCCTAATCTGCAGGTTAATAGCATTATTAACCTGAGAGTTATTCTGTATACTTATACACATAATATCTCCATATCTGCAGGTTAAAAGCAGTTTTAGTCATTTTTAAAATGTAAGGCATCGTTTCATTTTCAACTTGCTTAACTGATCACAATAACAGTAATTCTGACCAACGGTGCCCAAACTTTTATATGCCATTGTACCTACATACCTAAAATTTCCGTATAGCAAGAGTTGAATATTTGGGGTTGAAAAAAATAGTCAAAATTTATTAAGTTGTACAAAATATATGGCAAAAGAAAAACTAAAAACCCCTATTCACACCTAGGAATCTGGGAGCCATCAGCAATGACAGAAGCACCATTACCACTGTAATCAGTTGTCCAAACAGTAGTGCAAAAATAAAACCAAAGGTCACAATTGGCCCTCCTTTGCTTCCAGCAAGTGTACAAATTTGAAGAAAATGCAGAGGATTTCAGAATATATAGCATATCACTCAATACTTTGACAGTTTGATTCAGTGTTCTGCAGGGTATGATCTGCCTGATCACAAATGCTTAAATGGAATTATTTTTGGACCATTTTTTTATTTAAAAAAAGTGAAAAATGTTATTACTAAAACAGTGATTGAAAGGGGTTGAATACAGTCCTATAAGATCTCAGAGTCTAGCACATGTATGTGAAATTTTGTAGCAATTTTTAGATAGGCAATAGATAGATATGAGATACATAATTGAAAATAGTTATGCAACAGATAGATTAGATACCATGTCCTTCTCACAAAATTAGAATATCATCAAAAAGTTCATTTATTTCAGTAATTCAATACAAAAAGTGAAACTCATATATTATATAGAGACTTTACCAACAGAGTGATCTATTTCAAGTGTTTATTTCTGTTAATTGTGATGATTATGGCTTACAGCCAATGAAAACCCAAAAGTCATTATCTCAGTAAAAAAGAATGGACTGTTGCTCACTGGTCCAAGGTGATGTTCTCAGATGAATGTAAATTTTGCATTTCATTTGGATATCAAGGTCCCAGAGGCTGGAGGAAGAGTGGAGAGGTCACAATCCAAGCTTCTTGAGGTCTAGTGTGAAGTTTCCACAATCAGTGATGGTTTGGGGAGCCATGTCATCTGCTGGTGTAGGTCCACTGTATTTTATCAAGACCAAAGTCAGCGCAGCCGTCTACCAGGAAATTTTAGAGAACGTCATGCTTCCCTCTACCGACAAGCTTTTTGTAGATATAAATTTCATTCTCCAGCAGGATTTGGCACCTGTCCACACTGCCAAAAGTACAAATACCTGGTTTGAAAACAACAATATCACTGTGTGTGATTGGCCAGCCAACTCACCTGACCTTAACCCCATAGAGAATCTATGAGGTATTGTCAAGAGGAAGATGAGAGACACCAGACCCAACAATACAGACGAGCTGAAGGCTGCCATCAAAGCAACCTGGGCTTCCATAACCCCTCAGCAGTGCCACAGGCTGATCGCCTCCATGTCACACAACATTGATACAATAATTGATGCAAAAGAAGCCCTGACCAAGTATTGAGTGCATTTACTGAATATACATTTCAGTAGGCCAACATTTCGGATTTTAAAATAATTTTTCAAGTTGGTGTTATAAAGTATTCTCATTTACTGAGATAATGACTGTTAGGTTTTCACTGGCTGTAAGCCATAATCATCAACATTAACAGAAATAAACACTTAAAATAGATCACTATGTGTGTAATGACTCTATATAATATTTGAGTTTCACTTTTTGCATTGAAGAACTGAAATAAACTAACTTTTTGATGATATTCTAATTTTGCGAGAAGCACCTGTAGATAGATAATAAGTGATTAACAGATAGACTTAACCCCTTAACGTCCAATGACGTTTGGTGCGGGCATTGGCAAGGAGCCCGCACTTTTACCGGCACAAGACAGCTGATCTGATCAGCTGACATGTGCCCCTAACAGCCATGGATGGAATCACGATCTACCCGTGGCTTTTAATATGTTAGATGCAGCTGTCAAGCTCTGACAGCTGCATTTAACATGCACGCGCTGGAAGCGCGTCATTACCTCCTTCCATCGGAGCCCATGTCACATGACCACGGGTCACCGATGGGTTGCCATGACAACTCGGGGTCAGCAGGAGACCCCTGTGGTTGTCATAGCCGGATACCTATGAGTGCCGCCCAGCACTCAGCACTCATAGCAAGTGAGCATATCTGCTACATAGAGCAGGGCTGCAGCCCAGCTCTATGTAGCACAAGTGATCGGATGCTATCGCCATGTACACAATCGCCTGATCTATCAATATGTAAAAAAGAATTAATGGAATCGGTAAACAGCGTAGTGATAAAAAAATCGAAACGTCAGAATTACTTTTTTTGGTCGTTGCAACATTGCAATAAAATAAAATAATGGGTGATCAAAAGATTTTATGCACATCAAAATGGTATCAATAAAAACGTCAGATCGGTGCACAAAAAATAAGCCCTCAGATTCCGAAAAATGGAGACGCTACAATTCTCGGAATATGGCAACATTTTTTTTTTACAAACTTTGAAAAATTTTTTCACCACTTAGATAAAAGAACCTAGACATGTTTGGTGTCTATGAACTCGTAATGACATGGAGAATCATAATGGCAGGTCAGTTTCAGAATTTAGTGAACATGGTAAAAATCCAAAAAACATTTGTGGAATTGCACTTTTTTTTGCAATTTCACCGTATTTGGAATTTTTTCCTGTTTTCCAGTACATGATATGCAATTACAACTCGTTCCCCCCCAAAAAAAAACAAGCCCTCACATAGCCATAATGACAGAAAAAAAAAATATGGCCGTGGGAAGAAGGGGAGCAAAATATGGAAAAGCAAAATGGAAATACCCCTAGTCCTTAAGGGGTTAATGTAAAAAAAGATTTAAAAAATGAGCTACTGTTTTGATGAAAGGATATCTTAAAGAGGATACGTTTTACGTTGAGCTGGACACATGATGTAATAGTGGTTGCAGAGCACAATAAATGTTTTTTTCTATTTTTTAACCCCTTCACGACCTATGACGCCTACGTAGGCGTCATGAAAAGCAGTGCCCAAACGACCAATGACGCCTACGTAGGCGTCATGCTATAAATAGCCCCCCTGCGGGTCGGGTGACCGGGGTCACTGAAAGGTCACCCGACCCGCACACAAAGGACCCTTCAGAGTTAACACCTGGGGGTGTGGCTTAGCCCCCACGTGCCTACGATTGCTCTGATTGGCTGTTAAAAGTGAAACTGCCAATCAGAGCGATTGTAATATTTCACCAATGAAAATTGGTGAAATATTACAATCCAGCCATGGCCGATGCTGAAATAGCATCGGACATGGCTGGACACCGAGACCTGACCCCCCCCACACCGACTGACGGCACCGATCGGCTGCCACCACCGTCTGACGGCACTGATCGTCAGCCGCCGTCATAATCTGCCCCCCCGCCTTCCCTCCGCCCCCAGCCCTCCGATTACCCCTCCGATCACCCACTCTCACCCTCCTTTGTGCCTCCGACCTCCCGCTATCCGTCCCGGTGTCCCGCCATCCAGCGTCATGGGCGCCGCCATCTTGCAAGATGGCGGGCGCATGCGCAGTGCGCCGAATCGAATCTGCAACGCTGCAGGTTCATTCATTTATTTTGATCACTATGATAAACTTTCATAGTGATCAAAATTAAAAAA
Source organism: Dendrobates tinctorius (assembly GCF_039654945.1). Taxonomy (NCBI): domain Eukaryota; kingdom Metazoa; phylum Chordata; class Amphibia; order Anura; family Dendrobatidae; genus Dendrobates; species Dendrobates tinctorius. The sequence goes on from NW_027361711.1 coordinate 13,455,293, forward strand.
AAGTAAAATAATAAAATATATATTTTTTTTTTCCATTAGGGTTAGGTCCAGGGTTAGGGTTAGGGTTAGGGCTAGGGTTAGGGCTAGGGTTAGGGCTAGGGTTAAAAATAGGGTTAGGGTTGGACTAAGGGTTAGGGTTGGACTAAGGGTTACGGTTGAACTTAGGGTTAGGGTTGGACTTAGGGTTAGGGTTGGACTTAGGGTTAGGGTTGGACTTAGGGTTAGGGTTGGAATTGGGATTAGGGTTGGGTTGGGGTTGGGATTACGGTTAGGCTTGTGGTTAGGGTTAGAGTTGGGATTTCGTTAGGGGTGTGTTGGGATTAGGGTTGTGGTTAGGGTTATGTTTAGGGTTGGGATTAGGGTTAGGGGTGTGTTGGGGTTAGGGTTGGAGATAGAATTGAGGGGTTTCCACTGTTTAGGCACATCAGGGGGTCTCCAAACGTGACATGGAGCCACCATTTATTCCAGCCAATTTTGCGTTCAAAAAGTCAAACGGTGCTCCCTCCATTTCGAGCCCCGACGTGTGCCCAAACAGTGGTGTACCCCCACTTATGGGGTATCAGGGTACTCAGGAAAAATTGCACAACAACTTTGGGGGTCTAATTTCTCCTGTTACCCTTGGGAAAATAAAAAAATTGGGGCTAAAATAATTATTTTTGTGGAAAAAAAAGATTTTTATTTTCACGGTTCTGCGTTATAAACTTCTGTGAAGCACTTGGGGGTTCAACGTGCTCACCACACATCTAGATAAGTTCCTTGGGGGTCTAGTTTCCAAAATGGGGTCACTTGTGGGGGGTTTCCACTGTTTAGGTACATCAGGGGCTCTGCAAACGTAACATGATGCCCACAGACCATTCCATCAAGTCGGCATTTCAAAACGTCACTACTTCCATTCCGAGCCCCAACGTGTCCCCGAACAGTGGTCCCCCCCATATATGGGGTACCAGCATACTCAGGACAAACTGGACAACAACTTTTGGGGTCCAATTTATCCTGTTACCCTTGTGAAAATAAAAAATAGTGGGCTAAAAATCATTTTTTGAGGAAAAAAAATATTTTTTTATTTTCACAGCTCTGCGTTATAAACTTCTGTGAAGCACTTGGGGGTTCAAAGTGCTCACCTCACATCTAGATTAGTTCCTTAGGTGATATAGTTTCCAAAATGGGGTCATTTGTGGGGGGGTTTCCACTGTTTAGGTACATCAGGGGCTCTGCAAATGTAACATGATGCCCACAGACAATTCCATCAAGTCTTCATTTCAAAGCGTCACTACTTCCCTTCCGAGCCCCAACGTGTGCCCAAACAGTGGTCCCCCCATATATGGGGTACCAGCATACTCAGAACAAACTGGACAACAACTTTTGGGGTCCAATTTATCCTGTTACCCTTGTGAAAATAAAAAATAGTGGGCTAAAAATCACTTTTTGAGGAAAAAAAAATATTTGTTTATTTTCACAGCTCTGCATTATAAACTTCTGTGAAGCACTTGGGGGTTCAAAGTGCTCACCAGGCATCTATATTAGTTCCTTGGGTGATCTAGTTTCCAAAATGGGGTCATTTGTGGGGGGTTTGCACTGTTTAGGTACATCAGGGGCTCTGCAAACGTAACATGACGCCCACAGACCATTCCATCAAGTCGGCATTTCAAAACGTCACTACTTCCCTTCTGAGCCCCAACGTGTGCCCAAACAGTGGTCCCCCCCATATATGTGGTACCAGCGTACTCAGGACAAGCTGGACAACAACTTTTGGGGTCCAATTTATCCTGTTACCTTTGTGAAAATAAAAAATAGCAGGCTAAAAATTTATTTTTTGAGGGAAAAAAAATATTTTTATTTTAACGGCTCTGCGTTATAAACTTCTGTGTAGCACCTGGGGGTTCAAAGTGCTCACTATGCATCTAGATAAGTTCCTTAGGGGGTCTAGTTTCCAAAATGGGGTCATTTGTGGGGGAGCTCCAAAGTTTACGCACACAGGGGCTCTGCAAACACAACATGGTGTCCGCTAACGATTGGAGCTAATTTTCCATTCAAAAAGTCAAATGACGCTCCTTCCCTTCTGAGCCATGCCGTGCGCTCAAACAGTGGTTTCTCCCCACATATGGGGTACCAGTGTACTCAGGACAAACTGGACAACAACTTTTGGGGTTCAACTTATCCTGTTACCCTTGGGAAAATAAAAAATAGCGGGCTAAAAAAATCATTTTTGAGGAAAAAAAAATATATTTTTATTTTCATGGCTCTGGATATATAAACTTCTGTGAAGCACTTGGGGATTCAGAGTGCTCACTACACATCTAGATAAGCTCCTTGGGGGTTCTAGTTTCCAAAATGTGGTCACTTGTGGGGGGTTTCCACTGTTTAGACACACAGGGGCTCTGCAAACACAACATGACGCCTGCAGAACATTCCATCAAAGTCTGCATTCCAAAATGGCGCTCCTTGCCTTCTGAGCTCTCCCGTGCTCCCAAACAGTGGTTCCCCCCCACATATGGGGTATCAGTGTACTCAGGACAAATTGCACAACAACTTTTGTGGTTCAATTTCTCCTGTTAGCCTTGTGAAAATAAAAAATAGCGGGCTAAAAAATCATTTTTGAGCAAAAAAAAATTATTTTTTATTTTCACTGCTCTGCGTTATAAACTTCTGTGAAGCACTTGGGGGTTCAAAGTGCTCACCACACATCTAGATAAGTTCCTTCGGGGGTCTAGTTTCCAAAATGGGGTCACTCGTGGGGGAGCTCCAATGTTTAGGCACACAGGGGCTCTCCAAATGCGACATGGTGTCCGCTAACAATTGGAGCTAATTTTCCAATCAAAAAGTCACATGGCGCTCCTTCCCTTCCGGGCCCTGCGGTGCACCCAAACAGTGGTTTATGACCACATATGAGATATTGAGGTACTCAGGAGAAATTGCCCAACAAATTTTAGGATCCATTTTATCCTGTTGCCCATGTGAAAATGAAAAAACTGAGGCTAAATAAAATTTTTGTGATGAAAAAAAAGTACTTTTTTTTTTACAGATCAATTTGTGAAGCACCTGGGGGTTCAAAGTGCATTCTATGCATCTAGATAAGTTCCTTGGAGGGTCTAGTTACCAAAATGGGGTCACTTGTGGGGGAGCTCCAATGTTTAGGCACACAGGTACTCTTAAAACAAGACACGGCAACCGCTAAATATTCAAGCATATTTTACATTCAAAAAGTAAAATGGCGTTCCTTTCCTTCTGAGCCCTGCCGTGCGCCCAAACAGTGGTTTATAACCACATATGAGGTATCGGTGTACTCAGGAGAAATTGCCCAACAAATTTTAGGATACATTTTATCCTGTTACCCATGTGAAAATGAAAAAACTGATGCTAAAATAAAATTTTGGTTGGAAAAATTAAAATCTCCATTTTTTCATTCCATGTTGCTTTAGTTCCTGTGAAGCACCTGAAGGGTTAATAATCTTCTTGAATGTAGTTTTGAGTAGCTTGAGGGGTGCAGTTTTTAGAATGGTGTCACTTTTGGGTATTTTCTGCCATATAGACCCCTCAAAGTGACTTCAAATGTCCCTAAAAAAATGGTTTTGTAAATTTTGTTGTAAAAATGAGAAATTGCTGGTCAACTTTTAACCCTTATAACTTCCTAACGAAAAAAAATGTTGTTTCCAAAATTGTGCTGATGTAAAGTAGACATGTGGGAAATGTTATTTATTAACTATTTTGTGTCACATAACTCTCTGGCTTAACAGAATAAAAATTCAAAATTTGAAAATTGCAAAATTTTCAAAATTTTCGCCAAATTTCCATTTTTTTCACAAATAAACGCAAAAATTATCGACCTAAATTTACCACTATCATGAAGCCCAATATGTCACGAAAAAACAATCTCGGAATCGCTAGGATGCGTTGAAGCATTCCTGAGTTATTACCTCATAAAGGGACATTGGTCAGAATTGCAAAAAATGGCCAGGTCATTATGGTCAAAATAGGCTGGGTCATGAAGGGGTTAATGCCTCTACGTTGCGGAGATATTAATATTCAAAATATCTGGCTCGTATTGAGTTAACTTTAGTTAAGTCCAAGTGGGTGTTATTAGATACTTTTCACAGGGGGCTTGTACATCTCCTAGTATGAGTTGCTAGCCAATAACACCTGATTGGACTTCGCTGAAGTTAACTCATTATGTGCCAATTCTTTAGCTAATATTTCGGCAGCGGAGTGGTGAAATCAAAAATAAGTATAAAAACATTTTATTCATCTCTAAATCCATGATTAGATCCTGCGTCCAGTTCCACGTGAAAAATTTGGTGAAATGTTATCTTTAAATAAGTAAACTCACTAAGACATATTATATAGTTTGATCACAATTATATGACCTGTTTACAAAAGACTTCCAAAATACATACGTTTTAGTGTACTTTCACAAACAAAAAAATAATAAGATGTCCATCTGCTAAAGCTCTCTTCCTAGGTGGAGGAAGGTGGGGTAGAGCAGAGGGTACTGTCATTTTCAGAATGTCTTGAGGAATGGATGCACTTGTCCTCAAGTAGAGGGCAGCTGGCTAAATGTAACACAGCCTCTAAAGTAGGAAGCTGCGCTGGAAAAGTGCCCGCTAAAGAAAGTGTGGACAGTTACACTGTTAAGTAAGTAAGGGAGAAGAAATATTGCCCTAATGGACAAGTTTAATGACCCAAGAACCTGAAAGATTGAGGACATTTTTTAAACTTGGCATATAATTAGACAGGTCAGGGATGCAATAGGAAACTCATTTTTAATTATCTTGAATGCTGTGAGCCAAAGTCAACAGGCAGTCCTGGGTTTTTGCCCAGAGTTTTAATAAGTCTGCACTGCATGACTCTGGGATCATATCTGGTTGCTGCACATGACCTTTTCAGAGAAAAAGCTAAAACCTATGAACTTCTGAAGTATGTGCTCTATTTCATGATTTTGACTAATTTCTTCTATTACTTAGCCCATTTTGTAAACACATGCAATTTACTATGATGCCATTATTTGAGTATGAATTTGAGCAGATTATTAGAAGTCTCTGCTACCCCATCATAACACATTATAGATACTAATGTAGCCTTTCCTAAACTTTCGCACAAGATATCATGATTTAGAAAGTTAACTCTTAATACCTGACACAACAAATGCCATTGAATTTTTGTAGTTTAATATCAAGTTACACGTTTCTCCATCAGAATATCATTGTCATTTTTAGAAAGGCTGCATTAGTATTAGATTCATTTACCAAAACAGAGGTATATTACACGCTCTGTTGGCACCAACTGCGATTTAATCAATTAGATACCAGAAACAGGTTAAGGTGGCTTCAACTGAGAAAGGTCTTGGTGGTATGGTCTCCTGTTTGATTAAATTATATCACATGATAAAAAGGCTGCATCCAGATTGGTAGAGACCTGTTAAAAAAAATCTGTTGAGGGCTCTAGAGATGATGATCAGGCAAATTTCAAATGTCTGCGTTGGTGCAGATTTTCATGGAAAATTCATTTTACGGAGAACTGAATGTCCCTTATTAGGCTTTGAGGTCTCTTCAGACTCACCATATCATTCACCTCTCTGTCCCCTCTGCTTCTCACCATCACCTATCCAGTTCTCATTGCATCTTCCGCTTAACACCACAAGTGTTGAATTCACACTATGCACAAAGTCAACGTTTCATGCCACAAGTCAATTAAATAAGACTGAGAAGAGCAACAAGACACAATGTTCTTACACTGCATCAGCAAAGTTTCTCCTAGGTAAAGATTTCAGCATAGGCAAGGGTACAAGATTTGCTGTTCAAGCTTTTTGAAAGTGGTGCCAATAAATGGGCAACATTGATGACCGTAAATACAGTGGTCAACCAAGGAAACTTACTACCTAAGATGAAGGACGTATCATGCTTCATTCTGAAATATTTTCAGCGTGCCAGATAACCCAACTACACTCGTTATGCAAGAACTGAGGTCAAAAAGCCATATATCTGACATGAAAACAAGAAAAAGTGACTCAACTATGAATAAAACCATAGCAACTTGGGTGTAATAAACAACAAAACCATTCAGTGGCCGTATGTAGACATACTGAATAGAATACATATCTTGTGACAGAATATATTTTTAACCCCCCCTCTGCCATCTGGCGTACTATACCATCCATGTGCCCCAGCACAATTTGACCATGGACGGTATAGTACGTCATAGCGATCGGCCGCGCATACGGGTGGTGTGCAGCCGATTGCAGATGGGTGTCAGCTGATTCTCACACCTGACACCCGGCACTAAGTGCTTGGAGCAGTCACAGACCACTCCTGGCACTTCATCCCCCAAAATTCTGCAATTGAACACTATCGCAGCATTACTGGGGCAGGCAGAGGGCTGATAGCCTCTCTGCCTTTGGATCGGAGAACCCGCGTCGCAACGCGGGGCCCGATCATTAGCATGGTAAACCGATGTTGTCATGATGACATCCGGGTTACCAGAGCTAAGAAACTTCCTGGTCATGTGCATTGCATGATCAGGAAGTCTCTCAGTGTCAGTGCACTGAGTGTAGCGCTGGCAGCTTCTATAGCATGCAGATGCTGCTTCATCTGCATGCTATAGAAGCGATCAGCCTGCAAAAAATGATTGTCTCATAGTGGGACAAAGTTTAAAAGATAAAGTAAAAAAAAATATTAAAATAATTGTAAAAATATAAAAAAATAATAAAAAAATTAATATTTATTCTATCATTAAATAAATATTTAAATGAGAAAAAAAAAATCTAAACAATAAAAGTACACATATTTGGTATTGCCATATCCGTAATGACCCGACCTATAAAACGGTCTCACTAGTTAACCCCTTTAGTGAACACCATAAAAAACAAGGCAAAAAATCAAAAAATAAGGCTTTATCATCATACCACCAAACAAAAAGTGGAATAACACTCGATCAAAAAGACGTATATAAGTATGGTACCGCTGAAAACATCATCTTGTCCTTCAAAAAACACACCCCCATACAGCTCCATCACTGGAAAAATTAAAAAGTTATACCTCTCAGAATAAAGCAATGCAAAAATTATTATTTTTTATATAAAATAGTTTTTATTGTATAAAAGCACCAAAACATTAAAAATGATATAAATGAGGTATTTCTGTAATCATACTAACCCAAAAAATAAAACTGCTTTATCAATTTTACCACATGCAGAATGGTATAAATGCCCCCCCCAAAAGAAATTCATGAATTGTTGGTTCTTGTTCATTCTGCATCCCAAAAATTGGAATAAAAAGCGTTCAAAACTTGTCATGTGCCCGAAAATGGTACCAATAAAAATGTAAATTCGTCCCACAAAAAACAAGACCTCATATGACTCTGTGGGCCAAGATATGGAAAAATTGTAACTCTCAAAATATTGTGATGCAAAAACTATTTTTTACAATAAAAAGCGTCTTTTAGTGTGTGACAGCAGCTAAACAGAAAACTACAGTATAACGCCTTTTTCACACGTCCTGATATCTCCGATACTGGAGACTTTGGTGTCCATGAGTGTAATAATTGTGGCACACGTGTGGCATGTGTGTGCCGCATCAGTACCACAAGGACGGTCGCCAGGGAGGAAGCGTTACAGTAAACGATGTTCCCCGGCGTCAGGTGCTGAACATGACTCTCATCATTCTTCCCTGATCTGCCGGCGATCCTCCCGAGTCTCTCCGCATGGCTAAGCAACACTGTACAGCCACATATGGGGTATTGCCACATTCAGTGGAAATTTTGTGATAAATTTTGTTTCCATTTTTACCCACTTCTTGTGTGAAAATGTAAAATCTTTGACTAAAACAAAATTTTAGTGGTAAAAATGTAGTTATTTTGTCCTCATTGCCCAACGGTATAAAATTCTGTGACACACCGATGGTGTCACTATGATCACTGCACCCCTAGATGAATTCATTGAGAGGTGTAGTTCGTAAAATGGGGTCACTTATGGGGGTTCTGCTGTTTTGGCTCCTCATGGGCTTTCCCAATGGGTCATGGCACCTGCAAACTATAATAGTAAAATCTGGTGCCCTTCCCTTTCGAGCTCTGTCATGCGCCCAAACAGTGGTTTACCCCCACATATAGGGTATCAGCATACTCAGGACAAATTGCACAACAGCTATTCGGGTCCAATTTCTCCTGTTACCCTTGGTAAAATAAAAAAAAACTGGATCTGAATTAATTTTTTTGTGAAAAAAAGTTAAATGTTTTTTTTAAACATTCCAAAAATTCCTGTGAAGCACCTGAAGGGTTAATAAACTTCTTGAATGTGGTTTTTAGCACCTTTAGGGGTGTAGTTTTTAGAATGGTGTCACTTTTGGGTATTTTCTATGATATAGACCCCTCAAAGTGACTTCAAATGGGATGTGGTCCCTAAAAAATGGTGTTGTAAAAATGAGAAATCGATATTTAAATTTTAACCCTTATAACTTCCTAACAAAAAAAAAATTGGTTTCCAAAATTGTGCTGACATTAAGTAAACATGTGGGAAATGTTACTTATTAAGTATTTTTTGTGATATATCTCTGTGATTTAAAGGCATGAAAATTCAAATTTGGAAAATTGCAAAAATGTTTGATCGCAATGTGCCTGGGGTTAATGTGTCGGGAGCGGTCCGCGACCGCTCATGGCACATAGTGCCGGGTGGCAGCTGTGATAATCAGCTGGACACCTGGCTGCAATCAGTGGCGCTCCCCCCGTGAACATCTTACATTTTAGTCTCTGAGAAAGGAAGATAGGCCTACTTATTTATATTTAACTTTTTTATAAACCGATTTGACATGCTATTATCTGTTCTTACTAAAGAAAATGACATCATTGACATCATTCCTACCATTTCAGCTAAGTAAATACTTGTATTCCCCATAAAATTGCAATTCTGGAGCACCTTTTCTTACAACTCTATGTTATGTCTTTCATCTGTAATTCCATGTGAAACACTCAGATTTCAGGGAAAATTATACTTTAAAAGCCATCAGGGACTGAGCTACATAAGAGACTAGTTGGAGAGGCGGGTCCACTGCAATGTATCCTGTCTCACTGCCAGTGACTGACAGGCCTCTACCTGCTTGTGTCTATAGGAAGAGAGCTGTCAGTCAATAGCAGTGGGTGGGGAAAAGCCGTCAAAGGCCCACCTGGGCCCAACTAGACTCTAATGGGGCTAGGTCCCATGTCAAGTACATGGCTGAAATCGAGCAGAGAGTGTTTGGCACATGCTTCCTCTGGATCTGGCAGCATGTATCAACTGTAAAGTTCCCTTTAAATCATAACATAGAATCAGATATAGGTTTATAAACTTCAGTGACTTACATCCTTTTTCTACATATCTATTCTTGGCCCAGAAACTACTTGAGAAGCTGTTTTTTAGTGGTGCGGTCTTCACTACAGAACAGGAAATGTTTGCAGTTCTTAGTTTTTTGTTCTGCTTGGCTACGTGTCAATGAATTGCAGTATGTTATAATAATCTAATTATTTTCTGATCTGGTTAAATGACAGGATGTTTATATCTTTTTAGATAATTGCATGCCGTTCTATATAATAAGTACTACAAAGGCTGGCGTCTATGTAAAGAATCTATGGAGGGGTCATCTCTCTACAGACATTGCAATTTTAACAAAAAAATGGTGGCCTGAAATTAACATGAAATTTGCAATGGGTTCATGCACCTTTAGGGGTGGGGTTGTCTTTATTTTAAAAATATGCTATGGGATTAATCTGCTGGTTATTGGCATTCTGAAACACTGGCACTGAGAGCCAGAGACAAAATTAACTTTATTCCTTTCAGTCATAGAGGTGCAGCTGGCACACCTTCAGTCACCGCTCAGTGCATAGTGAGTGGCGGCTGTAACCACAACCCCGGCGCTGGCTCTAACTGCAACCACGGCGCTGGCTGACAGTGGGAATAAATTTAATTTAGGCAGCGAGGCTCATGGTGCAGGTACTGGCAGTTTCAGATCGTCCTCAAGATCCTTTGAAAAAAAGATCACAGTAAAGACATGTCCAAAAAAAATACAGGATTCCCATAAGAGATAAAAATACATTTTTTTCTTATTCATCCATGTACGCAACTTATCACTTCTTTGTGCTTGTGCATTTTAAAAATTTGAAATATGTCCAAATACACCAGGGCTGAAAATATTATGTACATGGGTGTCCATCTACAGTATCTTGTCCATATCTGGCCATTATATTTTTACAATTAATCACTAAAGTGGAAAAAAAATAGTTGTGCTTTGTTGAACACAGATTCACTTATTAATCATTATTTTTTTAAAGAATTAAAAAAGTCTGCTTAAGTATTGTTTACATGGTATTTTTAATTAAGGGTGAGTTGATCAAATGTTTTGAGGCCTGTGTTATAGTAAAAACATGTAATAGGAAAAGTCATTATCACATTATCCCTTTGCACGTGCTTAAAGAGAATCTGACAGCAGGTTTTGCTATGTCATCTGAGGACAACATGATGTAGGGGTTGAGACACTAATTTCAGAAATGTGTCACTTATTGGGCTGTATGAAGCTGTTGCAATACAATCAGTGCATTATCAGCAGGAGATTATCTCTGCCCGACTAGCTGCCCAAGAGACTTCTGCTCTAAACACGCCCATAGCACTGATTAGCAGCTTACTGTCAATATACAATGTGCATAGAAAGCTTCTAGTCAGTGGTATGGGCCAGGTTAGCTTTCTGAGATATGCTACATCTACAGCAGAGAATATTCTGATTGTATCACAACTACTGCACCCAGTAAACTAAGTGATGCATCGTTTGAATCAAGGTCTCTTTTCCTACATTATGCTGCTCCTAAACAAGGTAGCAAAAACCTGCTGACAGATTCCCTTGTTCCAAGCATCTAAAATACTGAGTACATATTTATTATTATATATCTATATAGAGCAGCATTATGGTGTTGCAAACTAATTTTACATTAAATATTATTGTTATGACTGTGTTCCAAATTTTAGTATACGGTACTTGTTTACTTGTGCTGATGAAAGTTTAAGGAAGTTTCCCAATACTTTCGCATACAAAAGTAAAAAAGTGAACTGATCATTCAAGGGGTGTTCACATCCCACACAGTGATGGCATATAGCTAAAATATTCCACTAAGTTTATGAGTTTTAATATTTGCCAAATGCCAGAATAACGAGAGAGACAGAGAGAGAATGTTTTAAGGCATTTTTATTACTTACTACAAAGTCAAAACTTTACTTACACTAAGATTACTATGCCTGTAAACAATTCTAGACTGCCCACATGGTGATGTCATATGTTTGGAAACTTCTGATTTTTGATGGCTGGTCTGATATTTGGAAGCTTCTGATATGTTTGTGGTCAACATCTGAGTTAATTAGAGACACACCTGTGGATGTATTTTAATGCACACCTGAAACACACTGCTTCCTTGTGTAGCATTATGGGAAAGTTTAAAGAAATCAGCCTAGATATCAGGAAGAGAATTATGGACTTGCACAAGTATGGCTCATCCTTAGGTACAATTTCAAGATACCTGAAGGTGCCTCATTCATCTGCATAAACAATTAAACGCAAGTACAAACAAGATGGGAATGTCCAGCCATCATACCACTCAGGAAGGAGACAGGTTCTGTGTCCCAGAGGTAAACGTGCTTTGGTCCGACATGTGCATATCAACCCAAGGACAAAAGCAAAAAACTTAATGAAGATGATGTCAGAAGCTGGTAAGATTGTGCCAATATTCACAGTGAAACGAGTACTGTATAAACATGGGCTGAAGGGCAACCCTGCCAGGAAGAAGCCATTATTATTATTATTATGCATTTTTATAGCGCCATTTATTCCATGGCGCTTTACATGTGAAAAGGGGAAATATAGGCAAGTATAATAAACATGTGTAAGACAAGGGACACACAAGTACATAAGGAGAGGGGACCCTGCCCGCGAGGGCTCACAGTCTACAGGGATGGGTGAGGATACAGTAGGAGAGGGTAGAGCAGGTCGTGCGGTGGTTCAGTAGACCGAGGATCATTGCAGGCTGTAGGCTTGTCGGAACAGGTGGGCCTTCAGGTTATTCTTGAAGGTTTCCGTTGATGTTGAGAGTCTGATGTGTTGCGGCAGAGGGTTCCAGAGTATGGGGGAAGCACGGGAGAAGTCTTGTATGCGGTTGTGGGAAGAAGAGATAAGGGGGGAGTAGAGAAGGAGATCTTGAGATGATGAAAGGTTACGTGCGGGTAGGTACCTAGAGACAATGTCACAGATGTATGGAGGAGACAGGTTGTGGATGGCTTTGTAAGTCATGGTTAGGGTTTTGAATTGGAACCTCTGGGCAATAGGAAGCCAGTGAAGGGCCTGGCATAGGGGGGAGGCTGGGGAATAGCGGGGAGACAGGTGGATTAGTCGGGCAGCAGAGTGTAGGATGGACTGGAGCGGAGCCAGAGTGCTAGAGGGGAGGCCAGAGAGTAGGAGGTTGCAGTAGTCGAGGCAGGAGATGATAAGAGCATGCACTAGTGTTTTTGTAGTTTCGTGGTTGAGGAATGAGCGGATCTGGGAAATATTTTTGAGTTTGAGGCGGCAGGAGGAGGCGAGGGCTTGGCTATGTGGTTTGAAAGAGAGCGCAGAGTCGAGGATCACCCCAAGGCACCGAGCGTGTGGAACTGGGGAAAGAAAGCAGCCATTGACATTGATGGATAGGTCTGGTGGAGGGGTAGAGTGAGATGGGGAAAGATGATGAATTCTGTTTTGTCCATGTTCAGTTTGAGAAAGCGAGTAGAGAAGAAGGCTAAGATAGCAGACAGACATTGTGGGATTTCATTACTCCAAAAGAAATACAAAAAGTCAGATTTCGGGTATGTGCACACTTTGCGGATTCTGCTGTGAATCCGCAGCTGATTTGGCCCTGCGGATCCGCAGCAGATTCTCCTGTGGTGTACAGTACCATTCTAATCAATGTAAAACAAAAAACGCTGTGCACATGCTGCGGATTGTTCCGAGCAGATTTGCTGCGGATTTGAATCCGCAGCATGTCAATTCTTTGTGTTGAATCTGCAGCGTTTTCACCTGCTCCATTATAGGAATCCACAGGTGTAAAAATGCAGGGGAAATCCGCACAAAATCTTCAGAAAATCTGCAGGAAATCTGCACAAAATCCTCAGGTAAAACGTAGGTCATTTTACCTGCAGATTTAGCAAAATCCGAGCGGAAAAATCCGCAGGACAATCCGCACCGTGTGCAAATACCCTTACATCAACCACGAAGTTAAATCTTGGGCAGAAATGGGACTTTCATACAGAAAATGACCCAAAGCTTACTGCCAAAATGGTAACAAACTGGCGTAAGGATAACAAAGTCAATGTTTTGGAGTGGCCATTACAAAGTCCTGATCTCAATCCTATTGAAAATATATTGGCAAAGCTGAAAAGGCAGGTGCAAGCAAGGCAATCTACAAACCTGGATCAATTACACTAGTACTGTCAGGAGGAATGGATCCAAATTCCAACCTACTATTGTGAGAAGCTTGTGGAAGGATATCCCAAACGTTTGACCCAAGTCATTCAGTTTAAGGGCAATGATACCAAATACTAATGAAATGTACGTATGTAAACTATTGACTTTGCAGTACGTAATAAAAATACCTTAAAACATTCTCTCTCTATTCTGGCATTTGGCAAATATTAATAATTATGGTAATCCTAATTGACCTAAATCGGGAAAGGTTTACTCCGATTTCATGTCAGATATTGAGAAAAACATGCATATGTGTCTTTTTATATTGTGTATGTAAACTTCTGGTTTCAACTGTATGTTATCAAAGTGACAAATTTCACATGCATGAATTGTTTATTAATTTACAGTATTTCCTTTTAAAAACAACCATATATTACAATACAAAATACATTATTAAATAGATCTCTTAACTCTGATGAGGTTGGTTTGCTTACTTTGAAAATCCGTGTTAGAATGGCTGACAATAGTGTATTGATTGACCCATCTTAGTGTTTCTCTGATGGAATGACAGCTATCGCCACTGATATACCAATTCTATTGCCTGTACAATCATCAGCAAATACTTTGTCCACAGAAGAAAAGTAGTGCTCATGCTGACTGTAATGTAGTAGGTGCATAATTTTGCAAGTGTAGAGTCGGTGGGCCGGGCTGGGGGGTGATCCCTCTTCTGACCACGCAGAGACGAAATAGAGACAAGATGGAGACAGATTCTGGGTGCAACAGGTCCAAGTTTTATTCTCTCTTGTCGCCCACTTGACGGCCTCCGCAGTACACCGCACTTCTATTCACTTCACGGCCCACCGTTTCCAGGGCCCGATATAAACACCGTACTTTTACATTAGGGACGTACATGCACGTACCGTCCCTTCTTCACTGTTTGACGCTCCTGACAGGTCCATCACTGTGGCCGCCTTAGGCCCGTAAACCAACAGCAATTTTACTGGTTAGGCGTCGTGTCAAATACGGTGTCCCACACCCGGTGTCTCGTCTCTTCTGCGGTTCTTCCTGTCAGGACCACCCCCCTGACGTTCTCTCTCCTCAGTCTGGTTCTCCTCAGAGCGCACAGACTGTCATAGTCCTCCTGTCACCTGAGCTCCCCCCTGGGGACTGGAACTTTCTGGGACCCTCCCTCAGTATTTATATCATTCCCGGTTCCCTGTAACTCCGCCCCATGACCAATGGTTTCTTAAGCCCTAAGCTGATGTCAAGTCCTTTGCTCACACTCCTCCCTGCCCTCTAATGGTCAACCCAGGTACTGCACGTCCACTACACTTCCCTAGCTGTTTCCCCACTGTAGTCACTGACAACTATCTAAACTGTGCAAACCTTTCCTTCTCTATACAGACAGGTCCGTCCATCCATCAGGTCACCTTCCCTACACTCTCCTTTCCTTTGTCCATTGTCGTCCTCGACAATCGTCATCCCTGCCTTCGTCGTTCTGAAGCTTCACCTACACTCTGTTGTCGGACCAGCTGTTGGGCCAAACCCACTACCTGCGGGGGCAGAACCATACCGGGAGCACCATGCTCTGAGTAGCATATTGCTACTCACCAATGCGCACGCTGTTACGATTGAGTCACCGTAGGAGGCAGACACAAAAATAGAAGCTACGTCCAGAAAACCAGAGAAGTTGGCAACTATCAGATTGCAGACCCCTGAACCTTTCAACACAACTAGCAGTAGCCGTGGGGGGTTCCTACGGTGCCCTAGACCCCTCGATCACAGCTGGAGAGCTAAATAGCCTAAAGACAGAAAAGGAAATCTAAACTGCCCCAGGGCAGACCCCAAAGTAAAAGGCAGCCCCCAACATATAATGACGGTGAAGCAAGATGAAAAAACACTCACACAGATAGAAAGATAGGCTGAGCAAACGATGGGGCCCAAGCTAACTAAACAGAACAGGAAAGGAAGGTTGCTGTCTGCAATCTGCCAAAACCCTATCAAAGACATAAGCCAACAAGCTGATATGGAGAAAGACCCTGAAGCAGCTAGGCTTCAAAAACTAAATCAGCACTCAGGTATTTTCAGAAGACAGAGCTAAAGGAATTCAGCTCACCCCAGCAGGGAATGGCAGAAATCCAGAAAAACAAAGCAAAACAAGGTCAAAGCACAAATGCAAAAAGCCGAGCAGAAAACTTAGCTTTAGAAGAGCAGGAATTCAGACTGGTCTCCAAGGATCCCACAGAGAAATCACCCGCAGGGCAGAAGGGCGTCGGCAGCCTTATATCCAGTCAGTAACTCCATTCAGCCAGTCATCATCATCAGGCTCAGGTGTTTGATAATCAGGCTCACTACCTTTCTTCACCAGAAGAGGGAGTTCCTCGGGCCTCAGTAGTGAAGGGGAAAATGAACTCACAACAGTACCTCCCCCTTGAGGAGGGGTCACCGAACCTTCATCCATGCCACCAGGCGATCTGGGTGAGCCCGATGAAAGGCACGCACCAATCTTTTGGCATGAATATCAGAAGCAGAGACCCAGGAATTATCCTCCTGACCATAACCCTTCCACTTAACCAAATACTGGAGTCTCCGTCTAGCCAGACAGGAATCCAGTACTTTCTCTACCTCATATTCCATGTTACCTTCAACCAATACAGGGTCTGGAGGTGCCACCCCCGGAACAACAGGTTCAACAAACCTCTTCAACAAAGATTTATGGAACACATTATGGATTTTAAATGTGACAGGAAGAGCCAAACGAAAAGAGACCGGATTAATAATCTCCAAAATCTTGTAAGGTCCAATAAATCTAGTCTTAAACTTAGGAGAAGCCACCTTCATAGCAATATTTTTTGATGATAACCACACCATATCACCAACCTTAAACTGGGGACCAATGGTCCTATGTCGGTTGGAAAACCGCTGGGCCTTTTCCTGGGAGAGAGATAACTTATCCACCACTTGGTCCCAGATCTGGTGCATTCTCTCCACCACAGTGTCAACACCTGGGCAGGCAGAGGGCTCCACCTGCCCTGAAGAAAATCGAGGATGAAACCCAAAGTTACAAAAAAAAGGTGACATCAAAGTGGCAGAACTAGCTCTATTATTTAAAGCAAATTCGGCGAAGGGCAAAAATGAAACCCAATCATCCTGATCACCAGAAATAAAACATCTCAAATATGACTCCAAGGTCTGGTTTGTTCTCTCTGTCTGCCCATTGGTCTGAGGGTGAAAAGCAGAGGAGAAGGACAACTGAATTCCCAGCTTGGAACAGAAAGTTCTCCAAAATCTAGACACAAACTGAACTCCTCTGTCAGATACAATGTTCTCAGGAATCCCGTGCAAGCGAACCACCTGTTGCAAAAACAGGGGCACCAACTCAGAGGAAGACGGCAACTTAGGGAGTGGTACAAGATGAACCATCTTAGAGAACCTATCACAAATCACCCATATAACAGTCATCCTTTGAGAGACAGGCATATCAGAGATGAAATCCATTGAAATATGGGTCCATGGCCTCTTGGGGACAGGCAAAGGCATCAACAACCCACTAGAGCGAGAACACGATTTAGACCGGGAGCACGTCGAACAGGACTGCACAAAATTCCTGACATCACGAGACAAGGAGGGCCACCAAAAAGACCAACTCACCAGATCTCTAGTACCAAAAATACCTGGATGACCAGCCAAAGCAGAGCAATGAACTTCAGACATCACTCTCTTCTTCCACTGGTCAGGAACATACAACTTTCCACTGGGACAACGCTCAGGTTTGTCCTCCTGGAACTCTTCCAGAGCACGTCTCAAATCGGGCGAGATGGCAGAAAGAACTTCCCCTTCGCCTAAGATGGTAGCAGGCTTGGTCACCACAGGAGAATCAGCAAAGAAGCTCCTAGAGAGAGCGTCTGCCTTGACATTCTTAGTTCCAGGAAGAAAAGAAACCACAAAATCATAACGTGTAAAAAACAAGGCCCACCTAGCCTGTCTAGGGTTCAAGCGCTTAGCCGACTCTAGGTAAATCAAATTCTTGTGGTTAGTGAGGACCACGACTTGATGCTTAGCTCCCTCCAACCAATGTCTCCACTCCTCAAATGCCCATTTCATGGCCAACAGTTCCCGATTCCCCACATCATAGTTACGTTCAGATGGAGAGAACTTTCGGGAAAAGAAAGCACAGGGATTCATTCTAGATGTTACAGGATCCTTTTGGGACAAAACAGCTCCTGCACCAATCTCAGAAGCATCCACCTCTACCTGGAACGGAAGTGAGACATCAGGTTGCCGCAAAACCGGGGCGGAGGTGAATCCTCGCTTCAGCTCCTGAAAGGAAGAAACAGCCTCCGGAGACCAATTTAACACATCAGCACCCTTCTTAGTCAAATCAGTCAAAGGCTTGGCAATACTAGAAAATTTTGCTATAAATTTCCGATAAAAATTAGCAAAACCCAAAAACTTCTGGAGGGCCTTCAAGGAAGTGAGCTGAACCCAATCGTAAATGGCCTGTACCTTGGCCGGGTCCATTTCAATAGTTGACGGGGACAAAATAAATCCCAAAAAAGAAATCCTCTGTACTCCAAAAAGGCATTTAGATCCTTTGACATACAGGGAATTCTCCCTCAAGATCTGGAACACAGTCCGAATATGTTCCACATGAGAATCCCAATCCTTGGAGAAGATCAAAATATCATCCAGATAGATAATCAAAAATTTATCGACAAAATCTCAGAAAATATCGTTCATGAAGCACTGGAAGACAGAAGGGGCATTAGTGAGCCCAAAAGGCATCACCAGGTACTCAAAATGTCCCTCCAGAGTATTAAACGCCGTCTTCCATTCATCCCCATGCTTAAAGCGAATAAGATTATACGCCCCCCTGAGGTCAAGCTTGGTAAACCAGCAAGCACCTTTACCTCTGGAGAATAGATCAGAAATCAGGGGTAACGGATACTGATATTTAACAGTAATTTTGTTGAGGGCACGATAATCAATACAAGGTCTTAATGATCCATCCTTTTTGGCTACAAAAAAAACCCGGCACCTAAGGGTGACGAGGATGGTCTAATATGACCCTTCTCCAACGCCTCCTTAATATAGGACCGCATAGCCTCGTGCTCGGGTACAGATAAATTGAAGAGCCGACCCTTGGGAAATTTGCACCCCGGGCTCAGTTCAATTGCACAGTCATAACTCCTATGAGGAGGCAGAGACGCAGACTCATTCTCACTAAATACATCATAAAAGTCCGCCAAATAATCAGGAACATCATGCGACTGAGGAGAGGTGGAAAACACCGGAGCCTCACTAAGGGCACACCGACAACCCAAACTCACCACAGACACAGATTTCCAATCCAAAACTGGATTATGAATTTGTAACCAGGGAAACCCCAGAACAATAGTATCATGCAGATTATGCAACACCAAAAATCTGCAATTTTCTTGATGGTCTGGTGCGACCCGCATTACCACCTGGGTCCAAAACTGAGGTTTATTTTTAGCCAAAGGAGTAGCATCAATCCCCCTCAAAGGGATAGGCGTCTGCAGAGATGTCATCAGAAATCCACAACATTTAGCAAAATCCAAGTCCATTAGGTTTAGGGCTGCTCCTGAATCCACAAAAGCCTTGGCAGAAAATGTGGACAGGGCGCAGATCAGCGTAATAGCCAGAAGAAACTTAGGTTGAACACCACCAACAGAAAACGTGTGTGCAAAGCGTTTCTCTCGTTTAGGACAGACAGAAATAATATGCGAGGCATCTCCACAGAAAAAACACAACTTATTACGCCTTCTGAACTCCTGACGCTGCTCTCTGGACAAAACTCTATCACATTGCATAGGTTCAGACATTTGTTCAACAGGTGGCAACACCTCTCGTGCAGCTTTGCGTTCACGCAACTGCCGATCAACCTGAATGGCTAATGACATAGAATCGTCAAGACCAGAGGGAACTGGAAATCCCACCATAGTATCTTTTACGGCTTCTGACAACCCCTTCCAAAAGAGAACAGCCAAGGCATTATCATTCCAGGTAGTAAGTACTGCCCACTTTCGGAATTTTTGACAATACAATTCTGCAGAATCTCGACCCTGGTTCAATGCCAGCAGGGTCTTTTCAGCCTGATCAATGGCATTAGGTTCGTCATACAACAACCCCAAGGCCTGAAAAAATGCGTTCACATTAGTCAGAATAGGATCATCTGGTTTCAAAGAAAACGCCCAATCCTGGGGATCGTCACGCAGCAAAGAGATGACAATTTTAACCTGCTGCGCGGAACTCCCTGACGAGTTAGGCTTCAAGGCAAAAAATAATTTACAATTATTTTTGAAATTCAAAAATTTAGACCGATCCCCAAAAAATACAACAGGTGTAGGAATCTTTGGTTCAGCAGCATGTGAATGAGCAAGGTAGGCGGAAATTCCCCGCACTTCCGCGGCGAGCTGCTCCACACGATCAGACAATTGCTTTATCGCCATTGAGAGAAAAAAAAATTCCCCCTACGGCCTCAGAGATATAGAGGAAAAAATATACACTTTTTTTTTTTTTTGTACAATTCTTTCCTGCTATTGAGTACCCTAGGATCTGCGGTATGCGGGTGATTCTGTTATGATTGAGTCACCGTAGGAGGCAGGCACAAAAATAGAAGCTACGTCCAGAAAACCAGAGAAGTTGGCAACTATCAGATTGCAGACCCCTGAACCTTTCAACACAACTAGCAGTAGCCGTGGGGGGCTCCTACGGTGCCCTAGACCCCTCGATCACAGCCGGAGAGCTAAATAGCCTAAAGACAGAAAAGGAAATCTAAACTGCCCCAGAGCAGACCCCAAAGTAAAAGGCAGCCCCCAACATATAATGACGGTGAAGCAAGATGAAAAAACATTCACACAGATAGAAAGATAGGCTGAGCAAACGATGGGGCCCAAGCTAACTAAACAGAACAGGAAAGGAAGGTTGCTGTCTGCAATCTGCCAAAACCCTATCAAAGACATAAGCCAACAAGCTGATATGGAAAAAGACCCTGAAGCAGCTAGGCTTCAAAAACTAAATCAGCACTCAGGTATTTTCAGAAGACAGAGCTAAAGGAATTCAGCTCACCCCAGCAGGGAATGGCAGAAATCCAGAAAAACAAAGCAAAACAAAGTCAAAGCACAAATGCAAAAAGCCGAGCAGAAAGCTTAGCTTTAGAAGAGCAGGAATTCAGACTGGTCTCCAAGGATCCCACAGAGAAATCACCCGCAGGGCAGAAGGGCGTCGGCAGCCTTATATCCAGTCAGTAACTCCACTCAGCCAGTCATCATCATCAGGCTCAGGTGTTTGATAATCAGGCTCACTACCTTTCTTCACCAGAAGAGGGAGTTCCTCGGGCCTCAGTAGTGAAGGGGAAAATGAACTCACAACGGCACGACACATGACAACGTCTTTCACACTGGGCTAGGTACACCCATATTCTCTCTATGGCGTGTACCTTCCCCTACTCTCCCCTTCTGTTACCTTCCACTGTCTGGTATGCCATGATCGAGGTCTCACACCTGCCAGATCATTGCTGGCGTCCATCTCTCTCCTTCAGGGGTGTTCGTGGTGTCGGGGACATGACCTAGGACGGCTGTCTTTTCACATCTTTCACCTTTTGTACCTTTCTTTCAATTACATGTCATGGTTGGCGTCTCGGTCTCCCAGACCCTCTTCACACATAGACCCCTCTTCGGATCTCACACTTCCCGTTGGTCCCTCAGACCTTCCCTTACCCGGACCTGTTGCATTTTACTTTGGCATATACATTAAACAACTTTATAATAGCACAAGTACCCATTTTTTAATATATTTTTTTCATTTTCTTTTGCTCATTTTCTTTAAACCAACATTTAACAAATAAACATCACATGCTTTTTCCTTCTCCCCCCTTCCTTGGACATATGCACTCCCTCACTTCTTGACACACTGTCATGTCGGACACTGTTCACACCAGGGTGTCCGGCAGACAGCGGTAATACCCTATTGGGTATTCTGTTCCAGTCGGGATAGGGTTAACCAGGTTGTCATGCTGGCTGAGGGCTGGGCCATGCCCTTGGTCTTTAAATAGTTCGTCCTGACTATGGGCGTCGCCGACTATAGCTTTAGCCTAGTGCTAGCAATACCGGTCAGCAGTGGTGGTGTTGGAGCATCTGATATCTGGTGCAGTATATCCCTCAGTGGTTCTTTCTCCAATCTGTTATATATATATTTGGTTGCCCTTGCACATTATTGTATTCCCTTGTGTATTAACTGTGTGGTGTTTCTTTTACCCCTGTCCATACGTATTTGTGGGGTCTGGTGTCTGGTCCCCTCACTGGGTGGAGGGTGGTGGGTTCAGCTTAGGGCTGGACAGGAGACAGGGACAGGGTGGAGGCTCAGGCAGGCACACCTTCAGTGTAAACCCTGGGTAGAGGGACAGACAGGGTTCCCCTAGTCTGAGGGACATCGCAGGGGTCCCAGGGTTTTTGCCTAAAGTAACCTAGGCATACCATGACATTATAGTCGGCCCAAATAATAAAGTGAGAGAAAAAAAAAAAAAAAAAAGGTATAGATAGGGAATATAGGGGTTACTTACTATGGATCCTATACTTTCCCTAACCAAGCAGCTGGAGGCTCTATCCATACAGGTCACTGAACTCAGGGGGGCGGTCCAGCAACAAGGCCTGTCAGCTCCTGCAGTACCTGCTGAGGCTGCAGCCAGGGCAGCTGAGCCCAAGTTTCCCCTTCCTGAACGATTTGCTGGTGATCGTGGTAAGTTCACGGTGTTTCGTGAATCATGCAAATTGTATTTCCGTATGCGTCCACATTCCTCAGGTAATGAGGCTCAACGCGTGGGCTTGGTGATTTCTTTGCTGAGTGGTGACCCACAGGCCTGGGCCTTTTCACTCCCTTCAGACTCACAGGCATTTGAATCTGTAGATTTTTTTTTCTCTGCTCTGGGTTTGATCTATGACGATCCGGATAGATTAAACTTAGCAGAGTCTAAGATACGCTCACTGCTACAGGGTGATCGACCAGCTGAGGATTACTGCACGGAATTCCGGCGCTGGGCGGTGGACACGCAGTGGAATGACCCTGCGCTTAGAAGTCAATTTTTGCATGGGGTTTCTGGAAGGGTTAAACAGACTCTCCTAATGTACGAGACTCCCGCCTCTCTGGAAGCTGCGATGGCACTTGTAGTACGCATAGACCGACGTCTCCGTCAGGGGGCGCTGGTTTCGTTGCCTCCGGGAGGTGGGGGAGTGGTCGGTGAGGTTGCCGCGGATGAATCCGTGGAACCCATGCAGATCGCTGGTATAGCACAGTCACCGAGTAACAAGCCTAAACGTCCTTGGCACAGAAGGCAGGGGCTCTGTTTTTTTTGTGGCAAAGGAGGACATTTTATTAACGCTTGCCCCCTGGTACCTAAGAAGGGCGCGCCGGCGGAAAACTGATAGGCTCAGAGGGTTTGGAGGAGTCTAGTCTGAGCCTTTGTGTATCCTCCGTCATGGTTTCCCAGTGTATGCTCCCTGCTAGGGTGGTACTTGGGGGGCAAATGCTCTCTATTACAGTATTTATTGATAGTGGCTCAGCTGCCAATCTCATTGATGAGAGGTTCGCGCATACAGCGGGATTTCCGGTGGAGAAATTGCCGAACCCCATCCGGGTGGTTACCATCAATGCTTCCCCGTTGTCTCAAGGGGAGATCACAGAGTGTGTGTTGGATATACAACTCCACATCGGAGTATTACACTCAGAGCGGGTAACTTGTAAGGTGCTTAGTAACTTACCGGCTCAGATGGTTCTGGGCTTTCCATGGTTGTCAATGCATAATCCTGTTATTGATTGGAAGACCCAGGACATAATTCAGTGGAGCAGGGAGTGTCAGGAGAGGTGCCTGGCTACATGTATTTCCGCTTTGACCCCCAGTGTCCCGGAGCCGTTGCTGGATTATGC
The DNA here is from genome assembly GCF_039654945.1 of Dendrobates tinctorius. Taxonomy (NCBI): domain Eukaryota; kingdom Metazoa; phylum Chordata; class Amphibia; order Anura; family Dendrobatidae; genus Dendrobates; species Dendrobates tinctorius. Next base: position 13,478,671 of record NW_027361711.1, read on the forward strand.
GGATGTATTTTCTGAGAAGGGTTGTTCGGAACTACCACCGCATCGCCCCTATGACTGTGCTATTAGGTTGAAACCAGGGGCCAAGTTACCTAAAGCTAGAATGTTTAATATCTCAGGTCCCGAGAGGCTAGCTCTCAAGGAATACATTGCGGATAGCCTGAGCAAGGGTCATATTAGACCTTCCTCTTCTCCTCTGGCTGCTGGCTTCTTCTTTGTTAAAAAGAAGGATGGCGGTTTACGCCCGTGTCTGGATTTCAGAGAACTCAACCAGATTACGGTCCGTGATCCTTACCCTATGCCACTTATACCCGATTTATTCAACCAAGTGGTTGGTGCCAGGTGGTTCTCCAAACTGGACCTCAGGGGGGCGTACAATCTTATAAGAGTCCGTCAGGGGGATGAGTGGAAGACAGCGTTCAATACCCCTGAGGGTCACTTTGAGAGTTTGGTAATGCCGTTTGGGTTGACTATGGCACCGGCGGTCTTTCAACACTTCATTAATGATGTCTTCTCTCAGTTGTTGGGGAGGTTTGTTATAATTTATCTTGACGACATCCTCATTTTCTCTCGCGACCATGATACACATATAGAGCATGTTAGACAGGTTCTGCAGTTGCTCAGAGAGAACAGGCTCTATGTCAAGCTTGAAAAATGTGTGTTTTTCGTACAGGAGCTACCGTTCTTGGGTTATATAATCTCCGCCTCAGGTTTTAAGATGGACACCGCAAAGGTGCAGGCGGTACTACATTGGGATCGGCCTGATAATCTTAAGGCGCTTCAGCGATTTCTTGGCTTCTCCAATTACTATAGGAAATTTATTAAGAACTTCTCTATGATTGCCAAACCACTGACTGACATGACTAAGAAGGGTACCGACTTTTCCGACTGGTCTGAGCCTGCGGTACAGGCGTTTGAATTCCTCAAGAATAGTTTTGCCTCAGTGCCCATTCTGGTGCAGCCCGATGTCTCCTTACCGTTTGTCGTGGAGGTGGATGCGTCGGAGGTTGGAGTGGGGGCTGTACTGTCTCAGGGCCCTTCTTGGGCCAAGTTGCATCCGTGTGCCTTCTTCTCCAAGAAGCTGTCGCCTGCGGAGCGTAATTATGATATTGGCAACAGGGAACTATTGGCCATCAAATTGGCATTTGAGGAGTGGTGACACTTCTTGGAGGGGGCTGTTCATCAGATTACTGTGATAACCGACCATAAGAATTTGCTTTATTTAGAATCTGCTAAGCGCCTGTCCTCCAGACAGGCTCGCTGGGCATTATTCTTCACCCGGTTCAACTTCATTGTTACCTATTGACCTGGGTCGAAGAATGTTAAGGCAGACGCTTTATCCAGGTGTTTTCCTGGTGGAGAGTTATGTGAAGAGCCGGTGCCTATTCTCCAAAAGGGTGTGGTGGTATCTGCCATCACGACAGAGATTGAGGCAGAGATTGCGGAGGCTCAGGAGGTGGTACCGCCGGGGTTGCCTGCTAATAAATCATTTGTGCCGCTACATCTACGCTCTAGAGTGTTGGGCGAACATCACGACATGGTACTGGCAGGTCATCCAGGGGTTAAGAGCACTCTGGAACTGGTATCGCGTCGTTTTTGGTGGCCTAAAATCCGGCAGGATGTGGCCTCATATGTGGCTGCCTGTACCACGTGCGCACGGGCCAAGACTCCTCGTTCCTGTCCCGCTGGTAGCTTGCAGCCTCTCGGGGTGCCCAGTAAGCCATGGACTGAGATTTCCATGGATTTTATTACTGACTTGCCCGCCTCGGCAGGGAACTCGGTCATTTTGGTAATTGTTGATAGGTTCTCCAAAATGTCACATTTCGTTGCTTTACCGTCTTTGCCCAATGCTAAGACTCTTGCTCAGATATTTATTCGCGAGGTGGTCAGACTTCATGGTGTCCCGTCTGACATTGTGTCTGATCGAGGTACGCAGTTTGTGGCAAAGTTTTGGAGAGCTTTTTGTTCTCGCCTTGGAATCAAATTATCTCATTCATCGGCTTTCCACCCTCAGTCGAATGGACAGACTGAGCGGATGAACCAAAACCTGGAGCAATACTTGCGCTGCTTTATTTCCGACAATCTGGAAGAGTGGTCAGCGTTTCTTCCTCTGGCAGAATTCGCAATAAACAACCATTGCCAGGAATCGTCTGGGGAATCTCCTTTTTTTTGTGTGTATGGTCAACATCCTCAATTTTGCACCTTGCGTCAGAGGTGCTCAGTTGGCGTCCCTGAAGAGGACCAGTTGGGAGCTCAATTGTCGTCTGTTTGGTGGAGAGTCAAGCAGCGCTTGTTGAAGGTGGGTTCCATGTACAAACGGGTGGCTGACTGCAGACGTGTGCCAGGTCCGGACCTGTGTGTGGGAGATTGGGTGTGGTTATCTACTAGGAACATTAAGCTCAAGATACCATCACTTAAGTTGGGTCCCAGGTTCATTGGCCCATTTAGAATCTCCGCAGTGATCAACCCAGTGGCATTTCGTTTGGAGTTGCCGGCTGTGTATAAGATTCATAATGTATTTCACAAAGTATTGCTAAAGAAGGTCGTGGGTTTGGTGGATGGTTCCCCCGGGCCACCACCTCCCGTCTTGGTGGATGGCGCGTTGGAATTTGAGGTGTCCAAAGTGGTAGACTCTAGGGTTGTGCGTCGCACTCTACAGTACCTGGTCCACTGGCGTGGCTATGGTCCTGAGGAGAGGACATGGGTGCCGGCCTCTGACATTCATGCTGATCGACTGGTTACTATGTTCCATCGTCGCCATCCGGACAAGCCAGGTCCTCGACATGGTGAGGTTCCGGAGGTCCCTCGTAGAAGGCGGGGTACTGTCATGTCGGACACTGTTCACACCAGGGTGTCCGGCAGACAGCGGTAATACCCTGTTGGGTATTCTGTTCCAGTCGGGATAGGGTTAACCAGGTTGTCATGCTGGCTGAGGGCTGGGCCACGCCCTTGGTCTTTAAATAGTTCGTCCTGACTATGGGCGTCGCCGACTATAGCTTTAGCCTAGTGCTAGCAATACCGGTCAGCAGTGGTGGTGTTGGAGCGTCTGATAGCTGGTGCAGTATATCCCTCAGTGGTTCTTTCTCCAATCTGTTATATATATATTTGGTTGCCCTTGCACATTATTGTATTCCCTTGTGTATTAACTGTGTGGTGTTTCTTTTACCCCTGTCTATACGTATTTGTGGGGTCTGGTGTCTGGTCCCCTCACTGGGTGGAGGGTGGTGGGTTCAGCTTAGGGCTGGACAGGAGACAGGGACAGGGTGGAGGCTCAGGCAGGCACACCTTCAGTGTAAACCCTGGGTAGAGGGACAGACAGGGTTCCCCTAGTCTGAGGGACATCGCAGGTGTCCCGGGGTTTTTGCCTAAAGTAACCTAGGCATACCATGACACACCCCCGCTTTACAAGGCTTAATATAACCATCAACTGTAACTTCTTATATCAAACTTTTCCTTAATGTATACATCAACTGTCCTTATGCTTTGGCACAACGGTGCAACGAAATTTCAAGAGTTCAAACCACTCCCAGGTGGCCAGCAGCGAGGGGCCCCACAGCCGTGGAGCGCCCGGGGTATAGGGAGTGTCCTAGGAGTTCTTACTATGGGGGTTCACGGTCCTCTGGCTCAGCAACCACTGCTATCGTGTAGTACCCATGGGGGCAGTACTCCTTGTAGTACGACACCCAGTCCCCCTCATGTAGAGCCCGGCCGTGAAAAATAGATGCCACATTAATATAGACCTTTTGTCCAGTCTAATCCTGGATAAAACCGTATCCTCTATTGATGTTGGTGTATACCAGCCGGCCCCGCGATCTCTTCACCGCCATACCTGCCTCTCCCTTTTCATGCAGCTGCTTCCAGATCGCTTGCTCCCGTGCCTTCTTCCCATTAATAACCTCCGCCACCCAAACGGAGGGTACTGCGCAGGCTCTAGAGTCTGGTGGGCGAGACTTTGCCGAAAAAGCGCGTGGGCCAGAGGCAGCCGATGTTATCTGCGGCCCAGCAGTCGCTGGGGCTGGGTGGCGGACAGGAGCAGCTGTGTTTCCGGAGGACTGAGCCACAGGACCTGTCAAGCAGGCTGCAGCCGGTTCTAGCGCCGGCATAGCCGTGGCCGCAGGGTAGGCGGCATCCAAAACCTCCATCAGAGCCGGGGTGGCGGCCGGTTCTGGTAATGAAGCTGTTACCGGTCGGGGGAGCACAGCCGCGTCTTCTGTAACCGAGCTCTGCGCTGGTGACTCCGGGTGGGATTACTCAGGGACGGGGGCAGGGGCCTCGCTCAACTCCGCGTACACCATAGGGCCCTCCGCGGCCAGACCTTCCTGTTATGAGCTCATTTTCTGCTCCACCAGTTGAGAGTTTCCCTTCCGTTCTCCCTCTGGTGGTGACGGGAGGTAGTGAGGTTGGTTTAAGTGGTAGTGATCTGCCACCTGGTGAGGAAGATAATGATTGGATCTCTGGAGTATCAGACTGGATATAAGACAGCTGACGCCCTATCCTGTTGCTGGTGATTCAGTCTGCTTCTCAGGTGTAGGACTCAGCTCTGTTCCAGTCTTTCAAGATAAGTTTGTTTTTTTGCTAATGTTCACACTTGCTCTTGCTGGTCTTTTCAGTTTTTGTGTGGTCAGCCAGCCCGGCTGGGCTGTGCTGAATTTCCACTCTTATTTGCCAAACTGCCTTTTTTTGTCCCTTGTTAGATTGGCCTCTTTTTGCTCTGTCTCAGAATATTTCAGAGTGCTGATATAGTGGGAGAGGTCTAGTGACTTCAGGGTTAATTTTGCTATCAGTTGTGTTGGACATTTTGTAGGGTTTTTTGGCAGACTGCAGACAGTGTCTTTCCTTTCCTGTCCTTTCTAGTTAGTCGGGCCCCATCATTTGCTCAGCCTTTTTTCCTGCCTTTGTGTGTGTTTTCATCTTGTTTCACCGTCAATACATGTGGGGGGCTGTCTTTCCTTTGGGGTCTGCTCTGGGGTAGTTAGTTTTCCACTTTTCCTGCTTTAGGCTTATGCAGCTCTCCGGTTGTGACGAGGCGTCTAGGACAACGCAGGAACGCTCCACGACTGATACTAGTTGTGTGGTTAGAATCAGGGATCTGCAGTCTGCATAGTTACCAACCTCTTTGGTTTTCTGAGACATAGCTTGTGTTGTTTTTATTTTCTCCTCGGCTACTCGTTCATAACACCTTCCATTATGCTGGAGACTGCGTGCCGCAGCAGAATGGTGGGGGCCGCTTGTGATGCCGCCGGCAGGGCCGGGGGAAATGTCACCTTCCCCGGCGTCACGGCCTCTGTCACGTCACCAAGCGGCTCCTCCCGCAGTCTCCGCTCCTCAACTCGTTGTTCCGCGGGCCTAGCCTCCAGGCTCAGGGACTCTGCGGGGAAATCCTCCACCGGTATCAATGGCAGCCGCTCCTTCTGGCTCCGCACAGGCTCCGCTTCCTGCCTGTGGCTCTGAAGATGACATCTTCTGGCGCTGCTCAGTCTCCTGCCACCATTGCCACTCCAGGTGGCCGATGCCCCGACACCCGCAGCGTCTCATACCGTCCGGTGGGCAGCAATCGAATGGCGCCAAGCAGCCGCACCCAAGCTTTTCTTCGGTGTCACTCTCTCTGTGGGGTGGGGCGTCAGCAGGCCTCTCCACCCACCGATCAGGGTCCAATATATGGAAGCGTCGGTCTCCAGGCACATACAACTTCCTTTTGGGGTACGTTGGAGGGGGTCCCAGTCCATTCTGAACAACTGCAAACACCCGGACCTCTCCTCTACGCTGAAGCAATACCGCCATACTGCACAGTACTTGGTACCGCCCCTGGATCCTCTGCTGACCACACAGATCCGCCACAGCGCTCCCCATTTGTATTCCAAAGGTAGGTAATTTCTAATCCACAAGTGATTGTAATCCAAACAGAGTAGTCCCAGTCTTTTTCCATTCTTTGAGGCAGGTCTGCCGCAGAAGATGACGTATTAGCGGCGTTGATCCTGCCGACTACGCCAAGTGTAGAGTCGGTGGGCCGGGCTGAGGGGTGGTCCCTCTTCTGACTGCGCAGAGACGAAACAGAAACAAGATGGAGACAGATTCTGGGTGCAACAGGTCCAAGTTTTATTCTCTCTTGCCGCCCACTTGACGGCCTCCGCAGTACACCGCACTTCTCTTCAATTCACGGCCCACCGTTTCCAGGGCCCGTTATACACACCGTACTTTTACATTAGGGACGTACATGCACGTACCATCTCTTCTTCACTGTTTGACGCTCCTGACAGGTCTGTCACTGTGGCCGCCTTAGGCCCGTAAACCAACAGCAATTTTACTGGTCAGGCGTCGTGTCAAATACGGTGTCCCACACCCGGTGTCTCGGCTGTTGTTGTTCTGTGAGATCTAGTTTGTGTGTCAAATTTAAAAATTAAATAAAGCCAGTATTTTGGCATATTTGCATTGAAAATGATGTCTGTTATGTTCATTATGAATTTTTCAATATGTATAGTAATTGTAATAGTTGGTGGCTTCCAAATTTAGTGTACGAGTGGCTTCTGATAAGTCTTTGGCTTTGTCATTTTTTTTCACATGAAAGCCTTATGTGTAGTGTTGAGCGATACCATCTGATATCGTGAAGTATCGTATCGGATTGGATCGGACCGATACCCAAAAAGTATCAGGTATCGCTGATTCCGATACCAGAAACCCCATTCAAGTCAATGGGACAGAAATTTCGGAATTAAAAAAAACCCTTTCTTTACTTGTACATCCAGTTCGGGAGGGGGGAAAAGTGTGGGCGGTGCATGGGCGGACACTGCGTGTCTGTGTGTGCGGGGTCTGTCCTGGCTGTCGGGGGTCTGTGCGGGCCTGCCGGGGGTCTGTGCGGACATGCCGGGGGTCTGTGCGGGCTGTCGGGGGTCTGTGCGGGCCTGCCGGGGGTCTGTGCGGGCTGCCGGGGGTCTGTGCGGGCCTGCCGGGGGTTTTGTGTGTGTGCAGGCATCGTCCAATGGGACTACAAGTCCCATCTGGCTATGCCTGCTACAATGACAGTGATTGACACATTAGCCAATGATGGGACAGTAGTAGTCCCATCATCCGACTAATGTGTTGAATGCAAAAAAAAAAAAAACCATTAGTGATAGTACTAATTTACTAATTAATGGTTTAGACACAACTGGTTTAGTGATACGTACTGAATCAGACACAGCAGGTGTTGAAGTTGATATTGTTTCAGACATGGCAGGTTTAGATACAACAGGTGCAGGGATAGATTTTGATTCAGACACGACAGGTTCAGGGATAGATCCTGATTCAGAAACGTCAGCAGGTTCAGGTTTCAGGCCCTGGACAGACAGACCCAGGGAAAGCAGGTAAGATCAGATACAAGGTAAAGGTTCAGAGTTCAGGCCTAGGTAAACAGTCGCAGGGAGGGTTTGGGTATTATTTATCTGTTTATTATGCTTTGCTTATACTGTATAGTGCTATCTTGATAAGACCTGATAATGGACTTAGCAGTTTAAAGACAAGCTGGATATTAAAGTCCCAGATGTTGAACAGGAACTTCCCTATAGAGTAGGGTGCCTTACATGCCTGATGCCTCCTAACAATTGGCTGAGTACATTTAAGGCTATGTGCACACGTAGCGGAACTCTCGCGGAAGTTACCGCGACAATTCCGGAATTCCATTCCAAGGGAAAATCGCATTTTAAATTCCCGCGATTTTCCCACGGAAAAACTAGCGATTTGCAAGTGTAATTAGCTTGCAGAATGCTAGCGTTTTCCAAGCGATCTGGAGCATTGCTTGGAGAACTGATTGACAGGTTGGTCACACTCGTCAAACATAGTGTTTGACTAGCGTGACCAACTTTTTACTACTGAGGCTGCCTATGCAGCGTGAGTAGTAAAAGATAAAATGTAAAAATTAATTAAGAAAATAAAAAATATTGTTATTCTCACCTTCCGGCGTCCCGCACAGCCTTCCCGCCTCTCTCCACGCTCCCGTTCCCAGTAATCCTTTGCGCGAATGAACGCGAGACGTCGCGCTTCCGCAAGATCTCGATGTCATCACGGTCATTCTCGCAAAGGATTACTGGGACCGGGAGCGTGGAGAGAGGCGGGAAGGCTGCGCAGGACGCCGAAAGGTGAGAATAACAATATTTTTTATTTTAATTCTATTTTTTACAGGGATATGGTACCCAGAGCCCGGAGGACAGTCTCCTCTCCTTCAGACCGTGGGTACCATCCGCAAATGTTCTGCTTACTTTTCACATGGTGGGCACAGCCACATGCGGGAAGTAAGCGGAACAATGCAATCCTATGGGTGCGGGATCGCCGTGATTCCGCTAAATTAATGAGTATGCTGCGTTTTTTACCGCGAAGTGATTCCGGCATTGCGGAATCCCATAGGATTGCATGGGATGCTTATTTTTTGCGGCAAAATCGTGCATTTAAAACCAACGCGAAAATGCGAAAAAAGCGCGATGTGTGAACTCAGCCTAAGAAGTGTGTGCCCTACTGTAAGGGAGAAGACCGGGCTGCGGGTATCTGCTTGCTGGGTCTAGAACTGTTGAGGCTGCATCCCCTGTTGCCTGGGGGAAGAAATAAGAAGCCGGACCAACCTCCTGACCCGGGGAGGCATTGTGATATAAAAGGGAAAGCGTGCGCAGCAGCAGGGAGCTTGGCGCCAACCAGGGGCAGCACGCATTCAGGCGAGCTGCGCGCTTTGTTCCCCCCCACGAGTATCAGCACTGCGACAGGTCCTGTCATCTGCAGAGGGACCCGTGCACTGAGAGGAGCCATGCGTTCTGCAGCAGCCAGAGAGACGAGTGCTCCATCCTGCGAGCATGGGCATTGCGCAGACCAGCTGTCATGTCCGCCATGTTTGTCATGTCTGCCATGTTTGTTTTGTCTCAAGAACTCCTGGAGCGATGTGCATGTGCATATCTTGTCTGCTGTCCTGCACGTTCGCTAGAGCAGTGTGCACACTCACCTCATGTCTGAGCTGCAGGATGCCTGCGTTTCTGCTCTGCCTTCTGTGATCTTCTCGTCTTGTCTAGAGTCCCTGATCATATGTCCCTGCCTGGATCCTGCACTGTCTGGTTCTGCAATCATCTCGTCATGTCTGGAACGCTGATCATGTGACGTTTCCTAAAGATCCTGCACTGTCTGGTTCGGTAATCATCTCGTCATGTCTGGAACTCTGATCATGTGACCTGTCTAGGTTTCAGCACTGGATCTGCGGTCGTCTCGTCATGTCTGGAACTCTGATCATGTGACTGTGCTCTGTTATCCTGTGGATCTGAACCCGGAAGTGCTCCCCTGGTTCTGACCTGGAAGAGGAGGTGCTATGCCCTATATCAGGCCGCCCCATCCTATGCTCAGGGCCTGAGTATTGTGTGGTGTCCCTGCATGGCTGCTTGGTCTGTGGGGCGCTCCCTCTATTCTGTGCCCTTGCACTCTGCCCTGTCGTGCGTCTCTGCACACGCTCCGTGCTCGTACTCCACCTCTTGTCCCGTGCCTTGTCTTATGTTTGTCTGTTGTGCCATGTTCGTCTTTGTCCTGCTTGGACTTGTAGTCCTTCTGTTTCTCTGCCTTGCCGGTTTTCGCTATGCCTTGTTCCGTACCTTGTCTTGCTCTGCCTTGTTCCTCCCTATGGTCTTTGCTTGCTCTGCCTCGCTCTCTCCTATGGTGCTCTGTTGTGCTCCCTGGCACACGCACCCTTCCTCCTCTCTTTTCCATGTCTAGTCCCAAGGTTCTCCCTTGGCCCGGCTCTGGGCTTCGCCTACGCTCCGCTGCTAGACTCTTTCCTATTATGCTCTCTTGCACGTTTCTAGGCTAGTCCCAAGGTTCTCCCTTGGCCCGGCTCTGGGCTTCGGCCTACGCTCCGCTGCTAGCTGTGTTCTTGCTCTGATCTGTTTCCGTTCCTGGTTCTGTACTCTGCTTAAGCCCTGCCTTGTTTCTCGTCTTGTCTTCCCTTGCTCTGTTTCTTCGTATGCTCTTTGCATGCGCCTGGCCTTCCTAGCCTCCTGTTTGTGCCTCAGCCATGGCCGCCCTAGCGTGCCCGCCTGCTTGTGCCTCAGCCGTGCTTGTCGGTCAGTGACAGCTGTGTCGCCTGCAATGCCTCTGCCGGGTTCGCTGGAGTCTTGCCCGTCTGTCAGTGCCGCAGCCCGATCAGCTAGCCAGTGCCCCAGCCGTGCTCTCTGTGCTCCCTTGCACCTAACGCTGTTTCTGCACTGTGCTCTACGTGCTCTCTATAGCACGCTCAGGCCTCGCCTGCCCATGGCATACCTCCCCGTGCTTCTATATTAGTACGTGCAGGTTTGGCCATGTACCTTGTTATGCCCTCTTGCACACACAGGTCCTAACCTGGTCCTTGAACCCTGACCCTGGCGTGCCTCTCTGCACGCGCAGGACTCTGCCTCGCCTGTCCCTGGCGTGCCTCTCTGCACGCGCAGGACTCTGCCTCGCCTGTCCCTGGCGTGCCTCTCTGCACGCGCAGGACTCTGCCTCGCCTGTCCCTGGCGTGCCTCTCTGCACGCGCAGGACTCTGCCTCGCCTGACCCTGGTGTGCCCTTTGCACGCTCAGGACTCTGTCTCGTACCTTGTGCTTTGGCGTGTCTCTACACGCACCCTGTCTTGTTTTGTGAACCCTGGCGTGTTCCCTACACACGCACCTAGTCTTGAACCCTGGCGTGTCCCCTACACACACACTTTGCCTTGCACCTAGCCTTGAACCCTGGCGTGTCCCCTACACACGCACCTAGCCTCGGACCTCGGCGTGTTCCGTAACACGCACCATGCCTGGATACCTGTCGTGCCTCCTTGCCTGAAACCTGGTTTGCCTGCCGGATGTCCGGAACCTGCCGATCGCTGCCAGAGATCATGAGCTGGATGACTGCGGCCTGACGTCCGGAGCTGATGTCCGCAGCCTGATGCCTTGATGATGTCGATCATTGCCAGCAGTACGGAGTCCGATGCCATCATGCCTTTACCTGTACCTAGGTGTGCCACCTGGCACGTACCATGTAATGGACCTTGGCGTGCCCACGCGTACACCTGGCACATTTTGCTTGTTTACACTGTATGTGATCCTGAGTTATTCTAATGAAGTTACCTTGCACCAACGTCTTGCCCGTCTTGCTTCCTGCTTGTCCTAGTCGTCAGACACTCGTCTAGTGTCCCTTGAGCCGGCCGTCTGGTCCAGCTGCCGTGGTGGCTCACCCCCTTGGTCTTGCCCCTGACACTCCCTGTACAGAGGGTGGGTTCTCACAAGGTAAACTCGCCCTCGGTGGGTGGGTGCCACGGCCCAGAGGGTCCACTCTAAAAGGAAAATGGGCTCAGCAGTAGCTGAGTCCGTCACACCAGCGTCCGTTGACTCCCGCCACCAACAGCGGGGTCTTGAGTGAGAGAGGTGCAGTATACCCGGTGACGACCCTAAAGGAAAGCGCCATACGTTCCATGTCCATGAGTACCATGCACATACCAGTTAAGAGAGACCTGGTATAGGACAAACACTTGTGCCCTGATTTGACAGTTTATACTTGCCGGTCTACGCTGGATCCGGATGGCGATGCGGCCTTAATTGTCTCGGCCACATCAACTTATGGACTAGGGCTCAGCGCACTAGGCGCATTGCCCAGAGACCTGCAAGGCATGCAAAGGCCCGTAAACCTGGGAGCTGAAGTGGATACCAGCAACAGTAGTTAGGATGGTGAGCAAGTTGGCATCCCTGCTGGGGAAAGAGGGAGGCAAGCACAACACAGGCTAATTAACTTTAACCATGGTTTCCGAACTTATCTAAGCACACAAATCTCCAAAGGTGTTCAAACTTTAGCATCGGCCCATTTAAATTTTCGTAATTTTTTTAAATGTAGAAAATGACAATATATTTTTTGCCTAAAATGCAAAGGAAATCTGTAATCTTCAGCTTTAGCCCTTTTAGAGATTGTTGCATCTTCAATATGCTTAACTGTTCACAATCACAGTAATTTTGACCAGGTGTGCCTAAACTTTTACATGCCACTGTATTTCAGATCTCCGCCAGAGGCGAGATGCATCCCTATGTATACACTTTCTAAATCATCACATTCTGGCTTGTCTACATAGTTTCATATTGCTGCATTATCTTTTTGGGAACAAAACTTACAAAGAACCAGACATTAACAGGAATCACTGAGCTTGTTGTTTTTATGCTTAGAATTTTAATCTATTTTCCAGGTGATGTTTGGTACTTAAAATACCATAGCAATGAACTATTTCATTTTTCAACCTAATAAGTGACTGGGATTAGGCCAGTTCAGTTTTTCCACACTCCTCTTCTCACATTGGACTTTTTTCAGAAGCAAAAGTTTTATCAACAGTGACACATCAGAGTTTAAAATCATAAATCAAGTATTAACTATTTACAGTGGGTATGGAAAGCATTCAGACCCCTTTAAATGTTTCACTCTTTGTTTCATTGTAGCCATTTGGTAAATTTAAAAAGTTATTTTTTTTCTCATTAATGTAGACTCTGCACCCCATCTTGACTGAAAAAAGACAGAAATGTCGATTTTTTTTTTTTTTAATTTTTTTTTTTTTTTTTTGCAAATTTATTAACCCCTTTCTGCCATTGGAAGTACTATTCCGTCCATGTGTCCTGGGATTTAATTCCCATGGATGGAATAGTACGTCATAGGTGATCAGCCGCGCTCTCGGGGGGGGGGGGGAGCAGCTGATCGCGGCCTGGTGTCAACTGATTCTCCCGGCACTTTAACACTGTGATCAAGCATGATTGCAGCGTCCCGGGAGCAGGCAGAGGGGCTATCAGCTGTGACAGCCCCTCTGCCTTTGGATCGAATCGAAGACCATGCGGCAAGACGTGGGGTCCTGATCACTCCCATGACAGAGCTCAGAGACTTCCAGTCATGCGCAGTGCATGTCAGGAAGTCTCTGAGATTAGTGACAAATCCCTGCAGCTCTCTCAGCTTATGTGGCATGCAGATCTGCATGCCATAGAAGCAATCAGCCTGCACAAAATGAGTGTCCCATAGTGGGACACAGTGTAAGGTCGGGGTCTCACTAACCAACTCAAAATACGGTCAGTATTTTACATGCGTAATACGGATGAATGGCCCCTAAACAGTGCTCCGTATGTCATCCGTAATCAAGGTGTGGTCGCGTATTTTGCGCATGTCAGCATCCGTATGCAATCCGTATGGCGAGATTTTCTCGCAGGCTTGCAAAATGGACATATAATGGAGCCCTATGACAGGGTTTCTAACAGAAACCAAAGAATAGCTATAGACACATATATATGTATTCTATGTGTCTATAGCTATTCTTTCGTTTCTTTATTAAACCTGTCAGTGTGAGTTTACTGTATAGTGCACTGAATTGCCGGCTTTGCTAAAAGACAACGGGTGCGTATTTCTCGCAAGTCACATGTGTGGTCCGTGTGTAATCCGTATTTTTTGTGCACCCATAGACTTGCATTGGTGTACTACGGCCGTAGTACGCTGACAATCGCAGCATGCTGCGATTGGCACGGAGCGCAGAATACGGATGAGAAATATACGGCTGGTGCGAGGGACCCCATAGAGAATCATTGGTCCGTGTCTAATGCGTGCTTTTAGTGCCTCTCACTCGGCCGTATTCCTCGCCAGTGTGACCCCGGCCTAAGGCCGGGATCACACACGTGAGGAAAACGGTCGAGTCTCGCATGTTAATACCCGGCACTGCCGCCGACACTCAGGAGCCGAACGTTCAGCTCCATGTATTGCTATGCGGCCGCATGCTCCGATCCGAGTGCCGGCAGCAGTGCCGGGTATTAACATGCGAGACTCGGCCGTGTTTCTCGCATGTGTGATCCCGGCCTAAAAGTAAGAATGAAATTAAAAAAAAAAATAATTGTAAAAATATTTAAAAAATAATAAAAAATAAAAAAACAATATTTATTCTATCGTTAAATCAATATTTGAATTAAAAAAAAAAATCTAAGCAATAAAAGTACACATATTTAGTATCGCCGCATCTGTAATGACCTGACCTATAAAACTGTCCCACTAGTTAACCCCTTTAGTGAACGCCATTAAAAAAAATAAAAACAAGGCAAAAAAACAATGCTTTTATCATCATACCACCAAACAAAAAGAGGAATAACACACGATCAAAAAGACGGATATAAACAAACGTGGGACCGCTGAAAGTGTCATCTTGTCCTGCAAAAAACAAGCCACCACATAGCTCCGTCACTGAAAAAATAAAAAAAGTTATAGCTTTCAGAATAAAGCGAGGCAAAAATAATTATTTTTTCTATAAAAATAGTTTTTATTGTATAAAAGCGCCAAAACATAAAAAAGATATAAATGAGGTATCGCTGTCATCTTACTGACCCGAAGAATAAAACTGCTTTATCAATTTTACCACACGTGGAATGGTATAAATACCCCCCCAAAAGAAATTCATGAATTGCTGGTTTTTGTTCATTCTGCCTCCCAAAAATTAGAATAAAAAGAGATCAAAAAATGTCATGTGCCTGAAAAAGGTACCAATAAAAATGTCTACTTGTCCCGCAAAAAAAAAATCCTCAAAATATGGAAAAATTATAGCTCTAAAAATGTGGTGATGCAAAAACTATTTTTTTTTGCAATAAAAAGCGTCTTTTAGTGTGTGACAGCTGCCAAAAATAAAAACCCGCTATAGATAGTAAATCAAACCACCCTTTATCACCCCCCTAATTAGGGAAAAATAATTAAAAAAATGTATTTTTCCATTAGGGTTAGTGCTAAAGTTAGGGTTAGAGTTGGGGCTAAAGATAAGGTTAGGGTTGAGGCTAAATTTAAGGTTGGGGTTAAAGTTAGGGTTAAGGTTGGGGCTAAAGTTGGGGTTAGGGTTGGGATTAGGGATAGGTTTATGATTAGGGTTATGGTTACTGTTGGGATTAGGGTGAAGGGTGTTTTGGGGTTAGTGTTATGAATGGGTCACCGAGGAGGATGGCAGGAAAAGACTAACCCACCAGAAGACCAGAGAGGTTGGTAACTAAGCAGATTGCAGACCCCTGATCTGATCCGCACAACTAGCAGTAACCGTGGAGCGTTCCTGCGATGCCCTAGACACCTCGTCACAGCCGGAGGACTAACTAAGCCTAAAGACAGAAAGATGAAATCTAAACTGCCCCGGAGCAGATCCCCAAAGGAATAGACAGCCCCCAAACATATATTGTCGGTGAGACAAGATGAGACACAAACACAGGCAGAGAAAAGACTGAGCAAACGGTGGGGCCCAAGATATCTAGACAGGACAGGATAGAAAAGATACTGTCAGCAATCACGCACAAACTCTAGAAAAGTTCAACACTTCTGATATACAAAAAAACCTGAGATCATACGATCTCACCCCTGCTAGATCAGCACTCTGGTATAAACTGGCAGCAAGCAAAAAGATACTAACCCAGTACAAGAGAAGAGGCCATGCAACAAATTAGTATCACCACACAGGATACCAATAGGTACAAAAAATACATAAATTTTATTGTCAACAAAACCAGTAATCAACACACATTTAAAAACATTGAAAAACCCAACTAAGGGTAAGACATGAATGCTCCAACAAGTGACAAAGTAGCATATTCAATATTTAACCCCTACACCCCCAAGGGTGGTTTGCACGTTCATGACCGGGCCAATTTTTACAATTCTGACCACTGTCCCTTTATGAGGTAATAACTCTGAAACGCTTCCATCCCAGTGATTCTGACATGGTTTTCTCGTGACATATTGTACTTCATGTTAGTGGTAAAATTTCATTCAAATAACTTGCATTTATTTGTGAAAAAATGGAAATTTGGTGAAAATTTTGAAAATTTTGCAATTTTCCAACTTTTAATTTTTATGTCCATAGATCACAGAGATACGGCACACAAAAAACTTAATAAGTAACATTTCCCACATGTTTACTTTACATCAGCACAATTTTGGAACCAAATTTTTTTTTGTTAGGAAGTTATAGGGGTTAAAAATTGACCAGCGATTTCTCATTTTTGCAACACCATTTTATTTTTACGGACCACATCACATTTGAAGCCACTTTGAGGGGTCTATGTGATAGAAAATACCCAAAAGTGACACCATTCTAAAAACTGCACCCCTTAAGGTGCTCAAAACCACATTCAAGAAGTTTATTAACCCTTTAGGTGCGTCACAGGAATTTTTTGAATATTTAAAAAAAATGAACATCTAACTTTTCTTCACAAAAGAAATACTTCAGGTTCAATTTTTTTTATTTTACCAAGGGTAACAGGAGAAATTGGACTGCAAAAGTTATTGTGCAATTTGTCCTGAGTACGCTGATACCTGATATGTGGGGGGGAACAACTGTTTCGGCGCATGGCAGAGCTCAGAAGGGAAGAGCGCCGTTTGACTTTTTCAATGCAAAATTGGCTGGAATTCAGATCGGACACCACGTCACGTTTGGAGAGCCCCTGATGTACCTAAACAGTGGAAACCTCCCACAAGTGACCCCATTTTGGAAACTAGATCCCCCAAGTAACTTATCTAGATATGTGGTGAGAACTTTGAACCCACAAGGGCTTCACAGAAGCTAACAACGTACAGCGGTACAATTAAAAAATCATATTTTTTCCACAAAAATGATCTTTTCACCCCCAATTTTTATTTTCCCAAGGGTAACAGGACCCTAAAAGTTATTGTGCAATTTGTCCTGAGTACGCTTATACCCCACATGTGGAGGTAAACCACTATTTGGGTGCATGGCAGAGCTCGGAAGGGGAGCAGCGCCATTTGACGTTTTTGGCTGGAATTGAGATCTGACACCATGTCGCGTTTGGAAAGCCCCTGATGTACCAAAACAGTGGAAACCCCCCACAAACGACACCATTTTGGAAACTATACCCCCAAGGAACTTATCTAGATGTGTGGTGAGCACTTTGACCCCTCCAGTGCTTCACAGAAGTTTATAACGCCCAGGTGTGAAAATAAAACATTTGCATTTTTTCCACAAACATGATCTTTTAGTCACCAATTTTTTTAATTTCCAAGTGTTCCAGGAGAAATTGGACCCCAAAAGTTGTTGTACAATTTGTCCTGAGTACGCTGATACCCCATATGTGGGAGAAAACTACTGTATGAGCACATGTTGGGGCTCGGAAGGGAAGTAGTGACGTTTTGGAATGCAGACTTTGATGGAATGGTCTGCGGGTGTCATGTTGCCTTTGGAGAGCCCCTAATGTACCTAAACAGTGGAAACCCCCCACAAATAACTCCATTTTGGAAACTAGACCCCCTAAGGAACTTATCTAGATGTGTGGTGAGCACTTTGAACCCCCAAGGGCTTCACAGAAGTTTATAATGCCCGGGCATGAAAATAAAAAAATCATATTTTTTCCACAAACATGATCAATTAGTCCCCAATTTTTTTATTTTCCCAAGGGTAACAGGAGAAATTGGACCCCAAAAGTTGTTGTCCAAATTGTCCTGAGTACACTGATACCCCATATGTGGGAGAAAACTATTGTATGGGCACACATCGGGGCTTGGAAGGGAAGTAGTGACGTTTTGGAATGCAGACTTTGATGGAATGGTCTGCAGGTGTCATGAGCGTTTGGAGAGCCCCTGATGTACCTAAACTATTGAAACTCCCCACAAGTGACCCCATTTTGGACACTAGACCCCCCACGGAACTTATCTAGGTGTGTGGTGAGCATTTTGAACCCCCAAGTGCTTCACAGAAGTTTATAACGCCCGGGCATGAAAATAAAAAAATCATTTTTTTCCACAAAAATGATATTTTTGCCCCCAATTTTTTATTTTCCTAACAGTAACAGGAGAAATTGGACCCCAAAAGTTGTTTTGCAATTTGTCCTGAGTAGGCTGATACCCTACATGTGGGGGTAAAACACTGTTTGGGCGCATGGCAGAGCTTGGAAGGGAAGGAGCACCATTTGACTTTTTCAACTCAGAATTGGCTGGAATTGAGATCAGACGCCATGTTGCATTTGGAGAGCACCTGATGTGCCCAAACAGTGGAAACCCCCAATTCTAACTCCAACCGTAACGCCAACACACCCCTAACCCTAATCTCAGCCCTAACCCTAGCCCTATCCCTGGCCCTAACCCTAGCCCTAACCCTAACCCTAATGGGAAAATGGAAATAAATACATTTTCTTTTAATTTTATTATTTTTCCCTTACTAAGGGGGTGATAACGGGGGGTTTGATTTACTATTTATGGTGGTTTTTATATTTGGCAGCTGTCACACGCTAAAAGACGCTTTTTATTGTAAAAATAGTTTTTGCATCACCACATATTGAGAGCTATAATTTTTCCATATTTTGACCCACCGAGTCATGTGAGGTCTTATTTCTTGCGGGACGAGTTGTCGTTTTTATTGGTACCATTTTTGGGCACGTGACATTTTTTGATCGCTTTTTATTCCAATTTTTGGGATGCACAATGAACAAAAACCAGCGTTTCATGAATTTCTTTTGGGGGGGTGCGTTTACACCATTCCGCGTGCGGTAAAACTGATAAAGTGATTTTATTCTTCGGGTCAGTACGGTTACAGCGATACCTCATTTAGGTCTTTTTTTATGTTTTGTCGGTTTTATGCAATGAAAACTCTTTTATATAAAAAATATTTATTTTTGCATCGCTTTATTCTGTGAGCTATAACTTTATTTTTTCGCTGATGATGCTGTGTTGTGGCTCATTTTTTGCGGGACAAGATGACGTTTTCAGCGGTACCATGGATATTTATATGCGTCTTTTTGATCGCGCGTTAATGCACTTTTTGTTTGGAGGTGTGAAAGTAAATCATTATTTTTTGCTTCGTTTTTTATTTTCATTTTTTAACGGGTTCACTAAAGGGGTTAACTAATGGGACATTTTTATAGGGCAGGTCGTTACGGACGTGGCGATACCTAATATGTGTACTTTTATTGGTTTTTTTTATTTCCAAAAAATGGATTTATTGGGGAAATTGTTTTTTTTTTTCTAATTTATTTGGCGATTTTTTAAAAATTATTTTAACACTTTTTTTTAACTTTATTACATAGTCCCAGGTGGGACATCACTGTCCTGTGACAGATTGCTGATCTGTCACATCACAGATCACTGTGACAGATCAGCGATCTGTCACAGGCACTGCTGCAGACTACCTCATGCCTGCGCTTTGCAGGCACTGAGGAAGCCGGCTCCCTGCAGGCCCCCAAAGGCCCCCATCGCCATCTTGGATTTGGGGGCCTGCAGGGAAGGAGCCACCCGCAGCAGCGCTGCACATTGCGCTGCCGTGGGGGGCTCAGGGAAGCACGGAGGGAGCCCCCTCCCTGCCGATGCTTCCATTTAACCCCCGGTACACCGCGATCATGTTTGATCGCGGTGTGCAAGGGGTTAACGTGTCGGGGTAGGTCCGTGACCGCCCCTGACACATTGTGCCAGGTGTCAGCTGTGATAATTAGCTGACACCCGGCCGCGATCAGTGGCGCTCACCACGTGGGCGCTGCTTATCGCTGAGACGTACTATCCCGTCCATGGGCATAGGGTCCCGGGTCCCATGGACGGGATAGTGCGTCTGATGTCAGGAAGGTGTTAATAGTATAGCACCTGACTGCTGATAATTAGTATAACACAAAGAAGGATATCACAAAATCATGCTGCCAGCATAATACCATCAATAGGTGACTGTGGGAAAGTACAACCCCTAATTAACAGAGATATATGCACAGAAAATGGAGCCTGGCAAACACCATATGTGATGCACATTAGGCCCAAAGGGCAAAGTAACAGCTATGCATAATGAAGGAACAATAATCCTGAATGGGGTTTTAGCAAGCTGAATATACATCACCCTACAAAGGTCAAGACAGAAAAGCCAGTCAGTCGCCCCGTAATCTAATCACTGCTGCTATTTAGATTACGGGGCGACTGACTGGCTTTTCTGTCTTGACCTTTGTAGGGTGATGTATTCAGCTTGCTAAAACCCCACTGAGGATTATTGTTCCTTCATTATGCATAGCTGTTACTTTGCCCTTTGGGCCTAATGTGCATCACATATGGTGTTTGCCAGGCTCTATTTTCTGTGCATATATCTCTGTTAATTAGGGGTTGTGCTTTCCCACAGTCACCTATTGATGGTATTATGCTGGCTGCATGATTTTGTGATATCCTTCTTTGTGTAATATTAATTATCAGCGGTCAGGTGCTACACTATTAAATATTGAATATGCTACTTTGTCACTTGTTGGAGCATTCATGTCTTACCCTTAGTTGGGTTTTTAAATGTTTTTAAATGTGTGTTGATTACTGGTTTTCTTGACAATAAAATTTACATATTTTTTGTACCTATTGGTATCCTGTGTGTTGATCCTAATTTGTTGCATGGCCTCTTCTCTTGTACTGGATTTCTTCACATGTCATGCATTTAAGTGATCCCCCAGTGATTATATATTTCATTTAATATTGTTGTGATGGTGCCAACTTGATCCTCTTCTACAAAAAGATACTAACATAACAGGGGACTGAACAAGCTGCAACATATGAAGCAGCGTCCAGCGCTGCCCGCAGCAGGGAGCAGGGTGAACCCTAGCAGCAAAACAGAAAGCAAAAAAGACACAACCAGATTAAATGCAAAGGATTAGCAAAAGAATCACTTAGCTGAACCATGCAGATCAGGCAGGGGACAAAAGAGCTCCAAATGCACACTGAGGAAATCACCAGCAACCTCCAAGAGCAGCCAGCTCAATTATATGCTCCCAGCCAGTAATCCCAGGTTTCCAATTATGGTCATCAGGTGGGGAACTTCCATCCACCTGACCAGCTCCACTACTCTCAGCAACCACCAGAGGGAGCAAAGGGAGCTTCGGCTCAGAACTCCGAGCAAGAGAATTCACAACTGGTTAGGGTTGGAGTTAGAATTGGGAGGTTTCCACTGTTTAGGCACATCAGTGGCTCTCCAAACGTGACATATGTCTGATCTCAATTCCAGCAAATTCTGTGTTGTAAAAGTCAAATGGTACTCCTTCCCTTCTGAGCTCTGCCATGCGCCCAAACAGTGGTTTACCCCCACATATGGGATATAAACATACTCAGGACAAATAGTATAGCAACTTTTGGGTCCAATTTCTCCTGTTACCCTTTGCAAAATAAAAAATTTGGGGGCAAAAAGATCATTTTTGTGAAAAAAATAAGATGTTTTAATTTTACAGCTCTACATTATAAACTTCTGTGAAGCACTTGGGGGTTCAATGTGCTCACCACACATCTAGATAAGTTTCTTAGGGTGTATACTTTCCAAAACGGTGTCACTTTTGGAAGGTTTCCACTGTTTAGGTGCATCAGGAGCTCTCCACACGCAACATGGCGTCCGATCTCAATTCCAGCCAATTTTGCATTGAAAAGTCAAATGGCGCTCCTTCCTTTCCTAGCTCTGCCATGCTTCCAAACAGTGGTTTGCCTGCATATATGGGGTATCAGGGCACTCAGGACAAACTGTACAACAACGTTTGGGGTCCAATTTCTCCTGTCACCCTTGGTAAAATAAAACAAATTGGATCTGAAGTAAAGTTTTTGTGAAAAAAAGGTAAATGTTAATTTTTTTAAACATTCCAAAAATTCCTGTGAAGCAAGCACCTGAAGGGTTAATAAACTTCTTGAATGTGGTTTTGAGCACCTTCAGGGGTGCAGTTTTTAGAATGGTGTCACTTTTGGGTATTTTCTATCATATAGACCTCTTAAAGTGACTTCAAATGTGATGTGGTCCCAAAAAATTAAATGGTGTTGTAAAAATGAGAAATCGCTGGTCAAATTTTAACCCTTATAACTTACTAACAAAAAAGTAGACATGTGGGAAATGTTAATTATTAATTATTTTGTGTGACATTTCTGTTTTAAGGGCATGAAAATTCAAAGTAGGAAGATTGCAAAATTTTCACCAAATTTCAGGTTTTTTTTCACAAATAAATGCATTTTTTGGTGCAGATTTTCCCCGCTCCTTATTGTGGAGTATCCTTTCTCCACTCATAATCAAAATTAAGGTTAACCCCTTTCTGATATCAGATGTAATATTTCATCCATGTGACCAGGGCCTATCTGACCATGCATGGAATATTACGCCATTGCGATGAGTCGCGCACACAGGTGCACAGGCAATCGCCTCCAGGTGTCAGCTGATTCTGACAACTGACTCCAGGCATTCAGTGCCAGGAGCAGTCACAGACCACTCCCGGCACTTTAACCCCCAAAATGCTGTGATCGAAGATGATTGCGTCAGTCCGGAAGCCAACAGAGGACTGACAGCCCCTTTGCCTTTGGATCGGAGAGCCCATGTCGTGGCGTGGGGTCCTGATCATTGCATGGTGACCCGATGTTGTCATGACAACATCTGGGTCACCAGAGAGAGGAAACCTGTTGATTATGCACAGCGCATGATCAGCAAGTCTCTCTGTCAGTGCAGTGCTGTCAACTTCTATGGCATTCAGATTCTGCTACATCTGCATGCTATAGAAGCAATCAGCCTGCAAAGAATGATTGTCCCATAGTGGTACTAAGTAAAAAAGTTAGAAAAAAGTAAAAAAAAAAATAATTGTAGAAATATTGTAAAAAAATCAAAAATAATTGTAAAAAAATCAAAAATTATAAAAAAATCAATATATTCTATCACTAAATAAATATTTGAATAAAAAATGTAAACAATAAAAGTACACATATTTGGTATTGCTGCGTCTGCAACAACCTGACCTATAAAACTGTAGTACTAGTTAACCCCTTTAGTGAACACCATAAAAAAAGCAATGCAAAAAACAATGGTTTATCATCACACCGCCGAACAAAAAGTGGAATAACACAATCAAAAAGATGGATATAAATAAGCATGGTACCACTGAAAACGTCATCTTGTCCCGCAAAAAACAAGCTGCCAAACAGCTCCATCAGCAGAAAAATAAAAGTTATCACTCTCAGAATAAAGCAATGCAAAACTAATTATTTTTTCTATAAAATAGCTTTTATTGTATAAAAGCGCAAAAGCATAAAAAATATAAATGAGGTATCACTGTAATCATACTGACCCGAAGACTAAAACCGCTTTATCAATGCTACCACACACCGAACGGTATGAACACCCCTCAAAAGAAATTCAGGAATTGCTGGTTTTTAATCATTCTGTCTCCAAAAAATTGGAATAGAAAGAGATCAAAAAATGTCATGTGCCCGGAAAAAGTACCAATAAAAACGTCAAATCATCCAGCAAAAAACAAGACCTCACATGACACTGTGAGTCAAAATATGGAAAAATTATAGCCCTCAAAATGTGGTGATGCAAAAACTATTTTTGCAATAAAAAGCATCATTTAGTGTGTGACAGCAGTCAAACATAGGAACTCGCTATAAGGTCTCTTTCACACATCCTGATATTTCCAGTACCAGAGATGTCGGTGTCCATGTGTGTAATAATTGCGGCACACGCGTGGCATCCATGTGCCGCATCAGTACCACACAGACAGGTGCCAGAGAAGAAGCCTTACAGTAAGCGCTGAACACTGCTCTCATCATTCTTTCCTGCTCTGCTGGCAATCGGCGTGAGCAGGGGAGAATGATGAGAGTTACATTTAAGTGATAAAAGAGACAGTAGGCGGTGGCCGATGAGACTATTACTCCCATCAGCCTTCCCCTGCTGCTGCTAATAACAGTGATTGCAGGAGTGGCTATAAATAAAATACCGTATATACTCGCGTATAAGCTGAGATTTTCAGTCCATTTTTTGGGGCTGAAAGTCCCCCTCTCGGCTTATACGCGAGTCATACACCGGGGGGTGGGCGGGGGAGGAGGATCAGGGGTGTCAGAGACCATACTCACCTCTCCTGGCACTTCTCTGCGTCTCCCTCTGCCGTCTGCTTCCTGCATTCAGCGGTCACGTGGTACCGCTCATTAAACTCATGAATATGCGCATATTGAATATTCCTGAATGCAGGAGGCAGACGGCAGAGGGAGAAGCAGGGGCTGCCACTGCAGAGAAGACCTTTCGCTAGGAGGGGTGAGTATGACAGGGGCAGAGTGATATTCACCTGTCACCGTTCCAAGCCGTGCACTGCTGTGTCTCGGGTCCTCCTGCTGTGACGGCAGAGGGCGCGATGACGTAGTCAGTGCACGTCCTCTGCTGTCAATGCAGAGATCCGGGAGACACAGTGATGCATGGCTTGGAACAGGACAGGTGAATATCGCCACTGCCAGGGGCTCAGGACACCGGCACCTGGCCCCCAGCGACGGAGAGGTGTCTATGTCATTTTTTTTTACTGCAGCTGCAAATAAGGGGTATATATGGAGCATCTTATGGGGCAGCATTAACCCTTGTGGAGCAGCATATGGGGGGTATTTATGGGGCAGCATTAACCCCTGTGGAGCAGCATATGGGGGGTATTTATGAGGCAGCATTAAGCCTTGTAGAGCAGCATATGGGGGTATTTATGGGGCAGCATTAACCCTTGTGGAGCAGCATATGGGGGGTATTTATGGAGCAGCATTAACCCTTGTGGAGCAGCATATGGGGAGTATTTATGGGGCAGCATTAACCCTTGTGGAGCAGCATATAGGGGTATTTATGGGGCAGCATTAACCCTTGTGGAGCAGCATATGGAGGGTATTTATGGAGGATCTTCTTGGGCCAGCATTAACCCTTGTGCAGCAGCATATGGGGGGGTTTATCTATGGAGCATCTTCTTGGACCACCTGTGAAGAACAGCCCACCGCCGTTCGTCTACTTACGGGCGACACTAACGGGGGTCCCGCTGCCACCAAAACGCGACGGACAGCGGACCCTGTGTCACCACTATGTCACAATCCCACCACTGACACGGGTGGATCAGCGGACGGAGGGACGTGGCACAATGCCGGCACACGGCTATCACAGGCGCAGTGGGGCTTATCTTAGTTATCCCAACACTGGCACCATGTGACCAAAAAATATCCAGCAAGCTAATCTCGCTCTACAATTTGCCGCAGGGGGAGTTTAATTTGGATGCCCCACCACTGCTATCAATCTTCCAAGTACTGCGGGGATTTATGTATATCCCACTTTCTCAGTTCCACTTTGGAACTCGCAGCTCTCCGGCGCCCCCCTTACCCTCAGGTCAGTCAGGGAACTGCACCTAGGATAATTAGTCGCCGGACGGGCTGCCTGTTGTGAACCGGCAATTAGGCTTCTGCAGTAAGGGAATTATCAATGCTGTGGCTGAAGCCCCTTACTCAGCAATATAAGACCCTTCTAGACTGCCAGCAAGCCGTAATAGCCGTACACAACGCGCTGCCACCAGTCACGGTTACTTAATTCACAGTGTTAAATTAAGAGGGTCCGTGGCAAACCCCTTGAATTAGTAGCGATTATCTATCAAAGGCGTATAGTTCGAGTCTTAGAGCATGGAGACAGATCTAAATAATTATTTCATTTATTTTCCGAAAGAGGACAGTGATTACAGATAAAAGTTGCTATAAAATTGAGACATAAAATATGTACAGTACAGGTATCAAATAAAAGTGGAGAAAACAAAGAGATTACACTCACAGTTCCATATTGTTCCTTAGGCAGACCATGCGGCTTTAAGGGGGGAGGAGCCACACGTCTCCACTCATCTGGAGTTCTTGTCAGCACGGATTCTGCAGCTGTTCTGAGCTGGTTTGCCCAGGAAATGCCTTATAGACTTTCCTATGTGACATCACGGAGAGGTGCATTCTGGGTTGATCCCACCTCTCTTATCCAAGTTATGTTTTGGCTACAAAACTTAGATTAGCTATAACTTTATGGGAGAAGCTGGTATGGACTCATCAGTGGTATCATGTTTCCCAGCGTAATGAGCCCATCAAGAAAACATCAAACATCTATGCGATATGACCGTCCATTTGGGCGCAAATCATATCTCAGGTTCTGGACATCCGAGAGTTTTGCAACAGGCACCACAGCGAAGCTGGGTCTGCTCGGATCGCAGAAATATGATTTTTATATCTCTACTTGGTATGGTTTTCGCAGGGCAGGCTCTTATAGTTTTATTCAAACCTCTTTGTTTCAAACAAAGAACCATCCCGCACTTTTTTCTCTCAGCTGTGGAGAGGAAACAAATGGTTGTAACAGCAGGGGGTCTCCTATTACTAGTGCGAACACAGGCTGTAGAGGAGGGGGGTGGCACTGCTCTGTGTGTGTGTGAAGGGAGGAGGGGTGAAGCTGCAGAGCTAGCAGCCTGGATTGTCATATGTGCCGGATCTTTCTGGAAAGTTACAACAGAAAACATCATATTTTGTAGACAAAACCCCATACCTCACAGACATTGTACATCACACCTCCCCCCTTAAGAGGGCGCTAAGGAGGCATTACCTCTCGGTAATCGGCCATGCGCACCTCAGCGGGTTCGCCCCGGCGGGACAACCCATCGGCATTGCCGTTTTCACTGCCCTTCCTGTGTTTTACAGTAAAATCGTACTGTTGAAGGGCAAGGCTCCAGCGGAGCAATCTTCCATTGGTTCCCGACACGGTGTGCAACCAGCTCAGTGGGTTGTGGTCGGTTACCACCGTGAAGGCGCGCCCATACAGGTAGGGCTGCAAACGCTGCAGTGCCCACACCATGGCCAGACACTCCTTCTCGATGGTCGAGTATGCCACTTCCCTCGGCAAAAGTTTCCGGCTCAGGTACAACACGGGGTGCTCTTGGTCCCCCGAGTCGACCTGGCTAAGCACAGCACCGAGGCCAAACTCGCTGGCGTCGGTCTGTACCAGAAACGGGCGACTGCTGTCGACTGCTCTCAACACTGGAGAGTTGCACAGGGCTGCTTTCAAAGCTTGGAAAGCCGCCTCACAGTCATCTGTCCAGTTGACTGTTTGGGGTAGCCTCTGCTTGGTGAGGTCAGTCAAGGGTTTGGCAAGGGCGCTATAGTCCTGTACGAACCGCCTATAGTACCCTGCAGTGCCCAAGAAGGACTTCACCTGTTTCTTGGTCCTGGGGGTGGGCCAGGACACGATTGCGTCCACTTTTTCTGGCTCCGGACTCATGGAACCCCCGCCTACCCGGTGCCCCAGGTAGTGGACCTCGCGCATGCCTATCTGGCACTTCCCCGGCTTGATGGTCAGGCCTGCCTGGTGAAGACGCTTGAGCACCTCCTGGAGGTGCTGAAGGTGTTCCTCCCAGGTGGAACTGAAGACGGCAATATCGTCTAAGTACGCCACTGCGTACTCCTCCAGTCCCCGAAGCAGGTGGTTGACCATCCGCTGGAAAGTGGCAGGGGCATTCTTCATGCCGAAGGGCATGACCGTGGACTCGTACAGTCCAAAGGGGGTGATAAAGGCGGATTTCTCCTGCGCCTCAGGGCTCAGGGGAATCTGCCAGTATCCCCGACTCAAATCCATGATGGATATGTAGTTGGCGTTTGTCAACCGCTCGAGCAGATCCTCGATGCGCGGCATTGGGTGGGCATCAGGGGTTGTGATGGCGTTGAGCCCCCTGTAGTCCACGCAGAACCTGGTGGTTCGATCCTTTTTAGGCACGAGGACTACAGGTGAAGCCCACGCGCTTTTTGACCGTCGAATCACTCCCAGCCTTAACATCTCATCGACCTCTTGGCGCATGACTTGTTGCACCGTTTCAGAGATCCGATAAGGTGTTCGCCGTAATGGGGCGTGATTCCCGGTGTCCACCTCATGAACCGCTAACTCCGTCCTCCCAGGACGGTTGGTGAACACGGGCCGGAAGAGTTCCAGGGTGGCCATCAACTGCAACCGCTGGGACACGGTGAGCGAACCACTTATCTCCATGTCCTCAATGGACCCATTGGCCTTGGCCTGGGCCAGCATGTCCAGGAGGGAATCTTCCTCCCCATCCTCTGGCAGATTGCAGACCGGTAGGACGCAAGCTTCACGTTCGTAGTGCGCCTTCAGCATGTTGACGTGAAAGGCCTTGCGCCTACCCCGAGCATGGTCAAGCGTGACCACGTAGGTGACCGGGTTGAGCTGTTGGTGGACGACGTACGGGCCTTCCCAGGCTGCCTGAAGCTTATCCGTTGGTACAGGGACCAGCGCCCACACCTTTTGACCCACCTGGTAGGTCCGCTCCCGGGCGTTCTGGTCGTACCAGTGCTTCTGGTCAGCCTGAGCCTGCGTCATGTTGTCATGCACCAACTGCGTCAAGGTCTGCATCTTGTCACGGAAGCGCATGACATAATCCACGATGGACACTTCTGTGGGGTTTGGCTCATCTTCCCAGGATTCTCTTATCAACCCAAGGGGTCCCCGGACTCGCCTGCCATACAGGAGCTCGAAGGGGGAGAACCCGGTCGAGGCCTGCGGAACTTCTCTGTAAGCGAACAGCAGGTGTGGGAGGTACCGCTCCCAGTCGCGCCCTTGGGTCTCAACCAGTATGCGGAGCATCTGTTTGAGGGTACCGTTGAAGCGTTCACACAAACCATTAGTCTGTGGGTGATACGGACTCGATACCAGGTGCGTCACCTGCATTTTCTCACAGAGAGCCTCCATTAGGCGAGACATGAATTGGGGCCCTTGATCGGTAAGCATCTCCCTGGGAAATCCTACCCTTGAAAAGATGGTCACCAGTGCGTCAGCCACCTTATCTGCCCTGGTTGAAGACAGAGCTACTGCCTCTGGGTACCGGGTAGCGTAGTCTACCACGGTGAGAATGTATCGCTTTCCGGAGCTGCTGGGGACAGACAGCGGTCCTACAATGTCCACCGCGATTCTCTGGAAAGGCTCCTCTATCACCGGCAAAGGAATAAGGGGAGCCTTAAGAGCAGGCCCCGCCTTACCCACTTTTTGACAGGTGGCACAGGAGCGGCAGTAGTGTGTTACATCTGTCCCCATCTTGGGCCAATAGAAGTGTTGAGACAGCCGTGCCTTTGTTTTGCTGATCCCCAAGTGTCCAGCGAGTGGAATCTCATGGGCAATCCGCAACAACTCAGTTCTGAACTGATAGGGGACGACCAGCTGTCTTTCCCTCAACCACTCCTTTTTAGGATCTCCGGGTACTGTCTCCCGGTACAACCTTCCTCGTTCCCAGAACACCCTCTCCTTATCAGACTTGGAGGTGGGCGTCTCGGCGAGACCTCTCAATTTCTCCAGGCTGGCATCTGAGTGCAGAGCAGCCTGGAACTCCATGCTGGAGGCTGCCAGAAGTGACGTCAGGGTCCCCTCTTTACTGGGACCCTCTGGAACCGGCTCTGGGTTCACCTCTGGTTCAGTCTCTCCTGTAGCAGCAGAGGGTCCAGAAGACAGTGCGTTACCTGCGATCTGGGCACTCTGACTGCGTGTGACAGCTGCTATGTATGCTGTCTCCCTGGGGATTTCTGCAGACCCACCAGCTGGTGCTGCCCTGGGCTCTACCTCCCCATCCACCCCCAACACTTTAGGAGCAGTGCTACTTATGGGCCAGTTACCTTCCTCGGTGGCACTGGTCAGCTGCATGGCATTACCTTCCTCATGGTCCCCATGCACCTCCCCATTTCCTTGAGCACCGTTGCTTACTCCTGCCAGGGGTTCCTCAGCCGTCTCACTCCGCAGAGTGACGGGGCTGAGCACTTCGGTACCTGTGGACACATCTACCGCTTCAAAGAAAGGGTTAACGGGTTCAGTCGGCACAGATACATCAACATCATCATCATCCTTCCTAGGAGAAGAATGGTTATCAGTTTGCTTTGGTACATTCACATCAGCATCAGCATCGTACCTGGGGAAAGAATGGTTGTTAGTTGCATCATTACTCATCAAGGCATTAGCAGGTAACACATTCAGTTTCCCATCATCAACATCATCAGGGTTAACGTTACCCTTATTATCAGTTTGGGGAAGGGTGTCAGGGACATAGTATGCAACCATCCTCCCCAAGTCAGTCCCCAATAAAACATCAGTGGGCAAATTTTCAGACACTCCCACCTCCCTCAACCCGCTCCCGGCACCCCAATCAAGAAAAACTCGTGCCACTGGCAAGGGACAACGGGTGCCTCCAATCCCGGTGACAGTCAGGGTTTTCCCCTCAACAAACTCTTCAGGGGCCGCCAGTCCAGGACGGATGAGGGTTCGTTCAGCCCCGGTGTCCTTGAGGCCTGTAGCAAGACGGGCCCCCACCTGAACAGGTTGAACGTTGTCGTCAGCCCTCCCAACCACACCTCCCACCAAAAGAACAGAGGCGTTGGGCCCGGGGGCCTTGGCTGGGGGGTTCTTCGGCCTATCCGGACAGGTGTAAGAGAAGTGACCAGGCCGCTTGCAGTGGTGACACAGGCGACTGTCAGTAGCCGGCCTGTTGTTGGCAACAGGGACAGGGCCTCCGGAGGGACGGCTAGCTGGGGCATTGGGGTTGGTTGCTGGCTTACCCCCTTTCCAGCTGGTGGCGACTGGCCTCCGCGTCTCGGGCTTCCGGTTGGCCTCGTGGTTGTCGGCGATCTGCGCCGCTTTGTCCGCGTTCGTTGGTTCGCGGTCCAGGATGAACTGTCGGACCTCAGCTGGGCAGAGATGCAGGAACTGGTCTTTGATCATCAGGTCCCGTAGCTGCTCAAAGGTTTCAACGGACAGTCCATGGATCCACTGGTCAAAGTGGGTCCTGAGTCCTTGCACCACATCACTGTAGCTATCGTGTGGGCCACGTTGGAGGTGTCGGAACTTCTTTCGGTATACCTCAGGTGTCAGCCGGTATTTGGCGATCAGTGCCTGCTTTATGGCGTCATAGTCGTCATCGGCTTCTGGCGGAAGAGAAGCAAATGCCTCCAGGGCTTTGCCTTTTAGCCCTGGGGTCAAGTACCTTGCCCATTGGTCTCTAGGCAGCTGGTACTGTCTGCAGGCTTTCTCAAAGGCTCGCAGAAATGTGTCCAAGTCCCCATCCTTTTCCATCACGGGAAAATGCTCTGGCCGGGGTTTAGGAGTCTGGACGCTGCTGGGCTCACTGCTTCGGGCTGTGGGGGCATTCCCACCCCGCTGGAGCACCTCCAGTTCATGGGCCCTCTGCGCCTCCCTCTCGGCTCGCTGCTCTGCTCTCTCAGCCTCCGCTCGGCGCTCAGCTCTCTCAGCCTGGGCTTGACGCTCGGCTTGGGCCTCCTGCCGATATTGCTGGATCAGCCTCACCCGCCCATCACTGTCTTCGGCGGGGAGTGCGTCCAAGGCCATTTGCAGATAGGGGTCCACCCCGTCCTGGTTGAATGTGGGGCCAGCGCTCAGGAGTGGAGCCTCTGCTGCAGCCCCATTGCCACTTGGGCCAACTTCTGCGCTCGCTGGATTCTGGTCGTTGTCCAGCTGCACTAGAGCCGCGATCATTTGAGCTCTGTTTTTGTTCGTGGCGTCAAGGCCTTGGTACGTGCATAACCCAGCAAGAACTTCCTTTGTCTGCCGGTTGTACCAAGGTTCTCCTTTTGCCGCCATGGTTGCCAAATAAAAGATAGAAAAAGAAAAACGAAGAAATGGGAGGGAATACTTGTATGTACACACAAATGTCTCAGAACTAGTAACCACTGAGTCTGTTCTCCAAAACCTATGATGCAGGATTCCCGCAGGAACCGTGCAGGTTTTTAGTGAGAGGAATGATTGCTCAAACCAAATCACTAATGCTCTAGGATTATCCCACCGCTCTGCCACCAATATGTGAAGAACAGCCCACCGCCGTTCGTCTACTTACGGGCGACACTAACGGGGGTCCCGCTGCCACCAAAACGCGACGGACAGCGGACCCTGTGTCACCACTATGTCACAATCCCACCACTGACACGGGTGGATCAGCGGACGGAGGGACGTGGCACAATGCCGGCACACGGCTATCACAGGCGCAGTGGGGCTTATCTTAGTTATCCCAACACTGGCACCATGTGACCAAAAAATATCCAGCAAGCTAATCTCGCTCTACAATTTGCCGCAGGGGGAGTTTAATTTGGATGCCCCACCACTGCTATCAATCTTCCAAGTACTGCGGGGATTTATGTATATCCCACTTTCTCAGTTCCACTTTGGAACTCGCAGCTCTCCGGCGCCCCCCTTACCCTCAGGTCAGTCAGGGAACTGCACCTAGGATAATTAGTCGCCGGACGGGCTGCCTGTTGTGAACCGGCAATTAGGCTTCTGCAGTAAGGGAATTATCAATGCTGTGGCTGAAGCCCCTTACTCAGCAATATAAGACCCTTCTAGACTGCCAGCAAGCCGTAATAGCCGTACACAACGCGCTGCCACCAGTCACGGTTACTTAATTCACAGTGTTAAATTAAGAGGGTCCGTGGCAAACCCCTTGAATTAGTAGCGATTATCTATCAAAGGCGTATAGTTCGAGTCTTAGAGCATGGAGACAGATCTAAATAATTATTTCATTTATTTTCCGAAAGAGGACAGTGATTACAGATAAAAGTTGCTATAAAATTGAGACATAAAATATGTACAGTACAGGTATCAAATAAAAGTGGAGAAAACAAAGAGATTACACTCACAGTTCCATATTGTTCCTTAGGCAGACCATGCGGCTTTAAGGGGGGAGGAGCCACACGTCTCCACTCATCTGGAGTTCTTGTCAGCACGGATTCTGCAGCTGTTCTGAGCTGGTTTGCCCAGGAAATGCCTTATAGACTTTCCTATGTGACATCACGGAGAGGTGCATTCTGGGTTGATCCCACCTCTCTTATCCAAGTTATGTTTTGGCTACAAAACTTAGATTAGCTATAACTTTATGGGAGAAGCTGGTATGGACTCATCAGTGGTATCATGTTTCCCAGCGTAATGAGCCCATCAAGAAAACATCAAACATCTATGCGATATGACCGTCCATTTGGGCGCAAATCATATCTCAGGTTCTGGACATCCGAGAGTTTTGCAACAGGCACCACAGCGAAGCTGGGTCTGCTCGGATCGCAGAAATATGATTTTTATATCTCTACTTGGTATGGTTTTCGCAGGGCAGGCTCTTATAGTTTTATTCAAACCTCTTTGTTTCAAACAAAGAACCATCCCGCACTTTTTTCTCTCAGCTGTGGAGAGGAAACAAATGGTTGTAACAGCAGGGGGTCTCCTATTACTAGTGCGAACACAGGCTGTAGAGGAGGGGGGTGGCACTGCTCTGTGTGTGTGTGAAGGGAGGAGGGGTGAAGCTGCAGAGCTAGCAGCCTGGATTGTCATATGTGCCGGATCTTTCTGGAAAGTTACAACAGAAAACATCATATTTTGTAGACAAAACCCCATACCTCACAGACATTGTACATCACACCACCATTTAACCCTAGGCTTATATGCGAGTCAATAAGTTTTCCCAGTTTTTTGTGGCAATATTAGGGGGGTCGGCTTATACCCGGGTCGGCTTATACACGAGTATATACGGTAAATGAATGAAAAAAATGGTGTGGGTTCCTCTGTATTTTCTATAACCAACCAGGCAAAACTCACAGCTAGGGGCTGCAACCCTCAGCTGTCATCTTCAGCAAGGCTGTTTATCATGAATTGAGGGGTCCCCATGCTGAAGAGGTTAAATGAAGTCCATAGTTGACTTTAATGCTGGATTTACATGCGTAGATTTCTGCATGAATTAATTGAATGTACAATATAGCATGTTGGTGGCATTTGGGTGTTTTTTGTACATTTGGCATAAAGCGTTGTATATTTGTTTTCTTATATGGAAATTCAAATATTTTGTGCATTTTTTGTTCGTGATACATGGGCTATATTTCTATGTCATTGTCACACTTTTTTGCTGGTATTGGGCAATATCAGTGGAATAATAAAGGAAATATGTCTGTGTTTTTACAATTTTTTTACTTTTATTTTTTTTACCACAAATGGCCACTAAAATACATTTAAAATCTGATCCATTTTCTGTAATAATTGTTTAATTTTATCATATCAGATTCTAAATTTTTGAAGGAGATGGAGCTAATAACAGCAATTTGGTTTGCCAGAGGGTTTTCTAAAATTATTTTTACCAATTTTTATTTTTTCATTTTTTTCAAATGTTGTGCCCCCCATAAAGTAATAAAAGACCTTAAGGGGGCATGTGAATGATTTTTTAAATTTATTTAATTTCTCCTGTAACTGTGGCTAGTATGTTAACCAAACCTTACATAAAATATCCAGATTACAATTATTCAATAAATAATATATTTGTGTACGTTTTCCAGCCACATGACATCTCTCAAGGACTATGGCAGCATTTACATTATCGCTATACTTATCTTCACACCATAATGCTTCATTGAGTATTAAATATTAGTAATAGTTTGCCCATAAGATGCCAATCCAGTATTATCAGGAACATCAAATATGGACATTTCAGGGAGCATGCCCCCTTCTTCAGGCATGCATTGTGTATCACTTCTGTGGGATTTATACTACTTTAATTAGGGACGCAAAACACGTGATCTTTTTTCCTAAATAAATACACCAACTTGAACAACAAAACATTATAAGTAAAATTTTAAAAATACATAGAATCATAAAATTTTAGAGCTGGAAGGGACCTCCAGGGTCATCGTATCCAACCCCCTGCTCAATATAGCAGTGAATTCACTAAACCATCCCAGACAGATGTCTGTCCAGCCTCTATTTGAAGACTTCTATTGAAGGAGAACTCGCCACCTCTCGTGGCAGTCTGTTCCACTCATGGATTACCTTTACTGTCAAAAACTTTCATAATATCTAATCTGTATCTTCTCCCTTTCGGTTTCATTCCATTGCTCCTTGTGTTTCCATGTTTCCAAATGAGAATAAAGATGATCCCTCTATACTGTGACATCCCTTCAGATATTTGTAGACAGTTTATAAAGTATACTCTTAGACTTCTTATTTGCAAGCTAAACATTTCCAGATCCTTTAACAATTCCTTGTAGCAAATACTTTGCAGTCCGTTCACAATCGCGGTAACTCTTCTCTGAACTTGCTCCAGTTTTTCAATGTCTTTTTTAAAATGTGGTGCCCCAAACGAGACACAGTATTTCAGATGAGGCCTGACAAAGAAGAGTAGAGGGGAATAATTATGTGATCTAGACTCTAATCTTCTCTTAATACATCCTAGAACCGTGTTTGTCTTTTTTGCTGCTGCATCACACTGTTGACTCATGTGCAGCATGTGATCTCTTAGTATACCCAAGCCTTTTTTTTACACAAGCTGTTGCTTAGTCCTAGTCCTCCTTTTCTTTAAATGTAATTTTTGCTGTTATAAATGTAATTTTAGTTTTTCTTGCCCAGATGTAATATCTTGCATTTTCCTCTGTTAAATACCATCCTATTAGTCGCTGCCCATTGTTCAAGCTTATCTAGATTCTTCTGAATCCTTTCTCTGTCTTCTCTAGTGTTAGCTAGCTTTGCATTGTCTGCAAATCTGATTAGTTTACTTTCAGTTCCCTTATCTAGATCATTTATAAAAATTTCAAACAACTCTGGGGCTAGGACAGAGCCTTGTATTAATGTCAAAAGGTTATTCTCCTATACCAGTATATATTTAATTAATTTGTTGATACAACATATATCCAGAAGTATTAAACAATATACAGTCATGGCCAAAAGTATTGACACCCCTGCAATTCTGTCAGATAATATTCAGTTTCTTCCTGAAAATGATTGCAAACACAAATTCTTTGGTATTATTATCTTCATTTAATTTGTCTTAAATGAAAAAACACAAAACAGAATTAAGCAAAAAGCAAAACATTGATCATTTCACACAAAACTCCAAAAATGGGCGAGACAAAAGTATTGGCACCCTCAGCCTAATACTTGGTTGCACAACCTTTAGCCAAAATAACTGCGACCAACCGCTTCCGGTAACCATCAATGAGTTTCTTACAATGCTCTGCTGGAATTTTAGACCATTCTTCTTTGGCAAACTACTCCAGGTCCCTGATATTTGAAGGGTGCCTTCTCCAAACTGCCATTTTTAGATCTCTCCACAGGTGTTCTATGGGATTCAGGGCTGGACTCATTGCTGGCCACCTTAGAAGTCTCCAGTGCTTTCTCTCAAACCATTTTCTAGTGCTTTTTGAAGTGTGTTTTGGGTTATTGTCCTGCTGGAAGACCCATGACCTCTGAGGTAGACCCAGCTTTCTCACACTGGGCCCTAAATTATGCTGCAAAATTTGTTGGTAGTCTTCTGACTTCATAATGCCATGCACACGGTCAAGCAGTCCAGTGCCAGAGGCATCAAAGCAACCCCAAAACATCAGGGAACCTCCGCCATGTTTGACTGTAGGGACCGTGTACTTTTCTTTGAATGCCTCTTTTTTCTCCTGTAAACTCTATGTTGATGCTTTTGCCCTAAAAGCTCTACTTTTGTCTCATCTGACCAAAGAACATTCTTCCAAAATGTTTTAGGCTTTTTCAGGTAACTTTTGGCAAACTCCAGCCTGGCTTTTTTATGTCTCGGGGTAAGAAGTGGAGTCTTCCTGGGTCTCCTACCATACAGTCCCTTTTCATTCAGATGCCGACGGATAGTACGGGTTGACACCGTTGTACCCTCGGACTGCAGGGCAGCTTGAACTTGTTTGGATGTTAGTGGAGGTTCTTTATCCAACATCCGCACAATCTTGCGTTGAAATCTCTTGTCAATTTTTCTTTTCCGTCCACATCTAGGGAGGTTAGCCACAGTGCCATGGGCTTTAAACTTCTTGATGACACTGCGCACGGTAGACACAGGAACATTCAGGTCTTTGGAGATGGACTTGTAGCCTTGAGATTGCTCATGCTTCCACACAATTTGGTTTTTCAAGTCCTCAGACAGTTCTTTGGTCTTCTTTCTTTTCTCCATGCTCAATGTGGTACACACAAGGACACAGGACAGAGGTTGAGTCAACTTTAATCCATGTCAACTGGCTGCAAGTGTGATTTAGTTATTGCCAACACCTGTTAGGTGCCACAGGTAAGTTACAGGTGCTGTTAATTACACAAATTAGAGAAGCATCACATGATTTTTCGCATAGTGCCAATACTTTTGTCCACCCTCTTTTTTATGTTTGGTGTGGAATTATATCCAATTTGGCTTTAGGACAATTCTTTTTGTGTTTTTTCATTTAAGACAAATTAAATGAAGATAATAATACCAAAGAATTTGTGTTTGCAATCATTTTCAGGAAGAAACTGAGTATTATCTGACAGAATTGCAGGGGTGTCAATACTTTTGGCCATGACTGTAACTATATGTTATAATTATAACACTAATATATGCACTTTTAAAACTATCCTCTTGTAAGATTTTACTTTCACAAAAAAAATATTGAGGTTGAAGGCCTCATTAAAACCCTTTGGGGTTAATGTTTCAAGGTATGAATTGAATAAACCTCTTTCTGAAGGAATCTCATTTTGATTTGCATTTCATAATTTCCTTCAATTTGTTCTAAAATAACCCATCTCATATCAAAAACCTTATGCTTAGCATAAAAAATGTTTGGCGACAGTAGTTTTACTGTCTTCTCTTCTTTTTGTACTTATTCACTCTCGGTTCCCTTTCGTTATCACCTTCCATTAATTATTTGGACATTTTTTTCATTATATGCTTGTACAGCAGATTTTTGTTCATTTATGAGTACATGGGCCATTCTAGTTGTTTGACCCACTTAAATGTTACCATAAAGGACACTTTAGTAAGTAGATAGTATTTTTGCACTTGCACGTATAGCACCCTCGCAGTGTTATCTACTGTCGACGTGTTAAAAATCAATTATTGTCGCCTCGAATAATGAATGAACAATTTTGACATCCCCAACAAGGAAAAGTTCCTTCCTTAGAAGGAATTGTCTTTTTGGGCAACATGCTTAGCTTTTCAGAAAGAATGAGAGTAAAACCAGACCTTCACAATGTTCACTCAGCGCTTTCGAAACAGGTTGACAGCTGGCAAAGATTTTGTACATGTCCCTCACTAGATCTGCATTTATCTTACTGACTTTCATAGGCAGAAAGTGCAACAATGACATAGTCAATCCGGCTAGTCATTTTCTATTTCAGTGGGAGCTAGCTTCTTATCACACTTGGCCGAAAGTTTTCCCTGTGAGGAAAGTGAGTAAACAAGATGCTGGACATAGTGTCTCTCTAACTTTGCTCTCGTTACAGATATTTAAAAAATAAAACTCTCGTCAAATTGTTGCTGCTTTGCAAATTTATGTTTGTTGTTATGTTTACTGCCCTACCCTTACATCAACTCCCTCCCCCCCCATCCCCTCTACCCCCCCCTCTATACCCTTGTTAAAAATAAAAATATTGGAAAAGAAAAAAAAAAAATAAAACTCTCCAACAAGTGAAAGAGTTATGTGTTTTATATTACATCCAAATAAAAATTATCAAATCATTTTATTTCAATAACCATTATGAATGACAAACAATAATTAAAGGAGTAGGGAGTTTATTAGTTTTATGTTTCAGAATAGAATGGATGATCACTGCAAGTCTTTGCACATGACTACATTACATTATGGTGCAGTTCATTAGTTATTTATATAGAGCAAAGGACAAGATAACAACACATCCTGTGAAGTCAGTAAACCCTTTAACAGAAAAAGGTTTGAGAAAAGTTTTTCTAATCTCACAGAATGGGATCTGATACTGTCATTTGCGCTAAATACACCACTGTTGCACAAATCCATAAATGCAGTTACAGTATGTACTTGAGTTTTTAATGAAAGCGGACATGTAGCTTAACAGATTTCTTAAACCCTTAGTGACAGAGCCAATTTTGTACTTAGTGACCAGGCCAATTTTTACAATTCTGACCACTGTCACTTCATGAGGTCACAGCTCTGGAACACTTTAACTTATCCTACTGATTCAGAGATTGTTTTTTGTGACATGGTAGTGGTAAAATTTCTTCGATTTGACTTGCATTTAATTGTGAAAAAAATGGAAATTTGGCAAAAATTGTGAAAATTTTGCAATTTCCAAATTTTTAAATTTTTGTGCTCTTAAATCAGAGAGTCATGTCGGACAAAATAGCTAATAAATACAATTTCCCACATGTCTACTTTACATCAGCACAATCTTGGAAACATATATATATTTTTTGTTAGGATGTTATAAGGGTTAAAAGATTTTTCATTTCTCCAACAAAATTAACAAAACCATTTTTTATAGGGACCACCTCACATTTGAAGTTATGTTTGGGGGTCAATATGACAGAAAATACCCCAAAGTGACACCATTCTAAAAACAGCACCCCTCAAAGTGCTTAAAACCACATTAAAGAAGTTATTAATCCTTCAGATGCTTCACGAGAACTAAAGTGATGCTTCATAAGAATTAAAGTAAAGTGAAATGTGGAAGGAAAAAATGAACATTTTACTTTTTGCACAAAAAATTTACTTTAGACACAAACTTTTTTATTTTCACAAAAGTAACAAGATAAAATGGATCACTAATTTTGTTGCACAATTTCTTTTGAGTACACCAATACTCCACATATGGTATCAATGGTGGGCGTCATGTCACATGTAGAGACCCCTTGATGTACCTAAACAGTGGAAACCCCCAATTATAACTCCATCCCTATCACAGCCCTACCCCTGATCCTAATCCCAACCCTAACCCTAATCCCAACCCTAACCCCAACTCCAACACCACCCTAACCCAACACAACCACAACCCCAACACAATCGTAACCCCAACACAACCGCAACCATAACCCCAACACAACCCTAATCCTAGCCCCAACCCTAACCCTAACTCTAACCCTAACCCAAACTCTAACCCCAACACTAACCCAAGCTCTAACCCCAACCCTAACTCTAATCTTAATGGAAAAATGGAAATAAATACTTTTTTTATTTTATTATTTTTATCTAACTAAAGGGCTGATAAAGGGGGGGCTTGAGCTACATTTTTTTTATTTTGATCACTGTGATAGGGTCTATCATAGTGATCAAAAAGAACCAATAGGATAAATCTATTGTTGCTGGGTGCCGGCAGGCAGATTTCAGCGGGCGCACTGCGCATGCGCCAGCCATTTTCTTCCCAGAAGAAGACGCCGAGGGCCGGGAGACATCGGAGGTAGCTGGGGGGTTCAGGGATTCCATTTCTCTCTCCTCTGATGTGTATGAAGGGCCCTAATAATGCTCAATATGTAATGGGCTCCATTTGTAATGCTCCAGTGTATAAAGGGCCTCGTAAATGCTGCTCCAGTGTCTGATGTCCCCCATTTGGAATGCTCCAGTATATGATGGGCCTCATGGATGATGCTCCAGTGTATGATGGGCCCTAATAATGCTCAATATATAATGGGCTCCATTTGTAATGCTCCAGTGTATAAAGGGCCCCGTAAATGCTGCTCCAGTGTCTGATGTCCCCCATTTGGAATGCTCCAGTATATGACGGGCCCCATTTTTAATTAACCCAGGCATGGTATGTGAAAAGAGCTCCATGGAGTAATATGAAGTGTGTGCTGCCGCATCCTTCGCTTTTGGTGTGGGTGAAGGACACAAGGAAAGTGGTTGCTCCTGACCAGAAGCCTGCACTTACAACTCAGTGCTTGCATTTTTTGAAACTTCAGAAGAGGAGGCGATAGAGCTGGAGGCTGTTTCAGCAATGTAAGCCAAAAACAGTTCCTGATCCTCCGGCTTTAAAAGCAGTCTATCTACTCCAAGAAAACAGAGCCTTACAGGCCTTCCAGAGCTACACCATGACGCAGGCTCAACATCTGCTGCCTTAGCTGCTATTGTGTTTTTGGCACCACCAGCAGATGCACCACCACCATTAATACCAGGTGGCCCCCCACGTCCGCGTCTTCTTCTACCATACTTCCTCATGTTTTAGAAAATTGACCCAAAATACCAGCAGATATATGGTACTGTATCAGAAGTGTAGAGCTCTATACAGTCTAGGGATAACAGTAAATCATATATATTTCATGACTGAGTCATACACAGACGCTCACAGGCTCAGTATGGATTACCAAATAAAATAAAAAGGTGAAAAAGGGTACAGTATCACCAGATACAAGGTATATATAGTATAGTGTAAATATTCTGAATCTCTGTATACATTTCAGGAGGCAGACACAAACGCTCTCAGGCCCAGTATGGATTACACAAGAATATGAAAGCTGTACATGGGTAATGTAACACAAGCGTACAGCTGTATACAGTGTTGGCCAAATTTGAAATCTCAGTATATATTTCCGGAGTCACCCTCAGACGCTCACTCAGTCTGGGTTTGACCATAAAAAAAATGTTGTAAAAAAAGAACTGGATAACAAGATAGCAAGTATACTGTATATATTATAGGGTACAATTGAAATCTCTGTATACATAGTCCCGTAGTCAGTCTCAGGTGCTTACTCAGTATGGATTTGACCGTAATACTAAATGTCGAACAAAGGTACTGTATAACAAGATACAAGCTGTATCGAGTATAGGGTAAAAATTGGTATCTCCAGTTCACCATATATATAGAAGGCGTAAACCACACATGCTCACACATGCTCGCTCACTATGGATGATACTGTAATACAAAATTTGCAACAAAGGTACTGTATCAGCACATACTAGGTGTATCCAGTCTAGGGGTAATTGTAAATTTCCGTCTATACTTCCGGAGTCAGACACAGACACTCACAGGCTCACTATGTATTACACCAGAATTTAGCAAGTAGAAAAAGGGAAAGGTAGTCGAAGCATACAACAGTATACAATGTTGTGGTACTTTTAAATCTTCGTATATATTTCAATCTCAGTAAGCCAGTCCAGACTCTCTGCTACTGGAAACTGCATGGATACAAGTGCAGATGGAAAGTCGAGTGTTAGCAGAAATTTGGGAATTACTCATCGCGGGAAAACCTCCCGGTAGATGTTGCAGAGGTGATGCAGACCATCAATTACTGTGTCTGTGGAAACAGCAAAAACGGTTCTTTGTGAAGAAAGGATTGCTTTATCGCAGTAGCATGGATCACATCACCGTTACTCGTCTCCATCAAACTGTGAGGTAAGTATTGCAACTTGCAAGTGCTGTGGCCATGACCAAGCAGGGGGGGCACACTCGTGGTCGACGGTACTGGCACAGGGCCCCTCATAGTACGCTGGTGTGTCTGACGGCAAGTGGGCCCCCCACGATCAGAGACACTGTATTGTACTATAAGGGGCCCTGTGCCAGTGCCGTCGGCCATCTGTGGGCCCATCCACCCGTTCAGAGCAACGGAAACTTGCCCGGGTGCGCCAGGTGTTGACCCCAGCCCTTGGGGGGGTGGGCAGCCCACTTTGGAAGGTTTAAAAAATGGCATATGTTGATGTGTAGGCTGGACATTCAGCAGCTGCAAAGGGTGGAATTGGGCAAGTCCGAGGAAGAGGAGGACAAAAGCGAGGCAGTTTTCTGGGAACCTACTGTATGTGTCATGAGGGGAAGGTGGGACAAAATCCTTTGCAACCCATGCATGGTTCATTTTAATGAAGGATGAAGGTTAGATCATCAACATTTTGGGTAGACAGACGGGTCCTTTTTCTGTCAGGATTGATGCAGCAGCACTGAAGACTCTTTCAGATAACACACTAGCAGCAGGGCAAACGAGCCCCTGTAAGGCATATTTTGCCAATTCAGGCCAGGAGTCCAGTTTAGTGGCCCAATAGTCAAAGGGGAATGACTTGTGAGGGAGAACATCGATATGGGAGGAGAAGTAGTTTGTAACCATAGTTGACAACTGCTGTCTCCTGTCACTTTTAATCAATGCAGTATTAGCAATCGTGTGAGCGGTACTTGAGAAATCATTCCACAACATGGTCATTAAACCCCTGTCTCCAACGCCAGTTCGGCTGTGTGCACCACGAACATCTCTTCCATTGTGCCCACTACGGCTCGTGGGAGAAACAGCACCGCTGCTGTGTGCTGGGAAAGCCTCAAACAACCTGTTTACCAGAGTTGCTTGTTTGTCAGCCAATATTATCTCTATGTTCTCCTGTGGCATGATGTTGTGTAATTTGCCTTTGTAGTGTGGATCGAGGATTCTGGCCAGCCAGTAGTCATCATCTCTCATCATTTTGGCAATGCGGGGGTCCCTTTTTAGGATCCGCAAGGCATAATCGCACGTAGGCCAATGTTCCAGGTGTCAATGAAGCACTGCCAGTGGTGGGTGGAGGAGCACTTTCTGGCAAATCCACATCCCTACAGTCACGCACAAACACTGTACCTGACCTTGGAAAGCCAACATTTTCTCTTGCCCCCTGAGAAGCATCCTCCTGCCCAAAATAATTATCCCCCTCATCCTCCTCCTCCTCTTCTTCCTCCACCTCTTCCAGGACAGTTCCCTGACCAGATAATGGCTGACTGTCATCAAGGCATCCCTTCTCCTCCGCTGCAGATGCCTGATCCTTAATGTGCATCAAACTTTGCATGAGCAGACGCATAAGTGGGATGCTCATGCTTATGATGACGTCATCTGCGCTTACCAGCCGTGTGCATTCCTCAAAACACTGAAGGACTTTACAGAGGTCTTCCAGCTTTGACTACTGCACACTCGACAATTCCATGTCTTCCCTCACACTGCCTGCCCGTGTATCCTCCCACAAATGCATTACAGCCTGCCTCTGTTCGCACAGCCTCTCAACCATGTGCAGAGTGGAGTTCCACCTTGTTGCAACATCTATGATTAGGCAGTGTTTGGGGAGGTGGAGCAATCGCTGCAGCTTCTGCATACGACTGGAGTGAGCGACGGATGTGCGAGCACAGTCTTCGCACCTTGTGGAGCAGGGATGTTAACTCCGGATAATTATTAAGGAAGCACTGCACCATCAGGTTCAAAGTGTGAGCCAGGCAAAGTATGTGTGTGAGTTTTGCACGGGCTATGGCTGCCACAAAATTACAGCCGTTATCACTGACTACCTTGCCTGCCTCAAGATGTAGACTGCCCAGGCATTATTATTATTATTATTTATTGTTATAGCGCCATTTATTCCATGGCGCTTTACATGTGAGGAGGGGTATACATAAAAACAAGTACAATAATCTTAAACAATACAAGTCATAACTGGTACAGGAGGAGAGAGGACCCTGCCCGCGAGGGCTCACAATCTTCAAGGGATGGGTGATAATACAGTAGGCGAGGGTAGAGCTGGTCGTGCAGCGGTTTGGTCGATCGGTGGTTACTGCAGGTT
The DNA here is from genome assembly GCF_039654945.1 of Dendrobates tinctorius. Taxonomy (NCBI): domain Eukaryota; kingdom Metazoa; phylum Chordata; class Amphibia; order Anura; family Dendrobatidae; genus Dendrobates; species Dendrobates tinctorius. The sequence goes on from NW_027361711.1 coordinate 13,522,680, forward strand.
ATAGGCTTGTCGGAAGAGGTGGGTCTTCAGGCTCTTTTTGAAGGTTTCGATGGTAGGTGAGAGTCTGATATGTTGTGGTAGAGAGTTCCAGAGTAGGGGTGATGCGCGAGAGAAATCTTGTATGCGATTGTGGGAAGAGGAGATAAGAGGGGAGTAAAGAAGGAGATCTTGTGAGGATCGGAGGTTGCGTGCAGGAAAGTACCGGGAGACGAGGTCACAGATGTATGGAGGAGACAGGTTGTGGATTGCTTTGTATGTCATGTTTAGGGTTTTGTAATGGAGTCTCTGGGCAATTGGGAGCCAGTGAAGGGATTGACAGAGGGGAGAAGCTGGGGAATAGCGGGGGGACAGGTGGATTAGTCGGGCAGCAGAGTTTAGAATAGATTGGAGGGGTGCGAGAGTGTTTGAGGGGAGGCCACAGAGCATGAGGTTGCAGTAGTCAAGGCGAGAAATGATGAGGGCATGGACTAGGGTTTTTGCAGATTCTTGGGTGAGGAATGAACGGATGCGTGAAATATTTTTGAGTTGAAGTCGGCAGGAAGTGGAAAGGGTTTGGATATGTGGTTTGAAGGAGAGATCAGCGTCAAGGATTACTCCGAGGCAGCGAGCTTGTGGGACTGGGGAGAGTGGGCAGTCATTTACTGTAATTGATAGGTTCGTAGGGGGGGTCACGTGAGATGGGGGAAAGATGATGAATTCTGTTTTGTCCATGTTGAGTTTCAGATATCTAGTGGAGAAGAAGGATGAAATAGTGGACAGACATTGAGGGATTCTGGTTAGTAGGGAGGTGATATCTGGTCCAGAGATGTAGATCTGTGTGTCATCAGCATAAAGATGATACTGAAAGCCATGAGATTCTATGAGCTGTCCCAGGCCAAAGGTGTAAATAGAGAACAGCAGGGGCCCAAGGACTGAACCTTGTGGGACTCCGACAGATAGGGGGCGAGGTGAGGAGGTGGTGTGTGAGTGGGAGACGCTGAATGTCCGGTCTGTTAGGTATGATGAGATCCAGGAGAGGGCCAAGTCTGTGATGCCGAGGGATGAGAGGGTCTGTAATAATAGGGAATGGTCCACTGTGTCAAAGGCAGCCGACAGCCGACAGGCATGACTGTTTGTCGCTGCAAGTAGTCGGCCAGTACCTCCGCGGTGTGTCTGTTGTCACCCAAAGACATAATCTTTAACACAGCCTGCTGACGCTTACCACTAGCTGTTCCAGAGTGGGACACTTTGTGTGCAACACTGCCAGCTGCGGATGGAGTGCTCATGCGACTGCACTCTGTGGACGAGCTTTCACTGATAGAGGAGGAGGAGGAGGATCGAAAGTCTACAGCCAACTGTTTCCTATACCGTGGGCTAGGCAGCACTGTTCCACTGCCACTGTCCCCAATGGAGCCTGCATCCACCACATTAACCCAGTGCACAGTGATGGACATGTAACGGCCCTGGCCATGCATACTGGTCCATGCCTCTGTTGTGAGGTGCACCTTTCCACTCACTGACTGCTTTAGTGCATGGACAAAGCGGTCTTTCACATGCCGGTGGAGGGCAGGGATGGCTTTTCAAGAAAAGAAGTGCCAACTGGGTAGGTCATAGCGTGGGACAGCATAGGCCATGAGGTCGCGGAAAGCTTCGCTTTCAACCAAACGGTAGGGCATCATCTCTAATGAGATTAGTTTGGCAATGTAGGCATTCAAACAAAGTGTACGCGGATGAGAGGATGAGTACTTTTTTGTCCTACTCAGAGTGTCTGGTAGGGTGAGCTGGACTGGAGAACTGCATTTGGGGGAAGTAGCGGTGGACCGGATGGAGTGAGAGGGGGTTGGTGATGGTATTGGTGGTGATGGCCTAGATTCAGTGTTGTGTTGCAAAACCATTGTGTTTCCCTGAGTGCTTTGGCCTTGCGACAACACCTCCACATTTAGTGCTGGTGGTGTGCTTAATGGTGGCCGTGGTCTTACAGTGGGGGACGCGATGGAGCATTGCTGGCTACCTTAAGTCGGAGCAGGTGCACACGAGCTACCTGAGGTTTTGTAGTCTGTCCACGCTTGCAAGTGCATGTTGATTAAATGTCTAAGCATGCAACTGGTATTCAAATTTCTGAGTTGTTTACCTTGGCTAAAGGTCCTTCCGCACTTCTTACAGGTAAACTTTGCCTCATCAGTAGGATTTTGGACAAAGAAGTGCCAAACTGCACTCTTCCTAATATGGTATACATTTTCTGGCCTTGCACGCTGTGCTAAGTTGACCGTCTGGCCAAGCTGTCCTGCAGCTCTTTTAGTTTTTGTTCCACGTTTTTTGACAGCTACAGGCCTGCCAGATAACTGCTGCTGCGATGTCAGTGCCTGCTACGGATCCTTCTCCTTATCTGAACTATTGCCAGCGCCACCCTCCTCCCGCAATGGATGCCAATCCGGGTCAAGAACTGGGTCATCCATCACCTCCTCTTCAAAGTCATCTGCACCTTCCTCTTTACCTTCCTCTGTATCACCGTGTAAGGTGATATAGTATGCGGGAAGGGGCACCTGAGTCTCATCAGGGTCAGATTCTGGCTCAATAGACAGCGAGGGCAATGTAGTGCTCTGGGTCGATGTACCAGCAGAATCATCTAGCAGTGGCTGTGCATCAGTGCACTCCATGTCAGATTCATCTTGGACTGGATAACCCAGGCATGGTATGTGAAAAGAGCTCCATAGAGTAATCTGAAGTGTGGGCTGCCGCATCCTTAACTTTTGGTTGGGGTGAAGGACACAAAGAAAGGTGTTTTTCCTGACCAGAACCCTGCACTGATGACTCCGTGCTTGCAGGTTTCGAACGTTCAGAAGAGGAGGCAATAGAACTGGTGGCTGTTTTGGCAATGTAAGCCAAAACCTGTTCCTGATGCTCTGGCTTTAAAAGCGGTTTTCCTACTCCAAGAGAAGGCAACCTGACAGGCCTTCTTGGGCCAGAGGAGGACGCAGGCTCAACACCTCCTGCCTTACCTGCTATTGTGCTTTTGCCAGAACCAGCCGATGCACCACCACCATCAGTACCAGCTGCGCCCCCCTGCCCACGTCCGCTGACTCTTCCACCCTACGTCCTCATGTTTGGGAAAATGTACAAAAAATACCAGCAGAGAGATGGTACTGTATGAGGAGCGTCCAGCTGTGTAAGGTGTATGTAAGAAGTGAAATCTACATATATATTTTGTTAGTCACAGACGCTCTCACAGTATGTATTGGACCGTAATCCAACAAGCAGATATACGGAACTGAACAGCTGTATACGTTTTTTGTGTAACTAACAATCTCCGTATATGTATTTACGGAGTGTCATACACACAAGCTGACTCTGTATAGATGTGACTGTAATGTGAACAGCAGATATATATTACTGTTTGAGAATCGGACAGCTCTATACGGTGTGTGTATTGAAAATTGTCAATCACCGTCTATTTGTATAGGGACTGACACACGCTGTCTCTGTCTAGTTTTGACCGTTATCAAACAGCAGATATGTCATGATACCAGTGCTGGGTGACCGGCACTTCTGGGGATAATGTTCTGATCTCAATGCAGACTCTCACCTTCACACCTGGGACCTATTATGGTGGCCTCTCATTGGTTCTGGGGAGGTTTCTTATAGCCTCAGGAAGCTCCCATCCCCCGTTAGTTATACTTTCGCCCTTGGCATTGTGTGGTGACCCCTGAGTGTGTTAGTGCTGTGTTCTGGTTGCTTGATTCTCTGTGTATGACTCGGTCTGTTCTCTGGATATCACTTTGGATTCTGCTTGGTACCTTCTATGTCTGTTTGGTTTTGATCTCTGCTTGGCCATGACTTTCCATTCTGTCTCATCCCTGGTACTGTACTGATATCTTGTGTATGACCTTTGGCTTTGTCTGACCTTCTGTCTGTTTATCCCTCCTGTACCTCACTTGCCTGTATTGTGCTTGACCTCTGCTTTGTCTGACTCTGAGTTTTCTACCTTCTCTGAAAGTAGGACACTAAGCCCCGCCCCCTTGCAGTCACATGACCGTTCACATGACCATAGGTCCTATGCCGGATTGCTAAACTTCTACATTCAGGGCCTGTGCATCTTTATTTTCCGACTGTTCTTGTCCCCAGGGGTCCCTATGGTGCGGGTGAGTCCCTGCTTAGGTGAGGCTGTACGCCGGCACTGTCAGGACCCTGACATTATAACTGACCATTAAGTTTTTTGGGGGTTTTTTATGCAGAGAGTTATGGATCCCATACAGTCTCTGGCTGACCAGATGAAAAGTCTGAGTCAGATGTTTCAGAGTTTATCTCTGGAGCAGCAAGCTCTGGCTCGTTCTCAGCAGCAGGTTTCTGAGACAGTGTGGGGGCTTTAGCTGCTGGGTCTCTGGGGGCTGGGGCGAGTGATGTTGCTTTGGTGTCCCCAGAACCACCTGTTAAACTGCCTGACTTTTTTTTCTGGAAACAAAAAGGAGTTCAGGGTCTTCATGGAGGGGTGCAAACTTTTTTTTAGTTTGAGACCACGTTCCTCTGGGGACGAAAGTCAGAAGGTTGCGGTCATTATGTCTCTGTTAAGAGGGTCCCCACAAGCTTGGGCTTTCTCCCTTTCTCCCACTGCCCCTGAGAGGTGTGTCTTTGAATGCATTCTTTGAGGCCCTCGGGCACATTTATGATGAGCCTGACCAAGTGCGATTGGCAGAGGACATGGTGATGAGTGTCTGTCAGGGGAAACACTCAGCTGAGTGGTTTTGTACTGAATTCCGCCGATGGGCCGCAGAGGTCTCTTGGAACGACGCTGCACTCCGAGGACTCTTTCGCAGAGGCTTGTCCGAGCGGCTGCAGGATGCCTTGGCGTTACATCCCCCACCTAACTCTCTCGAGGACGCCATGACCCATGCCGTCCGGATGGATCACAGGCTGCGGGCCAGAGGGGTGATGCAGGTGGAGACTCCATTGTTCCCCAGTGGAAAAGAGACTGCCCCTGAGCTCATGGATGTAGGCGCCCTCTCCCTGAAGGATACAGAGAGGAAACGCCGGAAGGACAAGCAGTTATGCTTTTACTGCGGTAAAACGGGACATTAGAAAAGGGAGTGTCCTGATTGCCCATCTTCAACCCAGTCGGCGGGAAACGACTAGGTCTGGGTAGTCCACGGGGAGACTACTCAGACCCTCAGGTACCCTTTTCCTCATTTTCTGAAGTGTTACTGCCTGTGGAACTGTTCGTGGACGGTAGTTCTTTTTCCTCTACAGCCTTCGTGGACTGCGGGTCATCAATTAATCTCATTGACTCCCAATTGGTCACACACTGCAAGATAGGGACAGTTAGGCTCAAGGTTCCGATCAAGGTGATGGCCATTGACTCCTCTCCCCTCACTAAGGAGGGAATTCTCTTTATGTCTGACTTGTTTTCGCTCAGAGTGGGCGCTACTCATGTGGAAAATCTAAGTTGTTTTGTGCTGGACAATCTACCTGCAGGGTTGGTGGTGGGCATGCCCTGGTTACAACGCCATAACCCAGTTATTAACTGGAAAATGGGGGAGATTGTTCAATGGGGGTTTAATGATTTTAAGTTATGCGATAAATCCGCACTGCTGGTTGAACCTGTTAAATCTGTGTCTGTATCATCTGTCGAGTTGGAAGGTATTCCGGAATGCCTGAAGGACTTCGAAGATGTATTCTCCGAAAGCGAGGCTGAGATGTTACCGCCACATAGACCCTTTGACTGCGCCATTGAGCTGGTCCCGGGGGCTAAATTACCTAAAGTCCGTCTGTTTAATTTGTCCGGTCCTGAGCGCTTGGCTATGAAGGAGTACATTGCTGAAAGTCTGCGCAAAGGACACATACGTCCTTCAGTCTCACCTGTGGCGGCAGGTTTCTTTTTTGTAAAGAAAAAAGATGGCGGGTTACGTCCCTGTCTCGACTTTCGAGAGCTTAATCAGATTACTGTACGGAATACGTACCTCCTTCCATTGATTCCCGATTTATGTAACCAACTATCAGGGGCAAAGTGGTTTTCTAAACTGGATCTTCGGGGGGCATATCATTTGATAAGGGTCCGAGAGGGGGATGAATGGAAAACCGCATTCCTCACGACCGAGGGACTATTTGAAAATTTAGTCATGCCGCTTGGTCTTACCAATGCCCCCGCCATATTTCAGAATTTCATCAACGTGGTATTCTCGGATCTCATTGGTCATTTTGTCGTTATCTACTTAGATGATATTTTTATATACTCCTCCGACAAGCATTCTCATTTGGAACATGTACGAACTGTTCTCCAAAGACTGAGAGAAAATCATCTGTATGCCAAATTGGAGAAATGTGTATTCTGTGTGCAAGAATTGTCTTTTTTGTGACTAATTGTATCCGGTGAGGGCTTTCACATGGACCCCAAGAAGGTGCAGGCCATTGCGGATTGGGTGCAACCCCGAGATCTTAAGGGTCTTCACTGCTTCTTGGGGTTCGCCAATTATTACCGCAAATTTATCCAGAGGTTTTCGCAAGTGGTTAAACCTCTCATGGATCTAACATGCAAAGGTGAGAAATTGGTCCTCACTCGCAAAAGAGGCCTTTGCGACGCTGAAGAAATGTTTTATGTCTGCTCCTGTCTTGGTACAGCCAGATCCTTCCAAACCATTAGTGGTGGCGGTGGACGCCTCCGAAATGGGGGTGGGGGCGGTGTTGTCCCAAGGGCCTGCCACTCTAACCAAACTCAGGCCATGTGCCTTCTTTTCCAGGAAGTTCTCTGCTGCTGAAAGAAGTTATGATGTAGGAAATAGAGAGCTTCTTGCGGTCAAGTTGGTGTTTGAGGAATGGAGGCACTTTTTGGAGGGGGCCAGTCACCCGGTTACTGTGATCACTGATCACAAAAATTTGTCTTACATTGAGTCTGCTAAAAGATTAATGCCCAGACAGGCCCGTTGGTCACTTTTTTTTTCTCGTTTCCAGTTTACTATTACATTCCATCCAGGGTCAAAGAATGTCAAGGCTGATGCCTTATCTCGTACTTTTTACCCTGTGTCTGTCCCTGAGCCACCATCCTCCATTCTGCACCCTGGGGTGGTGTTAGCAGGGAATTCATCAGAATTGGAATGGGAAATTGAGGGGGCCCAGTCGCTGGCTCCTGCGGCCAAGCCAGGGGGCAAGTTGTTTGTCCCAGAGCAACTTCGCCTTAAACTCTTGCAAGAGTTCCACGAATCGAAGTTGTGTGCTCACCCTGGTATATCAGCCACGCGACTGGTGGTGGCTAGGATCTTCTGGTGGCCTACTCTGGGTTCTGATATAAAGAAATTAATTTCTGGTTGTGGGGTCTGCGCTCGTTCTAAAAGCTTCCATTGCCGGCCGGCGGGGGAGCTGATGCCCTTGGAAGTTCCCGAAAGACCATGGACCCATCTGTCCATGGATTTTATTACCAATCTTCCCTCTTCCAGGGGTAATACGGTGGTATGGGTAGTGGTGGACAGATTTTCAAAGCAGGCTCATTTTGTACCCCTGTCCGCATTACCTTCTGCTGAGACCTTATCCAGATTGTTTGTGCAGCATGTGGTCCCCTTGCATGGGGTACCCCTGAATGTGGTGTCTGATCGTAGTGTGCAGTTTGTGGCTAAATTTTGGCGTGCTTTCTGCAAAAAATTAGGGATATCTCTGTCCTTTTCGTCTGCATACCATCTTGAGAGTAATGGTCAGACGGAACGCACTAATCAGTCTCTAGAACAGATCCTCTGATGTCTGACTTCTGCTAGTCAGAATGACTGGTGTGATATACTGCCGTTGGCTGAATTTGCCTTCAATAGTCGGGTGAGTCAATCCACTGGTATGTCCCCTTTCTTGATCAACTATGGGTTCAGTTCTCATTTTGGTGAGTTTTCTCGTCTGGATTCGGGGTGCCCCAGGGCTGAGGACTCTGTTCAGCGGTTAAAAGATACATGGGCAGAAGTCCAGCGGTGTATATCTAGGTCTCAAGGCAGGTATAAGTTTTTCTCGGACAGGAAGCGAACACTTGGTCCCATGTTTCAGGTTGGAGAGAACGTTTGGCTCTCCATGTGAAACATTAAGTTAAAGATTCCGTCAGCCAAGTTGGGCCCCAAATTCATTGGCCCATACAAGATTGTGGAAAAAATCAACCCAGTAGCGCACAGGCTGTGCCTTCCACCCTCTTTCAAGATCCCTAACGTCTTCCATAGATCTCTACTGAAGCCGTTTGAAGCAGTCCGGGGAGAATCTGAGTCTGCTGCTCCTCCGGTTTCTGTTGAGGGACATGTGGAATATGAGATTGATCACATCGTAAATTCTAGGTTGGTACGGCGGTCAGTACAGTACCTAGTTCATTGGAAGGGGTATGGGCCGGAGGACAGATCCTGGGTGCCGGCCCGGTTGATGCATGTGGATCGTCTGGTTGGGGCTTTCCATGCTAGGTACCCGGGCAAGCCTGGGGGTCCAGAGGCCCCCCGTTCAGAGGGGGGTACTGTCATGATACCAGTGCAGGGTGACCAGCACTTCTGGGGTTAATGTTCTGATCTCAGTGCAGATTCTCACCTTCACACCTGGGACCTATTATGGTGGCCTCTCATTGGTTCTGGGGAGGTTCCTTATAGCCTCAGGAAGCTCCCATCCCCCGTCAGTTATACTTTCGCTCTTGGCATTGTGTGGTGACCCCTGAGTGTGTTAGTGCTGTGTTCTGGTTGCTTGATTCTCTGTGTATGACTCGGTCTGTTCTCTGGATATCACTTTGGATTCTGCTTGGTACCTTCTATGTCTGTTTGGTTTTGATCTCTGCTTGGCCCTGACTTTCCGTTCTGTCTCATCCCTGGTACTGTACTGATATCTTGTGTATGACCTTTGGCTTTGTCTGACCTTCCATCTATTTATCCCTCCTGTACCTCGCTTGCCTGTATTGTGCTTGACCTCTGCTTTGCCTGACTCTGAGTTTTCTACCTTCTCTGAAAGCAGGACGCTAAGCCCCGCCCCCTTGCAGTCACATGACCGTTCACATGACCATAGGTCCTATGCCGGCTTGCTAAACTTCTACATTCAGGTCCTGTGCATCTTTATTTTCCTGCTGTTCTTGTCCCCAGGGGTCCCTACGGTGCGGGTGAGTCCCTGCTTAGCGGAGGTTGTACGCCGGCACTGTCAGGACCCTGACAAGATATATACGAAACTGTTTGAAAAGCGGACAGCACTCACTCTAAGGTGTAGGTCTGGAAAAACGGAAAAACTCCTCGGCTTTTTTTTCCAGAGTCACACACAGATAGCTTCTATTTGTCCGTGATACCAGCCGGTACACGGTAGTGTGTGAGGAGCGTACAACACTATACGGAGTGTGTATGGAAAATTGTCAATCTCCGTCTATTTGTATAGGGACTGACACATGCTGTCTCTGACTAGTTTAGACCGTTAGCAAACAGCAGATATATGAAACTGTTTGAAAAGCGGACAGCACTCACCCTAAGGTGTAGGTCTGGAAAAACGGAAAAACTCCTCAGCTTTTTTTTCCAGAGTCACACACAGATGGCTTCTATTTGTCCGTGATACCAGCCGGTACACAGTAGTGTGTGAGGAGCGTACACCGCTATACAGTGTGTGAAAAAATGAATGCTCAGTAACTCACCAGGACAAAATAATAAAAGTTGGAGTGCTTTGAAAAAAGCAGTTTGAACAGTAGTGTGCACACAGCAATGCAGCTAGCAGGTAGCCTTAAAAGGCAGCCTACTCACCACCAGCGCTACTGCTCAAAAGCAAAAATCTTCCCCTTTCACTGCCCACTAACTGTACAGTGAAAAGCGCTATGAACAGAAGCAGTTTTTTTTTCTTCTTCCCTGCCTAACGCTCTCCCTTATTCAGAATCAGCAGCATCAACCTCTCCGTATGCTAAGATCGGCAGAAGTAAGATGGTGGTCGGCGGGCACAGCCTTTTATACCCACTGTGACACCACACAAAGCCAGCCAATCACTTCAATGCCCTTCTCTAAGATGGTGGTGGCCACTGCCCATGTCATCGCGTTGCCCACAGTGTGCGTCCTCCATCATTGGCTGAGAAAAGGCGCTGGAAGCATTATTTGAAATGCGACTTTGGCACTCTGATCGGTGACCTCATGGCCGACCTCACGCTATGGTTGGGTTTCGATTGGTGAAACCCAACTTTAGCGAAACTCGCTTATTTTGAATTTGACCGACCCACTTCGTTCAACTCTACTCATTACTCTAATGTCACTTGCAGGGGCGGAGTTTGTCTCTGCTAGCACGTTCTTTACTTACAATGCACACTGACAGCTCAATCTGCTGACGGCTTGTTAATTTTGATCAAAGTAGGGGGGGCATTCATATACATTTTATGTACATTTTATTCTAAATACATTTTTTCAGAGTGCCTTGCAATTAATTATGGCAGTTAGTCAGGGCAGGAGACAGGTAAGATATTTAAAGAATCCTATTTCCAGTATATTTGGATTGCATCAAATATGCACCATATGCATTTGTAAAATTTTATATCCTGGCCTCTGCGTTCACTCACATCCACCGTCCGTGCACAAACTCTGGTGGTCTGGCTCCATAAGCATGGCTCTTTAAGTATGTAGCAATATGCCAGAAATGAACCAGAAGTGAACAGAAGGTTTTACTAATCACTGCTATTAAATGTACTACATTTCTTTCTTTTTTCACCACACTTACTCTCATCATGCTGACATACGCCCTAGCTGTTTCGGCTTCATTACAGAGTGAGGACTCTCCTTTGCTATCCGCAGACCCCAGCACCATAATAATCTCTCCTTCCCTCTTGCATCCCCACTTGACATCATCCGCAGACCTACTCCTCAACATCACATCTCTCCTACTAAAACATAAAACAAGCCACCCACTCTCCTTCTCTCACCTGCTCTCTCTCGCTCTGCTTCTCCTCACTGCTGGTGACATATCTCCCAATTTTGGACCCCCACACCTCATAACTCCCATCATTCCCCCTCCCTTCACTCCCAACCCAATATAAACAATAAATCTCACCTACTTCAAACCCGTACCCTTGATGCCCATCTGCTCCCTCTCTCTGGATCACTCTGGAATACACACTCCATCTGCAATAAACTCCATGTGTTTCACAACCTCTTTACCTCTCGTAATTTTTCCTTCCTGGGCCTCACCTTCCTGGCTGACTCCCTCCTACACAGCTATGTTACAACAGCCTCCACTTCACCCACACTCCTTGTGGAGGAGTGGTCCTTCTCCTTTCTTCCAACTGTACCTTTAACCCAATCCCACCTCTTCCCTCCCTTATCCTCCCCTCTTTTGAAGTCCACTCTGTCCACATCTACTCTCCCTGCAACATCAAGTGGCTGTCATATACCGACCTCCAGGTACACTGCCTTTATTGACCAGTTCTCCAGCTGGCTTCTTCACTTTCTCTTTGCTGACATTCCCACCATTATTATGGGTGACTTCAACATCCCCATTGACACCCACCATTCGGTAGCCTACAAACTCCTGTAGCTCACTTCATCTTATGAACTTACTCAGTGGATGGACATACATTAGACCTGGTCTTCACCCATCTCTGCTCCCTATGTAACTTCACACCTCTCCTCTCTCTCTGACCACCATCTACTCGTGCTCTCGTCACTGTCCTCCTCCCCTGTCATTCATATCCACATGTCCACCAACTTGCGCACCCCCACTTAAAAAATAAGATAGACCAAACAAGGCAAGTCTTTGTTGTCTAACCACCACAACCCCTTTGTATATCAGACCAATGCCCAAACCCCATATCTTCCCTCTCCAAAATCACTGAAGGAAAGCTTGCTCATTTCCTCTCCAAATTACTTGTGTACTTTACCCCATCCCATCCCACCTCCTCCCCAACCTCACCACCACAATTATCCCATCCCTAACCCATCTCTTCAACCTATCACCAGTTTCTGGTACCTTCCCCTCTGCTTTCAAACATGCCACAATCACTCCTATCCTCAAAAAGCCATCCCTTGACCCAAGCGCAATGTCCAGCTATCGCCCCATATCTTTGCTCCCATTTGCTTCCAAACTCCTTGAGCAGCACGTCCACTCTAAAATTTCCTCTCACTTTGCATCTATCTCACTCTTCGACAACATACAATCTGGCTTCCATCTCCACCATTCCACTGAGACTGCTCTGACCAAACTTACTAATGACTTACTTGCAGCCAAAGCTAACAAACAATTCTCTGCAAAAACTCTTAATGATGCTCTTATCCTTTCTTGTCTGGACTATTATAACTCTACTAAATCGGTATCTTTCTTACCAAACTCTCCCCTCTCCAATCTGTATTGAATGCTGCAGCCAGGATCATATTCCTCACCAACCATTACACCGATATCTCTACCTTGTGCCAGTCATTGCACTGGTTACCCATCCACACCAAAGTTCAATATAAACTTATCGCTCTCACCCACAAAGTGCTCCATGGTTCAGCACCACCCTACATCTTCTCCCTCGTCTCAGCCTACCACCCTACCCATGCCCTCAGTTCTGCTAATGACCTAAGGTTAAAATCCTCAATGATGAGAACTTCCCACTCCAGTCTCCAAGATGTCTCATATGCTGCCCCAATTCTTTGGAATGCACTACCCAGGATAATTTGATTAATCCCCAATACCCACAGTTTTAACCGTGCCCTACAAATGCATTTATTCAGACTGGCCTACTGCCTCAACGCATTTATCTAACTATTCCTGTGTAGCATATTCAAAATTTTCTTCATAACCAGGACCCTCGTATAATGTTATCACATACTTTGCTCATTTAATAGCCCTCTGTGTCTGTACTTTTACACATTCTGGTTGGTAACCGGTTCATGCAGCATTACATGAACACCTGATTTATTACATTATGGCTAGTCAGAACATTGAAAGCAAATGTTCCATCCACCTTTCGTGTAACCCCTTTTTTATCATAGATTGTAAGCTTGCAAGCACAGCCCTCATTACTCTTGGTATCTGTTGATTTATGTGATTATTGTTATTCTGTAATGTCTTTTACTGTCTGTGCAAGTCCTCTCTGAAATGTAAAGTGCTGCGGAATATGTTGGCGCTATAGAAATAAAATTATTATTATTATTACTATAGCATTGGTGGGAGAGTGAATTGTAACTGTGCACTAAGAAGAACAGTGCTCAATGACAAAATCCAAATAAACATCTGCCAGAATTGACAATGATGCATGCTCAGTAGAGCAGGGACTAGTACAGCCTCCGAAATGGAGCAGACGTTGTGGCAGTGACCACAGTATCTGCTTCCTGATGACTGCATATTTGAATATCCCATCATGCACTGGGATTCTTAAATGAAGCAATTCATAATCAAAGAGGAAACACTAGAAAAATAAATAAAGATGACAGAGTAGAAGTGAAAGGATAGGGACTTTTTAAATAAAGAATATTAGAAAAAAAGACTAGATTAGGACATTAAATAATGTAGAAATTCAAACTCTCTAGTAGGCATTAGGTAGCGTTCACACAGACAATGTTGTTTGGTCCAAACATGTTCAGTTTTATTGCTTTCAGAAAATTTCAAAAGATTCAAAACCAAAACAGCCTCTTCTGGGCACAAAGGTGCAACAGCAAAAAAACAGTTCATTCAACAGACACATATAAGTCACTGCGGGCTCAGCCAAACAGATTACAGTCCATTCTTCCAGAGCAAATGTTATACACAGAAGAGGTACAGCCCTGTCAGTCTCAGTATCACCTTTAGCCTGAGCTTCCACACAATACTCTGCAGCTCCAACATACATAATGCTAAGCTTTCCTAGCTGACGGTCTCCATTTAGAGAAAGACACTGGCTTGTCTCTATCTCGGCTAAAATTCACATTTTGGCAGGTTACTCTCCAGCTTTAACACACCCAACTCTGCTCAACATCCAGCAGACTGACACAAGTGACAAGGTAAACCCATTTCCTGGTACTTAGTCATGGTTATAAAGTGCATATAATCAAGACTTGGAGTGCTAGTACTTAACCCTAGGCTACCTGGCTTTGCTACAATAGTGGGAGATTTAGGATTTAAAATTAAATGTTGTTTCCCTTTTCAGAATTATGGTCAGGAACTAAAAGGAACCAGGAATTAGGTAAGGAACTTCGATCACCACGAGATAACAGGGTCATTTGTAGACTAAAACTGCCATTGCGATAGGGACCTGAAGATTGCAGTGTCTGGTTACATGAAGTCCTGCACAGTTTAGAACTGCTTCACCATCCTATTTAATAATGTAGGTTTTCCATGCTCTGTTATTGCAAGGGTTAATCAGTTCAGTTAATCCCTTGGTGATCTCCATCCTGAGTTGTCTCTGCTCTGTGTTGGCCATTCCTCTCAGGTATATATGCTTGCCACTGGCACTTGGGAGTTGGCAGTGATATTTACAACTTCCTGGTTTGGTGGAGAGTTTTCTGGATTAGTAACAGTTGGTTGGTGTAGTTTACAGGATATATCTGCATGAGTTTGGTATTGTGTGTTCATACTAATACTCTCCCATTTGGTTTACCCCTCCTAGTATTACTGTGAGTTCCACTCTGTTCATTTGTGAGATTATGTGTAGTTTTCTTTTATCCCTGTCTGTTTATCCTTGTCTGTCTTGTTAGTGCTTTTCAATATACTTTGGCCTCACACATCCCTAGGTGAGGGATGGAGCAGACAATGGTTATGATAGGAGCATAGCAAGGTACGAGACCACTGCGTCTCCACAATCTGGGGTAATCTGGGGACAGGGACAGCCTAGGGTACCCCTAGTTTGAGGGATCTGATAGGTGTCACAGTCCCTTGTCACTACGAGACAAAAAAAAAAGCCTGGAAAAATGTAGAAATGGCCTCATGTTTTAAGTGAATCAAGATTAATAGCAGGTGAGTCAAATATAAGTTGTTACTTCACCAAAGCTTAAATTTACTGGGGCATTAAATTGATTGATCCCTGTTACTGAAAATTTAATAGGGTTGTTCTCTGGGGTCATTTTTTTAGCAAGATGCATATAAAAGTCATTTTTGCATTTGGGTTTCATTTTACCTTCCATAGCGGAAGTGTTGTGTTGTCTAAAGCTGGAAGAGAGATAAAAAGAAAGGAAAGAGAGGAGAGGAGAAGAGAAGAGAAGGAAAGAGAGGAGAGGAGAGAGAAAGGCTACAAATTTTAGGAAATTTTACATAGATAAATAAACTATTTAAAAAATCATCAAAGTGTATGTATCTATCCAAATGACAAATATTATTATTAATATTATTAATCATAATAATAATATAATGTTATTTCTATAGCGCCAACATATTCCGCAGCACTTTACATTATAGAGGGGACTTTTACAGACAATAGACATTACAGCATAGTATAGCAATAAACACATAGATCAAAACAGATACCAACAGGAATGAGGGCTCTGACTGCAAGCTTACAATCTATAAGGAAAAAGGGGAGACACCAAAGGTGGATGGTAACAATTGCTTTTATTGTTTGGACCATCCCTAGTGTAAGAATCGGGTGTTCCTGTTGCTGCATGAACCAGTTAACAGACTAAATATGTAACAGTACAGACACAGAGGGTTATTAAATGCAAAAAGCATGTGAGAACATGATGCAAAGAAGCGATATAGTACTGTGTCACATATTATTCTTGGCAATGGAACCCCTTTAATACTGATACATGGTAAATGTAAAGCAGAAGTAGTATATAGACAATATGCACATACATGGCTTCTCATAAACATTTTTAGGTTTTAAGTTAGTGCAGCCAACGGAAGTCTATAAACTGCTCGGTGAAGAAAAAAGGAAGGCATACTGTGCAGACTAAGCCAAAATTGCAGCCTTTCAGTATTTCAGAAATAATCCAATATTGCAGTAAATTAAAAAAAATAGCTATACTTTAAAAAAGAAATTTACTAAGCTCATTTTAGATAATGGAATAGAAAATAGTGGATGGTTAATAATGGAAGACGACTAGACTGGATAAGGGTACCACAAAACAAGACAATAGAATCGTCTTTTTAATATGTTTATTACTTACTTTTGTACAGAGATTACATTTTAATATTTTCAGCTGTTAATAAAACTAGTGAAGCAATCATTACAGGAGTGAATAATTATAATAATGTACTGTAGAGGAATTTGGGGAAGTTTGAAGTTCGAGTAGAGAAGTGGTAACATTTCTGTTGAAAATGTAAGATTAGGAAATGTATAACAAGAATTGGTTTTATAATCTGTGTACCCATCTGTCTGTTCGCCCTAAAACACATTTTAAACTAATCATTTTATACTAATTACCATATACATCCTTACAGTGCACCTAATTCATAGAAAAATTATACTTTTAGCTTATTAATCTGCGTCTTCGTACTTCTGAAAGTGCTCTTTAATCCAATATGTTATTGTAGGTACTCAATGCACCCTTGGCATGGCCAAGTGGCTTTGTTCACTGTTCAACCACAGATTTTGCATGCTTCTACCTCCCTCTATATTGATTGACATTGCTGGCTTCTTCAGAGCAAGTAGTGCCTGAAGGGTAAGTTTGAGCATGCGTTTGGGGTGTAGGAGCGCTGGAGTGCTCTCGCACACTCCTCATCTCTGCTGTGGATGTTTTCTGCATGGCTACACCAAGATGTGGATATTCCATTAGAGTTATACAGTGTTAGGAAAGGAAAAAATTCTCCAGCTTCTATATGATCCAAAATGTGTTTATTTAAAAGGAATCATGTAAAAACAGTTCACATGTATAGTGTAGCAGTGCTATGCGTTTCGAACACAATACATCACCTTTCAAACATTTTATTATTACCCTTGGAATTAACTCACAATGTGGCTCCAAAATGTTTGTGTGCCTTCGTAATAAATTCAACGGGTAAATTAGAGTTGAGCCTATCTTCTGAAATTTGAATTCACCAGCTTTGCAAAATTTTCTTCCTAAGCTTGATTTGTAGCAAATATATATAAATCTGGACAGCTTGTAATTTTTCTGAAAATAAAACTCAGGGAGAAATGGGAGAGAAAGAAAATCCGGCTGTCCATAAGAGTTTATACTCTATAGGAGAACGAGAGAGAGAACCCTGCAGACGATACAAGCTTACACTCTACAGAAGCGAGAGATGGCCCCACTGACCATAAGAGCTTACCCACCACAGAAGAGAGTGACTTACTCAGTGAGTCTGGAGATAGAAAACAACACTACCGTACAAAACGTAGAAACTGTGCTCACTTGGAAGTGCTGATCTCAGATGGCGTAGATACTGACCCATACACGGTATGACAATCCCCTAGGTGTGCTAACTGCAGGGCATTATGTGGAGGCCTGTGCAGAAGCACAAAAAAAATTTGCCACCTCTGTAATGCTTCAACAATGTGGGAAGTGGTCCTAGGAAAGATTATTTTTGTGAACCTCTAATGGAATCTCAAAATATTTGAATTTGAATGAAACTGCGGATTTCAGTAAATTTGATTCAAACTCGATCCTCAGTGGATAGATCTGCTCATCCCTAGTGAGCTGCAGTATCCAGACAGATTATCAAATTTGGAGATAATCATTCTGTAGAAAGGTGACTCAAGGATGATCTTATCATATACAATTGCATAAATGAACAGCACAACTACTGTGTCTAATGATATTTTTGAATCATTGGCTATAACAAAGACAAAAAAGCAACACAGTCGAGGGGCCATTTTTTTTTTTAATATTGCTGTAAAATGGGGTTTCTCTTGCTGTAACAATTGGGATGCCTTACTGAAGGGACATAACATTACAATTTAAAGGGACTAGATTGCTATAATTAGTCATTGATCCAGGGATTTATACTGATTTAATATTCGGAGTTGGAAAGGATATTTTCTCCATAAAATGAGGCAATAGACAAGTTTATAATATTTTTCCCTTACTTGGATCAGCACTTTAGTTCGCTAGATTGAACTTTATAACCTTTTTCATCCTTTCTCTACTTTGATGACAATAACGGTATTGCTATATTTTAAGCTGCACTTACACGCCACATTTGTTCTTTTTGAAAAAACAATTTCGAAACCAAGTGCTGATAGCTGAGGATTGTGCCCATTCTAAATTTAAACTGGTGACAAACAGAGCAGACATGTGGTTTATTGTAATGTGCAACACTTCTGCCTTCCGTGCATGCAACTTCCTCCAAGCATTTACTTAGTTAATAATAGGTAATAAGGCTTACTTTATTACTTACATCTAATGCACTCAACACACAACATATCACCCTAAATAATAAGAAAATAAAAAAGAATCCATTAGGTCTGCATGCCAGGTATATATTTTATTAAAAATAATTACGGGTAAGTACCAAAATTTAACATACCTGGTGCATATAGTAAATTAGTATTTTCACATCCATGTTTCAAATCTCAACTTTTACAGATCTTCTTACACTCTTATAAAAATTTAATTAAAAAGATAGTTAGACCATTTTTTAGCTCTTATTGATTTGAATAGGTGGCGGATGTAAAGTTCCCTGCGGCTGCCACTTCAAGTAGACTGAGCAGCTCAGTAATTAAGGACATGCGGTTGGCCGCCAGCAGCCGCCGCTGATACAGTTGTCAGCTATTCGGTGGGAGTGCCGGGTGTCGGTCCAGGCCGATCCAATATTGATGACCTAGCCCAAGGATAGGCCGTCAATGTAAAAGTAGTGGAAGACCTCTTTAAGTGATCTAAGGGAAAAATCAAGCAAGAATGAGTCAAAGCTAGAGAACTACTCACAATATCAGAGATTTTTAGTCCAGGAAAACATTATCAGAGCCGAGATGGAGAGTCAAACATTGCACAGACAGCCAAAGGTTAAACAAAATGGATAGCCAATGGAGTAGTTAAGTACAGGACAATTCAAATCCCTCATGAGACAAAAGCCAATTTTCTTGATTTCAGTAAGCATACGATCATAATCCCATGATCTTTTAAAAAGATGAGAGAGGCCTGTAATTGACATCATTGGTAGACCACACCTATGAGAGTCAAAATGAGAAAGCAAATCCAGAAAATCACCTTGTCTGATTTGGCAAGATTTATTTTGCAAATTATGGTGGAAAATAACTATTTGGTCACCTAAAACATTGTCGATTTCTGACTCTCACAGACCTGTAACTTCTTCTATAAGATGTTCCTCTGTCTTCCACTCATTACATGTAGTAATGGCTCCTCTTTGAACTTGTTATCAGTATAAAAGACACCTGTCCACAACCTCAAAAAGTCACACTCCAAACTCCACTATGGTGAAGACCAAAGAGCTGCTGAAGGAAACCAGAAACAAAATTGTAGCCCTGCACCAGGCTGGGAAGACTGAATCTGCAATAGGCAAGCAGCTTGGTGTGATGAAATCAACTATGGGAGCAATAATGAGAAAATGGAAGACATACAAGACCACTGACAATCTCCCTCGATCTGGGGCTTCACGCAAGATCTCACCCCGTGGGGTCAAAATGATCACAAGAATGGTGAGCAAAATGCCAAAAACCACACGGGGGACCTAGTGAATGGCCTGCATAGAGCTGGGACCACCATAGCAAAGGCTACCATCAGTAACACACTACGCCGCCAGGGACTCAGATCCTGCAGTGCCAGATGTGTCCCCCTGCTTATGCCAATATATGCCCAGGACCAATGTGATGTTTGCTAGAGAGTATTTGGATTATCCAGAAGAGAATTGGGAGAATGTCATATGGTCTGATGAAACCAAAGTAGAACTGTTTGGTAGAAAAAAACTTGTCGTGTTTGGAGGAGGCAGAATGCTGAGTTGCATCCAAAGAACACCATACCTACTGTGAAGAATGGGAGTGGCAACATAATGCTTTGGGGCTGTTACTCTGCAAAGTGACGAGGATGACTGGTCCATCTATATGAAAGAATGAATGAGGCCACGTCTCGTGAGATTTTGAGTGCAAACCTCCTTCCATCAGCAAGGACATTGAAGATGAAACATGAATGGGTCTTTCAGCATGATAATGATCCCAAAAACACCGCCAGGACAATGAAGGAGTAGCTTCGTAAGAAGCATATGAAGGTCCTGGAGTGGCCTAGCTGGTCTCCAGATCTCAACCCCATAGAAAAACTTGGGAGGGATTTGAAAGTCCGTGTTGCCCAGCGACAGGCCCAAAACATCACTGCTCTAGAGGAGATCTGCATGTATGGGCCAACATACCACTAACAGTGTGTGCCAACCATGTGAAGACTTACAGAAAATGTTTGACCTCTGTCATTGCCAACAAATGATATATAACAAAATATTGAGATTAACAAAAGTTCATCACCAAATAATTATTTTCCACCATAATTTGCAAAATAAATCCTGCCAAATCAGACAAGGTGATTTTCCGGATTTGTTTTCTCATTTTGACTCTCATAGTTGTGTTCTACCTATGATGTCAATTACAGGCCTCTCATCTTTTTAAATGGGAAAACTTGCACAATTGTTGGCTGACTAAATACTTTTTTTCCCACTGTAGTCTATATATACAATGTATGTGACCTTGTTATTTTCAGGGCTGTGGTGATCATCATGATGAGACACATTATGGCTGGAAGTTGTCGACATTAAGGTCTGAACAGATGGCAAAGAAACAGCTTAAATTGGCTCTAATCTGACGAGATGTCAGCGGTCCTTGAATGTGCTGTGACTGTCACACAGCTGAGACACATGCAGCTGCGGAGCCAAACAGCTGATTATCGGGAACGCTCCAGGTTACTGGGTTCCCAATGCAGCTATTCGGTAAGTAATGTAGCTATTCAGATAAGGAGTTATCCGAAGCTATTCGCTCATACCTAGTACTCACTTATTATGTATAGCACAGTCCTTTAAGGGGTATTCCTATCTTCAAGATCCTATCCCAATATGTGGTAGGTGTAATAATATTAGCAAATACCTCCGATTAGAAAAATAGTATAGTTCTGCTGATTACCTATATTGCTCACTCCATGTGCAGGCAATGACATAGCTTAGGTATCCGTGGTAGGGATAGTTCTCATTATTGTATGTGTATCTCATGATAAGCCCTGTGACATTCATCACCTAAACAGCAACGCTGCGTGACACTGGTTGCTACAATCAGCTCATCAATTTTGCCTAGTAGTATTAAAATATAAAATGTTAGAAAAATACAACATAAACTAAAAATATGTGCAGATTTTTTCAGCTTTAGGCTATATTTCCATGCAGCATTTTTACTTCATTCCCACCTTCAGCCAAAACCTACTCTCTTGGCTGTAAAAACACTGCAGTGCTTTGGCTGTAATTTTTGCTGCATTTTTCCAGCATTTTTGGGAGCAGATTACTTATGCGCTTTTTTTCTAACAGCACATGTTTAGTAAAGTTAGTTTTATTTACCAAAAACACTTAAAAAATACAAAACAAATGTTGCAAAAACACCACAAAAAGTCTTGGAGCATTTTGTGCTGTTTTTTTTTTTTCACTCTCTCATTGCTTGGGTGAAAAATTGCAACTCAACAGCTGAAGAATTGACATGCTGCAGATTTCACAAACGCGGCATTTCTGAAATTCAGCCAGAAAAAAAAAAAAAGGGTGTGCATGAGATTTATGAGCTCTTTCTGGTCTGGTAGTGTAAAGCCGGGATCAGACATGCGAGAAACTCGCACGAGTCTGGTATGTGAATACCCGGCACTGCCGCCGGCACTAGGACAGGAGCGTGCGGCTACATGCATTTCTATGCAGCCGCACGCTCCGGTCCCAGGTGCCGGCGGCAGTGCCGGGTATTCACATACCAGACTCGTGCGAGTTTCTCGCATTTCTGACCCCGAGCTAAAAAGCAGCTTTTAATTTGCATGAGAATGCAGCAAAAAACATGTGAACATAGCCCTATAGCACAATATGTGTAAAAAAAAAAAAAAAAAAAAAAAAGAGTAGTTGTAGTGAGTGTCACAAGTCAGAAAGAACATATGCCAGGGAAGAATTTCACAATGTAATCATCTGTAAAGCTCCTGTAAGAAAATCGATAGCCACCTCTGTTCTATAGAGCAGTGTCAATAGTTCTGGGAAGGTTTTGCTCAATTCAGCAAAACAGAAAAAATAAAGTCCGAGTATCAGTGATATCTCAGACAGAGCTAAACTCACAACACTTCCTTCTAACACCTCACCTTATATTTCAAAACCAGATCAATCCCTGGAAAACATGACCTCCAAACAGGTCAGCTTGCTGCAAACAGCCTGAGCGTGTGAGGAGGAAACATAGAGTGACTACAAAACAGAACACCCACCACCGCTAGAGGAGACACTGACAAGTGAAACCAAGCCAGTTTCACACGAAGACATTTTGTGAAGTGGTAATGTGGTTGAGAGCCACACCTATGTCACACCGATAAGGAAGACAGAGGACAAAATACAAGCATTTTGTTTAACATGCATATGTAGTTCTTGATGTGGTGGAGAAAAATGATATTGAAAAAATATGGTTCTGAAATACTAAAATTCATACTTTTAATAAATCTTATGCATCAAACAAAAATCATCAAACCAAAGAGATACCCTTTTTAATTTTAAGAGGACATACAGTATCACCTCTTGGGAAAAGGTAAAAGGATATATATATATATATATATAAAACAGAAATAAAAACAACACTTGCTTTTTCTCCCATTTTTCATGAGCTGAACTCAATGATCTAAGACTTTTTCTATGTACATAAAAGGCCTTTTTT
Source organism: Dendrobates tinctorius (assembly GCF_039654945.1). Taxonomy (NCBI): domain Eukaryota; kingdom Metazoa; phylum Chordata; class Amphibia; order Anura; family Dendrobatidae; genus Dendrobates; species Dendrobates tinctorius. The sequence continues at coordinate 13,545,298 of NW_027361711.1, forward strand.
TCTCAAATATTGTTCACAAATTTGTCTAAGTCTGTGTTAGTGAGCTCTTCTCCTTTGCCGAGATAATATATCCTCCTCACAGGTGTGGAATCTCAAGGTGCTGATTAGACGGTATGATTATTGCACAGGTGGGCCTTAGGCTGGCCACAATAAAAGACAACTATAGATGTGCGGCTTTATAGTATTGGGGGTGGCCGGGAGGTCAGAATACCAGTCAGTATCTGATGTGACCACCATTTGCCTCAGGCAGTGTAGCACATCTCCTTCATATAGAGTTGATCAAGTTGTTGATTGTGGCCTGTGGAATATTGGTCCACTCCTCTTCAATGGATATGCGATGTTACTGCATGGCCAGCATACTCACCGGACATGTCACACATTTAGTATGTTTGAGGTGATCCGTATCAGCTTTTATGACAGCGTGTTAAATTTCCTGCCAATATCCAGCCACTTTGCACAGCCATTAACCTCTTCCCGACCGCCCACAGTAGATAAACGTTGGCGCTTGCTGGGCTTTGTGCAGCGCCGACGTTTATCTACTGTCGGCGGTTTTGTGCCCCCCGGGACCCCCACATACCTTACAACGCAGGGATCCCGGTGCACAATGCATGCTGGGACCCCCAACGTCATCGAGACCTGATTGGTTCAGGTCCTGATGACGTCAGCGTCACAGCAGCCAATGGGAGCGATCGCTGGGAAAGCAGCTTGTTTCCCGGCGATCTCACTCATTGTAACGCGGCTTCTCCTCTGATCTAACACTGACAGATGATCAGAGGTGAAGCAGCGTTACTGTGTGACTAGATCGCTGCCTGGCACAGCTGATCGCTGCCAGGCAGCGATCTTGTCACACAGTAACGCTGCTTCTCCTCTGATCATCTGTCATTGTGAGATCAGAGGAGAAGTCGCGTTACTATGTGCCAGGCAGTGATCTTGTCACACAGTAACGCTGCTTCACCTCTGATCTCACAATGACAGATGATCAGAGGAGAAGCAGCGTTACTGTGTGACAAGATCGCTGCCTGGCAGCGATCAGCTGTGCCAGGCAGCGATCTTGTCACACAGTAACGCTGCTTCTCCTCTGATCATCTGTCATTGTGAGATCAGAGGAGAAGTGGCGTTACTATGAGTCAGATCGCAGGGCAGCGATCTTGTCACAAAAATAAAAAAAAGTAAAGAAAAAAAAGCAGGTACACAGGTTAGGGCTAGGGCTAGGGCTAGGGTTAGGGTTAGGGCTATTGTTAGGGCTAGGGTTAGGGCTAGGGTTAGGGCTGGGATTAAGGTTATGGGTGTGTTGGTGTTAGGTTTGTGGTTAGGGTTATGGTTAGGGCTGAGATTAGGGTTAGGGGTGTGTTGGGGTTAGGGTTGGAATTAGAATTGGGGGTTTCCACTGTTTAGGTACATCAGGGGCTCTGTAAATGCAATATGACTCCCGCAGACCATTCCATCAAAGTCTGCATTTCAGAACGTCTCTACTTCCCTTCCGAGCCCCACCGTGTGCCCAAACAGTAGTTTTCTCCCACATATGGGGTACCAGCGTACTCAGGACAAATTGGACAACAACTCTTAGGGTCCAATTTCTCCTGTTACCCTTGTGAAAATAAAAATTGGGGGCTAAAAGTTCATTTTTGTGAAAAAATGATTTTTTTATTTTCACTCCTCTACATTATAAACTTTACTGAAACACTTGGGGGTTCAAAGTGCTCACCACACATCTAGATAAGTTCCTTGGGGGGTCTAGTTTCCAAAATGGGGTCACTTGTGGGGGGTTTCCACCGTTTAGGTACATCAGGGGCTCTGCAAACGCGACATGACACCCGCAGACCATTCCATCAAAGTCTGCATTTCAGAACGTCACTACTTCCCTTCCGAGCCCCACCGTGTGCCCAAACAGTAGTTTTCTCCCACATATGGGGTACTAGCGTACTCAGGACAAATTGGACAACAGCTTTTAGGGTCCAATTTCTACTGTTACCCTTGTGAAAATAAAAATTGGGGGCTAAAAGATCATTTTTGTGGAAAAAAAATGATTTTTTTATTTTCACGCCTCTACATTATAAACTTAGTGAAACACTTGGGGGTTCAAAGTGCTCACCACACATATAGATAAGTTCCTTGGGGGGTCTAGTTTCCAAAATGGAGTCACTTGTGGGGGATTTCCACTGTTTAGGTACATCAGGGGCTCTGCAAACGCGACATGACACCCGCAGACCATTCCATCAAAGTCTGCATTTCAGAACGTCACTACTTCCCTTCCGAGCCCCACCGTGTGCCCAAACAGTAGTTTTCTCCCACATATAGGGTACCAACGTACTCAGGACAAATTGGACATCAACTTTTGGGGTCCAATTTCTCCTGTTACCCTTAGGAAAATAAAAGTTGGAGGCTAAAAGATCATTTTTGTGGAAAAAAAATGATTTTTTTTATTTTCACAGCTCTACATTATAAACTTTAGTGAAACACTTGGGGGTTCAAAGTGCTCACCACACATCTAGATAAGTCCCTTGGGGGGGTCTAATTTCCAAAATGGGGTCACTTGTGGGGGGTTTCCACTGTTTAGGTACATCAGGTGCTCTCCAAATGCGACATGGCATCCGATCTCAATTCCAGCCAATTCTGCATTGAAAAAGTCAAATGGCACTCCTTCCGTTCTGAGCTCTGCCGTGTGCTCAAACAGTGGTTTAGCCCCACATACGGGGTATTGGCGTATTCGGGAGAAATTGCACAAAAAATTTTGTGGTTCATTTTCTCTTTTTACACTTGTGAAAATAAAAAAAATGGTTTTGAAGTAAAATGTTTGTGAAAAAAAGTTAAATGTTTATTTTTTCCTTCCATATTCCATTCATTCATGTGAAGCACCTGAAGGGTTAATAAACTTCTTGAATGTGGTTTTGAGTACATTGAGAGGTGCAGTTTTTAGAATGGTGTCACTTTTGGGTATTTTCTGTCATATTAACCCCTCAAACTCACTTCAAATGCGAGGTGGTCCCTAAAAAAAATGGTGTTGCAAATTTTGTTGTAAAAATGAGAAATCGCTGGTCAACTTTTAACCCTTATAACTTCCTAAAAAAAAAAAATTATGTTTCCAAAGTTGTGCAGATGTAAAGTAGACATGTGGGAAATGTTATTTATTAACTATTTTGTGAGATATCACTCTCTGATTTAAGGGCATAAAACTTAAAAGTTTTAAAATTGCTAAATTTTCTAAATTTTCGCCAAACTTTGATTTTTTTTAACAAATAAGCGCAGATCAGATCTAAAATTTTTTTACCACCATCATGAAGTACAATATGTCATGAGAAAACAATGTCAGAATCAGTAGGATCCGTTGAAGTGTTCTAGAGTTATGACCTCATAAAGTGACACTGGTCAGAATTGAAAAAATTGGCCCGGTCACGAAGACAAAAACAGGCTCGGGTGCGAAGGGGTTAAAGAGGAGTGGACCAACATTCCACAGGCCACAGTCAACAACCTATTCAACTCTATACAAAGGAAGAGATGTCACACCAGATACTGACTGTTTTTCTGACCCCTCCGGCAATCCCCCAATACTGTAAAACTGCACATTTAAGGCTGGTTTCACATTTGCATAGGGCAGAGCTGCGGAGGGTTGCGTAGTTCCTCCATTAAGCCCCGCCCACTGCCACACCTTTTCCATTCAGCTCCGCCTACATTGGCATGGGTCCTGCGTCCCTATCTTTAACATTGGGTACGCAGGCCATGCGAATGTATACGGATGCCACCGCCTGCATCATTTTGACACTGCACCAAACGCAACATGTTCCTTAAGTTATCCCCATTAGCCTTTTGCTGTATTAGAGAATATTATCCCTCTGTTTTCTCCCTGTGTGGAGTTTCTACTGTATAATAAACCGCTTTCACCCTTGGTCTGTGTACGGTCCGTTACTGCATCCTACGTGCCTGCAGTCTCCTCACGTATATACGGCGCATGTCGTGAAAGGGTTAAAAAATGTATCAACTACTATGGATGTGTAGCCACAGGCATATCTCCTTTGGCCAACCATCCAGCACGGTTACTCAAATAATGCAGGCCCTTAAATATACAATATTATACCAACTCAAAAAAATGCCTAATAGTCAAATACATAAAATGTTTCAGATTTCAATTCGCTCAACTCTAGTAATAAGGGCTAAAAGTTGATCAGCGATCTTTCATTTTTCCAGCAAAATTTACAGAACCATTTTTTTTAGGGACCACATCACATTTGAAGTCAAATATGTTTTCAGCACAAAATTTTGCATTTTCATAAGGGTAACAGGAGCAATTGTACCATACAATTTGTTGTGCAATTTCTCCTGAGTACACTATAACTCATATGAGGGAGAAGACCACTGTTTGGGCGCACTGCAGAGCTCAGAAGGGAAGGAGCGTCATTTGACTTTTTGAATGCAAAATTTGCTGGAACAATTGGTGGATGCAATGTCGCATTTGGCGAGCCCCTGATGTGCCTAAACATTGAAAATTCTCCACAAGTGCTTCACAGAATTTTATAACGATAAAAGAAACCACAAAAGCGCGCCCATAGGGCTTTACCAGATATAATAAGTAAAAATAGAATTGTTCAGGGTACTCACCCTCAGAGGTTGTGTAGTGCCACAACTACTAAATATGCTCAATCCCATATAATGAAGCTGCAGCAGGAGGGTGTAGACAGACAGCGTCTGCTTCCATTAATCAAAGAGAAGATCCGGGAAAAAAACAAAAAAAAAACACCTGGTTCCCGCGCTGCTATACTTCAACCCTCAAATGGAGGAAATACAGTAGATTCTAGGAGTAGGTTCCAATATCAATGCTTTATTTCATAGTACATACAAGGACAATGCATTTCGAGGTCCATTCCATGACCTCTTCCTCAGGTCAGGTTCTTGTACATCCGACCTGAGGAAGAGGTCATGGAATGGACCTCGAAATGCATTGTCCTTGTATGTACTATGAAATAAAGCATTGATATTGGAACCTACTCCTAGAATCTACTGGATTTCCTCCATTTGAGGGTTGAAGTATAGCAGCGCGGGAACCAGGTGTTTTTTTTTTTTTTTCCCTTTTGGGATCTTCTCTTTGATTGATAGAATTTTATAACGTTGATACGTAAAAATGAAAAAAATCAAATTTTCCCAAAATAGTTTGTTTTCAGCACAAAATATTGCATTTTCTTATACTATACATGAAACATTACTACACTGTAAACAATCAGGAGCATGAAAACACAGTAATGGTAATACCCAGAAGGGGTAGCAGTACCATAACATAAATTAGGTGGCACATAAAACATGTAGCAATACCAGTAAGCAAAGAAGACATAAATACAGCAATGAACATTATTAAACCAACCCATTTACAGGTTCACCTTTCAACAAGACAATGACCCTAAGCACACAGCTAAATTACAAAGGAGTGGATTCAGAACAACTGTGGTCATTCTTGTCTGGCCCAGCCAGAGCCCAGACCTAAACCCAATTGAGCATCTCTGGAGAGACCTGACAATGGCTGTCCACCAACATTTATGATCCAACCTGATGGAACTGGAGAGGATCTGCAGGGAACAATGGCAAAGGATCCCCAAATCAAGGTGTTAAAAACGTGTTGCATCATTCCCAAGAAGACTCATGGCTGTACTAGCTCAAAAGGGTGCTTCTACTCAATACTGTTTCTTTTCAGTCAAGTTGGGATGCAGAGTGTACATTAATGATAACAAAAATTACATTTTTTAATTTACCAAATGGCTGCAATGAAACAAAGAGTGAAAAATTTAAAGGGGTCTGAATACTTTCCGCACCCACTGTAGTTGCAAGCAAATATATGTATCAGATAGCCAAGATGATCTATGTCTATAAAATGATGGTAGACTCACAATCGAAGCAGTCGTGGATGGTGAAATATGGAGACCTAAAGTCAAAAGTTCAAAACATTGTTACCCTTTTTCTCATCACTGTATATGTGTGTATATCTAATATATAAAGCTCAAAGTGTGTATGTATGTGTGTATGTATGTATGTATGTGTGTGTGTGTATGTGTGTATGTCCGGGATAGGCATCCACACCGTCGCAGCTACAGCCACAAAATTTGGCACAGTCACACGTCTGGACCCCGAGAGCGTCCTAAGCTATGTTGTGAGGCAAAATTTTAACCCCGCGCGTTCCAAATCACCAAACAATTTTGCCCCTATCTACATACTGGGGGAAAAAGTGTGTGCGCGTCAAGCCCCGCCCCTCGTTGTGATGTCATAATGCCCCTATTTGCATACTGGGGAAGCAGTGTGTGCATATCAAGCCCCGCCCCTCATTATGATGTCACAATGGTTGCCATGGCGACGCTGATGTCATCAAAGGTTGCAAGCCCTGCCGCCGCTCATTATGATGTCATAATGGTTGACTATGGGGCACTGGACTATGGGATGGAGGATATGTATATGGGCACGGGACTATGGGATGGAGGATGTGTGATGGGTATATGGGCACTGGACTATGGGATAGAGGATATGTTTGACGAGTATATGGGCACGGGACTATGGGATGGCGGATATGTATATGGGCACGGGACTATGGGATGGAGGATGTGTTATGGGTATATGGGCACTGGACTATAGGATGGAGGATATGTATGACGGGTATATGGGCACGGGACTATGAGATGGCGGATGTGTATGATGGGTATATGGGCACGGGACTATGGGATAGAGGATATGTATGATGGGTATATGGGCATGGGACTATGAGGTGAAGGGTGTGTGATGGGTATATGGGCACTCGACTATGGGATGGCGAATATGTATGATGGGGATATGGGCATGGAACTATGGGATGGAGAATATGTATGATGGGTATATGGGCATGGGACTATGGGATGGAGAATATGTATGATGGGTATATGGGCATGGGACTATGGGATGGAGGATATGTATGATGGGTATATGGGCATGGGACTATGAGATGGCGGATATGTATGATGGGTATATGGGCACGGGACTATGGGATGGAGGATATGTATGATGGGTATATGGGCAGGGCATGGGAATATGAGGTGAAGGATGTGTGATGGGTATATGGGCACTCGACTATGGGATGGCGAATATGTATGATGGGTATATGGGCATGGAACTATGGGATGGAGAATATGTATGATGGGTATATGGGCATGGGACTATGGGATGGAGAATATGTGTGATGGGTATATGGGCATGGGACTATGGGATAGAGGATGTGTGATGGGTATATGGGCACTCGACTATGGGATGGAGGATATGTATGATGGGTATATGGGCACGGGCCTATGGGATCGTGGATATGTATGATGGGTATATGGGCACGGGACTATGGGATGGAGGATAATTATAATTTTCTATAACTAACCACAGTTAGTTACTATGCCCGGGCAGCGCCGGGCTCTTCAGCTAGTATGCATATAAAAAGGAAAAAGGGCTACCGCATTAACTAAACTACAATGATGTAAAAGTTGCTGTGAATGTTTGTGTAACCTAAAACAGACCCTTGATTCAATAAAATCCTCAAGATCAATGCTTGTAATGGAAACCTCAATGTAACATATGACAAAGCTATTTATAATGCGTATGGACCCTGTAAGACATACGTGTCATTGATATGGATTTTAAGTGAGTGACATGCTAGTCACATGACATTCCATTATACATTGCTGAGTAGGGGTCTTTGAATCTGTTGGGCAACTAAAAAAATGTAAAATTTCCTCCCAGTTAGTTACCAGCTGGCATTGCCTTTATTTTTTAAAGTTACCATTTAAGTACATGACATATTACATACACATATGGGATAAGGTGAATCAGTGTGATTGTTATAGCATGGCATTTTATGCCTTGCTGTATTAGAATTTTTTCACGCTGACCAAGGCGAAAGGAAAACATCAGGTTCTTCCAATGCCTCGATGACTTTTTTTGTGTGGCTGCATCAATTATAAGATTAGCAGATCTATTTTTTTTTTTACCTCGGTTATGAAAGGCAGAGTAAAACTAGGACTTGTTAGACCTGTCTTGCAGAACAGATTTCGCTTGGCAGCAACAAGATGCGATTTTCTGTGTGTGTGATCAACATATTTAATTAAATGCCATTCACGGGCTCACACAATGAAATGTTACAAAATCACACAGAGCTCTTCATTTACGCACACAGTGTCTATCCAAAGTTAGCTGTGCAAAAATAAGTGAGCACTGATAGTTGGGAAGTCATAATTGTCATTCTTTCTATTTGAAGAAGTTCAGTACTATTTTCATGGCTGTTTATGACATAGCCTAATGACCCTGAATGTACAGTGTCCTTGGACACAAAGATAAATAAACACGTTCCTCTTTATCTGTATAGTTGGAAAGAGCCCGTCATGATGAGCAGAGGTATGGTAGGTTGTAGTATGCTACCAATTCCCATTTATTTACTACAAGAAATAGGCCCGATGCTATTGCATCGGGAGTGCGGCTCATCTAACGCCTCGACCGCCATATTGGAGCACCCAAGTTATGGGCATTCCGATATGGTGGCCGGGATTCATATCCCCCCGCCAAGCCATGCGGCACCGTTGGGCCTTTTCCAGAGAGTGGGACAACTTATCCACTACTTGGTCCCAAATCTGCTGCATTCTCTCTAACACAGAAGCCACACCTGGGCAGGCAGAAGCTTCTACCTGCCCCGAAGAAAATCGAGGATGAAGCCCAAAGTTACAAAAGAAAGGAGACATCAAAGTGGCAGAGCTAGCCCTATTGTTTAGCGTGAATTCGGCCAAGAGCAAAAATGAGACCCAACCATCCTGGTCAGCAGATACAGTATGAAAAATCTCAAATAGGACTCCAACGTCTGGTTTGTTCTCTCAGTCTACCCATTGGTCTGAGGATGAAATGCAGAGGAGAAAGACAACTGAATTCCCAGTTTGGAACAAAAAGCCCTCCAAAATCTGGAAACAAACTGAACCTCTCTGTTCCACACTATGTTCTCAGGAATCCCGTGCAAACGAACCACTTGTAAAAACAAGGCACCAACTCGGAAGAAGATGGCAACTTTGGGAGTGGTACAAGATGGACCATCTTAGAAAATCTATCACAGATCACCCAAATAACTGTCATTTGCTGATAGACGGGGAGATCAGAGTTAAAATACATTGAGATATGAGTCCATGGCTTCCTGGGCACCGGCAGAGGCATCACCAAACCGCTAGCACAAGAACAGGGTCTAGACTGAAAACAAGTCCCACAGGACTACACAAAATTCCTGACATTACGAGATAAGGCAGGCCACCAAAAAGACCGATTCACAAAATCTCTGGTACCAAAGATACCAGGATGACCAGCCAACACGGAGCAATGAATTGCAGATATTACTCCTTCCTCCACTGGTCAGGGACATACAATTTTCCCAAATGGCGTTGTTCAGGTTTATCCTCCTGAAATTCCTCCAGGGCACCTCTCAAATCAGGAGAGATGGCGGAAAGAACTACACCCTCATTTAGAATGGTCGTAGGCTCGGTCACGTCAAGAGAATCTGCAAAGAAACTCCTAGAAAGGGCATCTACCTTAACATTCTTAGTGCCCGGTAGAAATGAGGCCACAAAATTAAAACGCGTGAAAAACAAGGCCCACCTAGCCTGTCTAGGATTCAAGTGCTTGGCTGATTCAAGATAAATCAAATTCTTGTGATCGGTGAAGACCACAACTTGATGTCTAGCTCCCTCCAACCAATGTCTCCACTCTTCAAATGCCTACTTCATGGCCAATAATTCCCGATTCCCCACATCATAGTTACGTTCAGATGGAGAAAATTTTCGAGAAAAGAAGGCACAGGGATTCATCTTAGAGGTTAACGGATCTCTTTGAGACAAAACAGCTCCTGCACCAATCTCAGAAGCATCTATCTCCACCTGAAAAGGGAGTGAAACATCAGGTTGCCGTAGAACGGGAGCAGAAGTGAATCTCTGCTTAAGCATCTGAAATGCCGAGACTGCCTCTGGAGATCAATTTACCACATCAGCGCCCTTTTTGGTCAAATCCGTCAGAGGTTTAACAATACCAGAAAAATTACTTATAAATTTACGGTAGAAATTAGCACAGCCCAAAAACTTCTGAAGAGCCTTCAGAGAAGTTGGCTGAACCCAATCATAAATAGCCTGTACCTTGGCCAGGTCCATTTCAATAGCAGATGGGGACCAAATGAATCCCAAAAACGAAATCCTCTGTACACCAAAAAGACATTTCGATCCCTTAACATACAGAGTATTTTCCCTCAAAATCCGGAACACAGTTCGGTCATGTTCCACATGAGAATTCTGTTATGAATGGGTCACTGAGGAGGATGGCGGGAACAGGCTAAGCCACTAGAAGACCAGAGAGGTTGGTAACTAAGCGGATTGCAGACCCCTGATCCTATCCGCACACCTAGCAGTAGCCGTGGAGCGTTCCTACGATGCCCTAGACGCTTTGTCACAGCCGGAGGACTAACTAAACCTAAAGACAGAAAGATGAAATCTAAACTGCCCCGGAGCAGATCCCCAAAGGAATAGACAGCCCCCAAACATATATTGTCGGTGAGACAAGATGAGACACAAACACAGGCAGAGAACAGACTGAGCAAACGGTGGGGCCCAAGCTGTCTAGACAGGACAGGACAGAAAAAGATAATGTCTGCAATCACGAACAAAACCCTGAAAAAGTCCAACACTTCTGATCTATAAAAAAACCTGAGATCACACGATCTCACCCCCGCTAGATCAGCACTCTGGTATAAACTGGCAGCTAGCAAAAAGATACTAACATAACAGGGGACTGAACAAGCTGCAACATATGAAGCAGGGCCCAGCACTGCCCCCAGCAGGAAGCATGCTGAACCCTAGCAGCAAAACAGAAAGCAAAAAAAAGACACAACCAGATTAGATGCAAAGGATTAGCAAAATAATCACTTAGCTGAACATGCAGATCAGGCAGGGGACAAAAGAGCTCCAAATGCACACTGAGGAAAATTAACCAGCAACCTTCAAGACCAGCCAGCTCCATTATATGCTCCCAGCCAGAATTCCCAGATTCCCAATTATCATCGTCAGGTGGAGAACCTCTATCCACCTGGCCAGCTCCACTACTCTCAGTTACCACCAGAGGGAGCAGAGGGAGCTTCAGCTCAGAAATCCGAGCAAGAGAGTTCACAACAGGGAAGGACCTGCATAGGGTGTTAGGTTAGTACAAGGAAAGGCTCATGTTGGAACGTAGGAGGTGACCCTCCCTGATTCCCTATAGTAAGGGCCTTCCTCTCCCCTATTCCATTGGTGTTGAGTTGATGTGCTGTTTGGTGACCGACCATCCATTGGGTTGTGTCACATTGGGTCAATTACTCCGTGACAACCAGGATCTCTATAGCCTAGGTAAGAATAAGCTTACCAGGTGCACAATTTTTTCAAGCCAAAAGGCAAAAGCACAATGTATGCCTCCCACTGCATAAAGGTCATCCTCTTCTCTGCCCAGAGGCCTCTTCTAGCCAGAAATCTTCAATAAGAAAAGCGTATCTTGATTTTGGATTTAATTGAGGCACAGATTGTCTCATAATAATATTTTAATTATCTTCCAACAAGGGACCTTCACTCTTAGTTGCTGTGCTTTGTCGGAAGGCAAAGTTTGTTTCTCTACCTTAGCTGGACGAGGATTTTTTATCCTTGCAAGATCGGGTGTGGATGAGAGATTCTGGACATTTTCCTTCCACTGATCCCCAAGTCCATATGGATGGACAGTTCCTTGAAACAATTTAATCATGTGACAATAAAAGACTGAAGCATATATGACTATTGGGTATATAATCATGAACCAATCATTACTGATAGGAGGTTTCTTAAGACAGTGGCACTTTTAAGTTATTTGGAAATGATTGATTTGTTTGTATAGTAAAGCTCTTTAACCCCTTCATGACCCAGCCTATTTTGACCTTAATGACCTGGCCATTTTTTGCATTTCTGACCAGTGTCCTTTTATGAGGTAATAACTCAGGAACGCTTCAACGCATCCTAGGGATTCTGAGACTGTTTTTTTGTGACATATTGGGCTTCATGTTAGTGGTAAATTGAGGTCGATAATTTTTGCATTTATTTGTGAAAAAAATGGAAATTTGGCGAAAATTTTGAAACTTTCACAATTTTCACATTTTGAATTTTTATTCTGTTAAACCAGAGAGTTATGTGACACAAAATAGTTAATAAATAACATTTCCCACATGTCTACTTTACATCAGCACAATTTTGGAAACACAATTTTTTTTTGTTAGGAAGTTATAAGGCTTAAAAGTTGACCAGCGATTTCTCATTTTTACAACAAAATTTACAAAACCATTTTTTTTTAGGGACCACCTCACATTTGAAGTCACTTTGAGGGGTCTATATGGCAGAAAATACCCAAACGTGACACCATTCTAAAAACTGCACCCCTCAAGCTACTCAAAACTTCATTCAAGAAGATTATTAACCCTTCAGGTACTTCACAGGGGCTAAATCAACATGGAAGGAAAAAATGGACATGTTAATTTTTCCAACAAAAATTTTTTTTAGCATCATTTTTTTCATTTTCACATGGGTAATAGGATAAAATGGATCCTAAAATTTGTTGGGCAATTTCTTCCGAGTACACCGATACCTCATATGTGGTCATAAACCACTGTTTGGGCACACGGCAGGGCTCAGAAGAGAAGGAGCGCCATTTGACTTTTTGAATGGAAAATATGCTGGAATATTTATCGGTTGCCATGTCTCGTTTGGAAAGTCCCTGTGTGCCTAAACATAGGAGCTCCCCCACAAGTGACCCCATTTTGGAAACTAGACCCTCCAAGGAACTTATCTTGATGCATAATGAGCACTTTGAACCCCCAGGTGCTTCACAAATTGATCCGTGGAAAAAAAAAAGTACTTTTGTTTCACAAAAATTTTGTTTTAGCCTCAGGTTTTTCATTTTCACATGGGCAACAGGGTAAAATGGATCCTTAACTTTGTTGGGAAATTTTTCCTGAGTACACGATACCTCATATGTGGTCATAAACCACTGTTTGGGCGCACGGCAGTGCTCAGAAGGGAAGGAGCGCCATTTGACTTTTTGAATGGAAAATATGCTGGAATATTTAGCGTTGCCATGTCGCATTTGGAGAGTCCCTGCGCGCCTAAACATTGGAGCTCCCCCACAAGTGACCCCATTTTGGAAACTAGACCCTCCAAGGAACTTATCTAGATGCATAGTGAGTACTTTGAACCCCAAGGTGCTTCATAAATTGATCCTTAAAAAAAAGTACTTTTTTTCACAAACATTTTGTTTTAGACTCAGTTTTTTCATTTTCACATGGGCAACAGGGTAAAATGGATCATAAAATTTGTTGGGCAATTTGTCCTGAGTACACCGATACCTCATATGTGATCATAAACCACTGTTTGGATGCACGGCAGGGCCTGGAAGGGAAGGAGCACCATTTGACTTTTTGAATGGAAAATAGCTCCAATCGCTAATTGACACCATGTCCCGTTTGGAGAGCCCCTGTGTGCGTAAACATTGGAGCTCCCCCACAAGTGACCCCATTTTGGAAACTAGACCCCCAAAGGAACTTATCTAGATGTGTGGTGAGCACTTTGAACCCCAAGTGCTTCACAGAAGATTATAATGCAGAGCAGAGAAAATAAAAAAATATTTTTTTCCTCAAAAATGATTTTTTAGCCCGCTATTTTTTATTTTCACAAGGCTAACAGGAGAAATTGGACCCCAAAAGTTGTTGTCCAGTTTGTCCTGAGTATGCTGGTACCCCACATGTGGGGGTAAACCACTGTTTGTGCGCACGGCAGGGCTCAGAAGGGAAGGAGTGCCATTTGACTTTTTGAATGAAAAATTAGCTCCAATTGTTAGCGGACACCATGTCGTGTTTGGAGAGCCCCTGTTTGCCTAAACATTGGAGCTCCCCCACAGATGCCCCCGTTTTGGAAACTAGACCCCCCAAGGAACTTATCTAGATGCATAGTGAGCACTTTGAACCCTCAGGTGCTTCACAGAAGTTTATAACGCAGAGCCGTGAAAATAAAAATATTTTTTTTCCTCAAAAAATGATTTTTTTAGCCGGCTAATTTTTATTTTCACAATGGCAACAGGAGAAATTGGACTCCTAAAGTTGTTATCCAGTTTCTCCTGAGTACGCTGGTACCCCATATGTGCGGGGACCACTGTTTGGGCACACGTCGGGGCTCAGAAGGGAAGTAGTGACGTTTTGAAATGTCGACTAGATGGAATGGTCTGCGGGCATCATGTTATGTTTGCAGAGCCCCTGATGTGCCTAAACAGTGGAAACCCCCCATAAGTGACCCCATTTTGGAAACTAGACCACCCAAGGAACTACTGTAGATGTGTGGTGAGCAATTTGAACCCCCAAGTTCTTCACAGAAGTTTATAACGCAAAGGCATGAAAATAAAAAAATATTTTCTTTTCCTCAAAAAATGATTTTTTAGCCCACAATTTTTTATTTTCACAAGGGTAACAGGAGAGATTGGACCCCAAAAGTTGTTGTCCAGTTTGTCCTGAGTACGCTGATACCCCATATGTGCGGGGGAACCACTATTTGGGCACACGTCGGGGCTCGGAAGGGAAGTAGTGACGTTTTAAAATGCCAACTTCATGGAATGGTCTGCAGGCGTCATGTTACGTTTGCAGAGCCCCTGATGTGCCTAAACAGTAGAAACCCCCAACAAGTGACCCCATTTTGGAAACTAGACCACCCATGGAACTAATCTAGATGTGTGGTGAGCAATTTGAATGAAATATTACTATCGCTCTGATTGGCTGTTTCACTTTCAACAGCCAATCAGAGCGATTGTAGCCATGTGGGGGCTAAGCCACCCCCCTGTGGTGAAGCATAAAGGGTCCTTTGTGTGCGGGCCAGGTGACCTTTCATTGACCTCGGGCACCCGACCTGCATGAGCGCTATTTATAGCATGACGCCTACGGGGGCATCATGGGTCATTTGGGCATGACTTTTCATGACGCCTACGTAGGCATCATGGCTCGGGAAGGGGTTAAATGTGTTGTCTAGTCCAATTTGATAAGTCTGCAGTAACCCTGTGTGACTGTAGACTTATGAATCCCCCAGCACATGCACTGTGTGTTGAGGGGATTTTGCCAGTTTTTGAGCCTTTCCATTAATAATCCCTTGGCTTGGTGTCAGTGAACATAAAACAGCTGACATCAACCCTGAAAATATTACCCCATTTGCCATCTGGGGTGGCTGGGGGCTGCTATCTTTCCCAGTTTGAGAATATCAGCCACCAACTGTCTGCTTTAGCTTGTCTGGTTATCAGAAATGGGGGGGGCCCACGTCATTTTTTAATTATTTCTTTTTAAAAAAAGCTTAGGGACCCCTCTATTTTTGATAGCCAGCCAAGATAAAGTTGATAGATGAGTGCAGGTTTGCCTGCACTTTTATCAAGAATATAGGGGACCGCCTGGCATTTTTTGCTTAATTTATTAGATAAAATAACAGGCGTTGGCTGGTGAACATGTTAATCATCGTATGCCTGCTCACGCAGCTATCAGCGAGACCAAGTGTACCATGATGAGAATAGTGCTCTCATCAGCCGACGCCTGTTACCGGCGTAACCTTTTCACCAATGGTCACAGCTGCCAGCTTACATGCCGTAATCTGTGTGACAGCATGGGAATCGTAGTGCTGTGACAGGCAGTGACGTGTAACTTTACTGACTGTGAGGATCATGTGGGAATAGTGGATGAGGGCAGGTATATCTCGCCCAGATACCTTTCCTATGTGGCCTAGTCTGGTCAGTATATCACCTGGTTACTATGGAGGCGGATATAAAAGGATGCCTGGTGGTTGTGTGAGTGTCTCAGCCTGGGGACACAGAGAGCCTGTCTGTGTGAGAGACACACGTGAATGAAAGCAGTGCCCACTGTAACTGTGGTTTGGCAGAACGGGAGAAGCCCGCCAGTTGGTAGTTAGGTTGTACCTTTTTTAGTTAGCGCCGGACAGGCAAGGATTTGTTTTATGCTTTTTTTCCCTTTATGCATTGCTTTCACCTTTAATAAACCTGACCTAGTGTCAGTTATACCCGGACCCCGGCTGTGCTCCTGAGTTTCATGCTGAACGCACATGACCTTTGACCCCAGCAAAGGTGATCCCGGAGTGTTTTATCACATTGTGGTGGAGAATGCGGGCATCACGTTGGAAGCATGAACATGGAGGACGTGGTGAAAGTGCTGGTACAGTCCACCGCCGTCCAGCAAGAAGCTAATCGAGTGATGATGGCCCAGCTGAAGGAGTTGGTGGACATGACAGCTACCGATCGTTCGCTTCTCCAGCAGGTGGCGCAGCGCCTGGCAAGCTTACCTGAGGTTAACCTGGAAGCCGAGTCGAGAGTGATTCACGTGAGTCGGTACTGGCAGAAGATGACGACCGAAGATGACGTCGAGGCATACCTGACCACGTTTGAATGGACGGCGGTGCGAGAAAAATGGCCGAAGGCACGATGGGCCGGCCTGATTGCCCCGTTTCTTTCCGGTGAGGCCCAAAAGGCTTATTATGACTTTGAACCTGAAGCCGCACAGGACTTTGACAAACTGAAAGCCAAGATCTTGGCCCAGCTGGGAGTGACTACCGCTGTCCGTGCACAGAGAGTTCATCAATGGACTTATCAGCCGGATAAACCACCGCGGTCACAGATGTTCGACCTGATCCACGTGACGAAGAAGTGGCGACAACCCGAGGTGCTGACAGCGCCAGAGATAATCCAGAGAGTCGTCATGGACAAGTACCTGAGAGCTCTACCGCCAGCCCTGAGGAAGTGGGTATGCCATGGAAATCCTACGACGGCAGATCAACTGGTGGATCTGGTTGAACGTTACTCCGTGGCAGAAGGACTCCGAGACGACGCTACCCCTCCTCGTTCTTCATCATCTCCACGTGGAACTGGTAAGATTGTTCCAGGGAGTAGGGGAGAAGGAAAAATCCCTAAGACAGTGGGGGAGGAGACCGGGACTGCCCGCAATGCGAGGCCGAGAGTAACGAACTATGGTCTAAGCAAGGGGCCCGTTAGGTGTTTCCGCTGCCAAGAGATGGGCCACATTGCTGCGAACTGTCCGGTCACTACTGAACCCATGCAGTGCGACGTCACAGACTCTAAAAACTGCATTTCTATGGTTGCACGGATAGTGAGTGTGAATGCCAGTCAAAAGGATGTGGAAAAACACTTGTGTGATTTAACTGTTGATGGCAAAAATTTGGTGGCATTGTTAGACTCGGGAAGTGTGGTGACTCCGGTGAAGGCCAGTCTGGTGTCAGCCCCGACTGGACCATCAGACAAATTTTCTGTAACGTGTGTGCATGGAGACACCTGTTCGTACCTCACCACGGTCATATGCATTACTCCTTCCTATGGGTCTGTGCAAGATAAAGTGGGACTCGTCCCTGCGTTATTGCATGATGTTATCTTGGGCCGGGATTTTCCCCACTTCTGGCAATTGTGGGAGAATCAGTTGATGCCCCCGGGTAATAGTGTAAATGATTCTTCTCCCAGGGCGCGTGTGGGTCCCAAACCCCTGGAAGAGGTCCCCCCGGAAGACTCGGGGGAAGAGTCTGCTGGAAATGACCTGCAGTTCCCGTTTTCAGTCATGGCGGGTGATACGGAGGAGATCAGGGAAGAGGAGGAGGCCGACAGCCGTCCACCTCCCCGTTTGCCGGATTTGGAAGTTCAGAAAGATGACTTCCAAAGTGAGCAAAAAAAGGATCCTACCCTTTCTCAGGCTAGGACAAATGTAAAAGTGATAAATGGGGTATCTGCAGAACCTGGCTCTAGGCTGGCATATCCTTACATGGTCCTGGAGAATGATTTACTATATCAGATAGAGAAAAAGGGGGAAGACACGGTGCAACTATTAGTCGTGCCAAAACCCTACCGGCGGCAGGTGCTGGACCTGGCCCACGGACATGTGATGGGAGGTCACCTGGGAGTCCAGAAAACCACCGAAAGGATATTACACTGTTTTATTTGGCCAGGCATGCATCACGA
The DNA here is from genome assembly GCF_039654945.1 of Dendrobates tinctorius. NCBI lineage: Eukaryota > Metazoa > Chordata > Amphibia > Anura > Dendrobatidae > Dendrobates > Dendrobates tinctorius. The sequence goes on from NW_027361711.1 coordinate 13,563,346, forward strand.
TATTCGTGTATATTGTGAGTCTTGTCCTGACTGCCAAGCCTCTGCGCCTAAGCCCCGGTTCTGTAGCCCTTTGGTACCCCTACCTATTATTGAGGTCCCGTTTGAGAGGATTGGGATGGATTTAGTTGGGCCCCTTCCACTGTCTGCATGTGGACACCAACATATCCTGGTCCTCTTGGATTATGCCACTCGTTACCCAGAGGCCATCCCTTTGCGTAACACGGCCACCAAGACGATTGCCAAGGAACTGGTGCATGTGTTTAGTCGGGTCGGCATACCAAAACATACTCACCGACCAGGGGACTCCCTATATGTCCAGGGTAATGAAGGAGCTCTGCCAGTTGTTACAAATCGAACCGTTACACACATCCGTGTATCACCCTCAAACAGACAGGTTGGTCGAATGGTTCAATAAAACTCTGAAGCAGATGCTGAGGAAGGCGATAGACAAGGATGGGAAGAACTGGGACTATTTACTTCCGTGTTTGCTTTTTGCCATCAGGGAAGTGCCCCAGTCTTTCATGGGGTTCTCGCCTTTCAAGTTATTGTACGCCCGATGTCCTCGCGGACTGTTAGACATCGCCAAAGAATCCTGGGAGGGTCAGGTTACTCCGTTTAAAACAGTGATAGATCACGTATCCCAAATGCAGGGCCGTATTGCGGCTGTTATGCCTATCGTCAAAGAACACATTATGCAGGCTCAAGGAGCCCAAAAAAGAATCTATGATACGGGCGCCAAGATCTGTACGTTTGCACCCGGAGATAGGGTGTTGATCCTGGTCCCCACGGTGGACAGTAAGTTCCTAGCAAAGTGGCAGGGCCCCTTTGAGATTAAGGAAAGAGTTGGTGAAGTAAACTACAAAGTATACCAGGCAGGTAAAAGGAAACCTGAACAGGTTTATCATGTAAATCTGATAAAACCCTGGAAAGATTGGTCTGCCTTGTGAGCGGAGCTGGCCCATCCCGTCTGCTCGCATACCAACGGAGGTACGGGTTGCAGAGACTCTCTCGGAGTGGCAAAAGACTGAGGTCAGGCAGTTTCTACTTCACAACCAAAAGTTTTTCTCAGAAAAACCCGGGCAGACTACGCTAATGAAACATGACATCGTAACGGAGTCTGGTGTCCCAGTTCACATGAAACCCCACAGAATTCCGGAAGTGTCGTGAAGCCGTTTCCCGAGAAGTGAAGGCAATGTTAGAGTTAGGTGTCATTGAGGAATCGTACAGTGCTTGGTCCAGCCCGATTGTGGTAATTCCTAAACCGGACGCACCATCCGGTTCTGCAATTACTTCAGGAAACTTAATGCGGTCTCAAAATTTGATGCCTACCCTATGCCCTGGGTCGACGAGTTAATAGATCGCTTAAGAAAAGCCCGGTATATTACGACCCTAGACCTAACAAAGGGGTATTGGCAGATCCCTCTGGCGGAGGCTGCCAGAGAAAAGACGGCATTTGCTACACCGGAAGGTTTATTTCAGTATGCGTATATGCCGTTTGGACTGCACGGAGCACCGGCGACCTTCCAGAGACTGATGGATCGAGTCCTGAGGGCCTATAGGCAGTATGCTTTGGCCTATTTGGATGACATTGTCATTTACAGCTTGGACTGGGAGACTCATCTCCAGAAAGTACAAGCTGTAATTGACGACCTGTGGGAGGCAGGTCTAACCGCGAACCCCAAGAAATATCACATCGGGCTAGAAGAAGCCCGGTATTTGGGGTATGTAATTGGGAGGGGTGTTGTTAAACCCCAGGTCAATAAGATTCAAGCGGTTCAGGACTTGCCGCAACCTGTCAACAAGAAGCAGGTGCAAGCCTTTCTGGGGATCGCCGGCTATTATCGCCGGTTCATACCCAATTTTGCAGCCATCACTACCCCCCTGATGGATCTTACCAAAGGGAAAGACTCCGTCATGATTAAATGGAATTTAGCGGCTGAAGAAGCCTTCCATAGCCTAAAACGGGCACTTTGCTCTCAACCCGTACTGGTGACTCCGGACTTCTGCAGAGAGTTTGTGGTACAAACGGATGCCTCGGATACCGGTATTGGGACCGTACTGTCATAAGTGAGGGACGGAGTGGAACACCCAGTCGTCTATCTCTGCAGGAAGCTGAATAAACATGAGCAAAAGTATGGAGTCGTAGAAAAAGAGTACCTAGCCATTAAGTGGTCTCAAGAGGCCCTCAAATATTACCTGGTGGGCCGAAAGTTCAGGCTGATCACTGACCATGCCCCTCTCAAGTGGATGCACTTGCACAAGGAACGCAATAGCCGGGTGACCCGGTGGTTCCTTGCCCTGCAGGCCTACACTTTTACGGTGGAGGACCGCCCAGGGGTACAGATGGGGAATGCAGATGCCCTGTCCCGAGTGCACTGTTTGGCAGGTGTCATTGCTCGACCGGAGTGGTCTGAGCAGAAGGGGGGATATGTGAGAATCATGTGGGAATAGTGGATGACGGCAGGTATATCTCGCCCAGATACCTTTCCTATGTGGCCTAGTCTGGTCAGTATATCACCTGGTTACTAATGAATAATGGAAGTGGATATAAAAGGATGCCAGGTGGTTGTGTGAGTGTCTCAGCCTGGGGACACAGAGAGCCTGTCTGTGTGAGAGACACACGTGAATGAAAGCAGTGCCCACTGTAACTGTGGTTTGGCTGGACGGGAGAAGCCCGCCAGTTGGTAGTTAGGTTGTACCTTGTTTAGTTAGTGCCAGACAGGCAAGGATTTGTTTTATGTTTTTTTTCCTTTATGCATTGCTTTCACCTTTAATAAACCTGACCCAGTGTCAGTTATACCCGGACCCCGGCTGTGCGCCTGAGTTTCATGCTGAATGCACGTGACCTTTGACCCCAGCAAAGGCGATCCCGGAGTGTTTTATCACATGACAATCAGAGCCGATGCTTCTTGCGTTTTCACTTAGATGACAGCATGGGAAATGCCGGATGGGGTCTGGGTTTGGGTACCATTCTGGTACCAGAACAGACAGATATGAACATCCATGGGTTCACCCATCACTAGTTATGATCATATAACTGCAGAATTGATATATTCTTGCAAATAACAACTAAAGGTTTTTTACCTCATTATCTCGACAACTGAATCCCTTTTGTGGCAGTTGAACCTTTTAATTCTAAAGGTAACTGCAAATGTGTGATGTAGATTTGCACATGTATATAGAGCAGTTTTACAAAATAGGTTATCTGTAGTGAGGAGTGCAAGTGTTCATTACTGGAGTTTATGAGTGATTGCCATTCTTTGCTGGCCCATTTTTACTTCATAGCGCTACAAGGCGGTCTTTTGTATTAAGCCATATGTTTTACTATTGAGCGCCAGCTATTTCGTTCACTGCATAGTGATTTGCACAAGCTCTTTTTCTGAGCTGGCTTACTCTCTATAATCAGTGCCATATGGCAGCCCATTTCAACATATCGGGTCATATACCTTTTGTATTATAAGAGCGCTGGATTTCCTTTCTATTGCGCATTGAGTGCGCTTGATTTTATTTCAGAAAGGGCTTGATATCTCACTCATTTCATAGTATTCAGTGTCCAAGTTCCCCATGTATTGCGTATTTCAGCACTCTTTTGTGAGTTTTTTATTTTCCACTTTATCATCCCAGTAGCTTAAACCTTGTTCACATTTTGTGCATATTCACTTTTTGCATTAATATATATGTGTTTTTCACATATTACTTTTTTTATTAATTTTTTCATTACTTTGTTCTTTTAGTGCATCACATCATATATTTGGATACAGTCACATTTTATGATTGCATTTATATATAAATATATATTTTTCTTTGCACTTTTACACATTTCTGTTGCTGTATTTGGGGACTTTATTATTTATGCCGAATTTACATTCTATACAAAAACCCCTTGTGTACAGTGGTGAGATTAATATAATATGCTATTAGAGTATTAATACACCTACGGGTGCCTTTTGTCATACTATAACATTTTTACATGTTTTTTATTCATTGTAGTCGCACATTGTGTCTGAATTTATAATAAATATTATTTTTGTTATATTTTCTTTGGTTTTTATTAATATTGTCTATATACACATTCATCAACTGTGGTTCGGGTACATCACTTGGTAATTCTTCTTTGTCTCATTGCTACTGGATGGTCTGCCATCCAGCCTTAAAGGAACACATTGCTAATATATTAAACTACATATATTATATGATTTATTCATTATATATTGTTGGAGTGTTCTTTTTTCTTTCTTCATTACTGGAGTTTGCCTAGGATGCTCAGGTATGCACCGAGTATCGCAATTACTCGAGTGACATGTTCGAGTCTCCACGCCCACATGCTTCACAGCTGTTAGATAGCCACAAAACATGCGGGGATTGCCTGACTTACATGTTTAACCGCTACAAATCACACGGCCGTGGGGACGTGAACATGTCACTACTGTAGAGCAGCCGTGATACTCGATGGATATCCGAGCACCCTAGGCAAACTCGAGTAACGAGCACTTGGATTCATCACTAGTTAACATTTGATTTTTCTTTTTTTTGCCAGCAGTGCTGGGGTGTGTATGTGTGCTGGAGGGAAATTAATGCTGTTTTCACAGGACTGATAGCTCTGATCTTGTGGGGGGGTAACTCAATAAGGTAAAAGAACTCCCAAGAGTTAACATTTAAGATGGGTGAATGGGACCTGTTCTCATGGATCTGTTTCATAGGAGCTTGGGTGACCGAGGTATTTTGTACATTGCACAAAGCAATTGTTTCTATTCTTGTCTTCATCTTAATGCTGTACGTTGCATCTTGAATCTTCATGTGTTTTTGCAAACAGTGGACTTCCAGCTCGTACAAGCTGATTTTGATTATAATTGTTTTGTGATTGATAAAGGTGTTAATTTTAGGTATAGACCAAAGAAGGCAACCTATAAAGGAAATAATTAATACAGCTATTACAATCCATAATATGTCCATTATATTTTACAGTTTTATAAAACCATGTGTCGTTCAACTAAAAGAAGCCAAGGCTAATCCTGCAGATATTGTTCGAACATTCTAGAAAATGTTATTCTTCAGAACTGATGTACTTACAAAAGCAAGACTCCTTGAAGTACTTTGCGACATAGTTTGTCCTTGAAAACTAATAATTGTGTTTTGTTTATGAATTGTTTAATTGTAACTGATGTTCAGCATTGTTGTTCCAGGCTCGCAAAGAAACGCCATGGCTATTAGCCAAAATTTTGAATTAATTACTGCACCTTTTTGCAGAAGGTCAGATTCTTCTCTCATACCTATTGGAATCTTGTACACATCTTCCATTACATTTTCTTTTTATCTATCTGTTTTAATTGTAACTTTTCTTCTACATTTTCCTTTCATTCAATTCTCCTTTGAAGGCCAGATCTTTGCTGGATTTTACTTATCAATTCATACTTTTAGTACGTCATAAATGTTCAGTTCTAATGCGTTCTTTGGACACCATCACATAAGCTTCTCTAAGGCCTCTATCACACTTCAGTTTTTTTACGTCAGTCAAAATCCGCCAATTTTCTAAAAAAATGGATCCGCCAAAAAAGGGGTGGATCCGTTTTTTCCCCCATAGACTTACATTAGTGGCGGATCTTGACTGACGGTCGTCCGTCACACCTGTTTTTTGACGGATCCGTCAAAATTTTACCGTCTCCCGGGCGGATGAGACGGACTCTGCAACTTTTTTTTTCTTGACGGTCCGCTATTTGGAAGTGTGCACGCACAGATGCTTTGCTCCTGGACACATTTTAACCCTGAAATGCCGTTCCGGGATCAGCGAAAATTCTCTCTCTCTCTCTCTCCTTTTCCAGGCTGCGGTTCCTTTAAAATTCAGACTTCGCCGGATCCGTCAAAACAACGGTCCGGTGGCACACGTTGGTGTCAAAACGGAAAAGGATCCATTTTTCGCCTTTTTCACGGATTGCAACTGGCGTCAAAAAACGTAAGTGTGAAACAGGCCTAACAAGATAACTCATTGTTTCCATGATTTTGGGACATTTATTAATATTGAAAGATTTCCCCAAATGAATCAAAACTTACACTCGTCTCTGAAACCAATAAAATAGGAGTGTGACTTATAAGACACTGAGCAACCTATTTAGAAAATATTTCTGACACATCTCCACACAAAGCTACAAGACAACAGATACAACCTGAAATGCGTTAGTATCTACGCGCCTTCCACAATCTCTGTAGAGTCTATTTATATATCAATTTTAAAGGTGGATTTAGCCATTTAGATTTTATCTGTATCTATTACCATACGTGGTATCCAGGAGAAATTACACAGCATATTTTGGGGTCCATTTTTTCCTGTTACCCTTGTGAAAATAAAAAAGTTTGGGTCTAAAGTAATTTTTATGTGAAAAAAAATTAAATGTTCTGCCCATTCTGTGCAGCAAGATATTGTAAGTGCTGTTTCAGCTATGGCTACTAGGTGTCATAGTTGCCCTGTCTCTTTCTTATTCATGTGTTTGGAATCTTCTGTTCCCCCAATGGTTAACTGTTCAGAACAGCCGCTTCTTCCTGCCCTGGTCAACAACATGTTACCATTTTCAGCTGCTCTTCTGAGTAGCTCACATCTGCTTATCTCCCTGCAAAATCACTGCTTATAACAAGTGGATTCCTGTAAGGTTTATTAATGCATTTATGTAAATATGCTATGCATCTGTGTTAGCTGCCATAATGCATGCCTCATGATGTTTGCAATGCATGTTCAGCTTCTGTAATGCTATTTCACTGCATGTCAGTTATATGCATCCTCTGGTCAGTGAATGCAAAGCTGGCAGCCATAAGTTGTTTTAGATATTTCTTTCTCTTTTACTGCTGTGTATGTTATATTGCTTACATTCTATATAATGCATGCTACCGATATAACAGCATCCTGTATCATTGCTACTGTTGTGATAGTACCTTGTATTGCTGTGATTACCTGCCAGTATTTGTGTATTGTATATTATCTACCAGTACTGAAATGCTGCATTATCTGTTTCTTATAGTTTTTACCTGAATCATCCATATCTGTGTTCAACAATCTCTGATATCATCTACAGCTTTGTACAAAAACCCCTAATTTCATCTACTACTGTGTTCTACTATACCATCTGTTATCTCCCATTGCTATCCATATCATACCAATAAATATAGACTTAAGCACCCATACAGTCTTGTTTCTGGGAGTGGATGAAAGGTTAAGCCATGTGCTGGAATCCACACAGCGTCATACGTGGAAGAAGGCAGAAAATTAAATGTTCATTTTTTTTCCTTCCACATGCTTCAGTTAGATTGCAGATCTAATGTAGATTAGATTCTAGCTATACAATTTAGGGATATTTGATCCCCCTTGATGGTGATATTTTCTGTGGCTAGCTAGTGTTTGTATATCCTAGTCTACAGGACCTATTAGTTTAGCCCCAAAAATACCCATCTGTATTTAGAGAATTTCTTTGTGGCTAACTAGATAGTGTCTATCCCAGTTTATGGGATTCAAGAGTTTTAGCCAAGATTATTATATCACCTCAAGTAAGTGTAGCTGAGGACATCTTAGCTTTCACCTTTGACCTTTGGCATAACAACCTCAAGGAGACCTCTGTTTGTTATGCCAATGCACCAATGACCCCTGATCACGTGACGGGGGTCAGCGGTGCTCGTATTTCCGACCGATGGCCAGAAGCGAGCATTAAATGCCGCTGTCAGCGTTTGACAGCGGCATTTAACTCCTATTGTGGGCACATGTCAGCTGTTCAAAATAGCTGACATGTCCCGGCTTTGATACGGGCTCACTCCGGAGCCCTCATCAAAGCGGGGGTACTGCCATTGGACGCACTTTAACGTCCAATGGCAGTAATGAAATAAGCTTCTCCTTCTTACTCTATAAATTGGAAACATAGAATACATTTTATTAATTCCAAATTAATTTGTATACATTATGATCGCATTTACATGTACATTCCTATAATCCTGTACATTGTTAGCCATATACTCATCTCCTTCCCTCCCATACTATGGTAGGATATAAAAAGAATTACATTAAAAAGAAAATAAATTGTAAATTTGACTGACAGGTCTTGAACTTCCTAATTGTCACCACACCCATTTCTTTATGTTGTAAACATTCCAGTGGTTTCATCTTCCACTTCTTGCTCTGCGTCTGTCTCTGGCACTGTAACATTTTATGAAATCACTAAAGCAATGGGTCATGTTTTTCCTAGTATTTACAAGAAGATCTTAAAGTAAAAGTTTTATCTAATATCTACCTCTTCATGATTGTGAAATTTTCCATTTTAGGACGGTCTTTTCGCACTCCCCTTCTTCAAAGAACCATAACGTTTTAATTTCTTAATCAACATATTCATATGAGTTTTCTTGTAGGGAGTCGTGAGACCAAAAGAAACCTGTTTTTGTTTTTCCACTCATTTTTCTTTTGAATTTAACCCCTTTGTGACAGAGCCAATTTGCAGCTTAATGACCCGGCCAATTTTTACAATTCTGACCACTGTCACTTTATGAGGTTATAACTCTGGAACGCTTTAACAGATACCACTGATTCTGAGATTGTTTTTCGTGACATATTGTACTTCATGTTAGTGGTAATATTTCTTTGATATGACTTACGTTCATTTATGAAAAAAACGAAAATATGGCTAAAATTTTTAAAATTTTCAAACTTTTAATTTTCATGCCCTTAAATCACAGAGATATGTCATACAAAATACTTAATAAATTACATTTCCCACATGTCTGCTTTACATCAGCACAATTTTAGAACCAAAAATTTTTTTTATTAGGAATTTATAAGGGTTAAAAGTTGACCAGCGATTTCTCATATTTACAACAAAATTTGCAAAACCATTTTTTTAGGGACCACCTCACAATTGAAGTCACTTTGAATGGTGAATATGACAGAAAACATCCAAAAGTGACACCATTCTAAAAACTGCACCCCTCAAAGTACTCAAAACCACATTCAAGAAGTTTATTAACCCTTTACATGCTTTTCAGGAACTGAAGCAATGCGAAAGGAAAAAAATAACATTTAACTTTTTTTACAAACATTTTAATTCAGACACAATTTTTTTATTTTCACAAGTGTAAAAAGAGAAAATGAACCACAAAATTTGTGGTGCAATTACTCCTGAATACGCCGA